>NW_026578015.1:1200000-1800000 GCF_029603195.1 Condylostylus longicornis | reverse complement strand
TTCCAGCAAAGAAAACAAAAGTAATCAAAATTATTTCTCTGTTTTGTTTATTTTTTATTTTTTTTATTTATTGTTTCAATTATCTCACATGTATCCCTAATGTTTAATACTGAAGATATATATATATATATATATATACGAACACACATATTCTTAATATTTGCTCTTGAAAGATTATAAATAATCAAAATTGTATGTAAGATGTACTTAGAATTGAAAAATACTCTTAGTATGTCTAACAAACAAACGTACTCTTTATAACAATTTTTTTGTTTATTATTTGAATGTGTATGTGTGTGTGTTTGCACGTGTTTACGAAATATGTGTGCATGTACAAGTAAGTGTATAAAAATTTTGAACGTTAATAAAATATTAAAATCGCAACGCATAGAAATCGCTTCGTCGCTTCGTCTCGCTACTTGCATAGAATTCGAAAAGGAAGTAGAAAAAAAAAAACAGAAAAAAAAATTTATAAAAAAAAAAAAACAAAACTTTGTCTGAAATTTAATTTATGATAGGAACATTTTATTTTTACTCCATCTTGAAGTTACAAAGAGCAAAAAATAAGAAAAAAAAAATAAAATAAGAAAATTAAAAGTTGTTGTTGTTGTTAAAACATTTTCAACGATAAAAGTCAAATTTAATATTAGACTTATGTTATAATACTTTAAGAAATATACATATATGAATACAGGGTGTTCTCGATTGCATTTTTTTTCTCAGTTTAATGGGTGAGCTTCATTAAACTTAAGTATGGTGTGTAAAATGAATACTAGTACATAAACATTGGCTTCACTGTTATAAAGGGCATAGGAAAATTCATTTGAAAATTTATTAGGAAATGTTTGTCCAAAATTGGCATTCTTGTAGAATATGGAATTATTATTACAAAGCATTGGAAATTTTATTGGAACATTAATTGGAATATTGGTACATGAACTTTTTTATTTATTATAAGAACAAATTATTAGAAAAATAATTTGAAAATTTATTGGAGCATTGTTTATTGGAAATCATTATTGCAAAAGCATGACTTATAAAAAATTTTTCGGGAAAAGTAAATTTTATTTTGTCAAATTCGAAAAAATTTGTAATTTTGGAATTTTTATTTTAATAAAATACTTATTTTAGCACATTGCGATCGGGAACTCGCACGAGATTTCTCGTTTTTAATAAAATTACGTTGACATCGGGAAACGAGATTTCTCGTTTTTAAAAAAATTACGTTGACATCGGGAAACGAGATGTCGCGCTTTTTGAAAAATTACGTACGCCGTTTGTGCACTTTGCTGATAATTAATATAGTCATCGGAAAACGAAAATATCTCGTTTTTTAAAAAAATTAGACATCGGGAAACGAAAAAATCTCGTTTGTGTACTTCGCTGGTAATTTTTTAACATTTATTTTAGTTCTATTTTTTACCATAATGGATATGTATGATAATATTGAAACACGATATACATGCAAATTCTGTGAAGTACCGTTACACAAAGGAAGCTGTTTCACCAAATATCATACCAAAAACAATACTAATAATACTTATGTACAACATCTAAAAATTTCAATACAATATATTAATTAGACAAATAATAACCGCAGTTTTAATTCACACACCGAAATAGTTTGATTTCATTAAAAATATCCCGATTTATAGACAAGTTTGAGCAAAAATCGCCCGATGGCAATGTTTTAACATGACTAAAGTAAAAACTTCTTATTAAAAGTTTCATGTTATACGAGTACCAAAAAAATTGAAATTTCGCCTAAATAGCATGTATTCGGCTTAAAATTTCCAATTTGAAAGACATTAAAGATCTCATTAAAAATACATTTCAAGTTTCAAGTTTTTTGCCAGAAAAAAAAACAAAAAAAAAAATTCTTTTTACCAATCAAACTTTAATATTCAAAATAAATACTCTACATATACATATTTCATTTAATTCAAAGTCTTATGTTATCAGCGTCAGCCTACGTAAACAGAAACTGCGAGTACATATAATATGTTATTTACATATATTTACTATAAGTATAACAAATTTTATTTGTATACTCACATAGAAAAACTTAAATATATAAAAGTTAAATTGTACATAATATTATTAATGTAAACACATAGTACATCATATTTTTTAATGTATCATTGATGAGGCTCAGAAGGATGAGATCTCGTTTACAAGAAAAAAAAAAAAGAAAGAAAGATTATATAAGAAAGGAAAAAAAAACAACAGGAAAAACAAACATAATATAAGAAGGTCCTTTTTGATTTTACATTTATGCTACAAACATTGGTATACATATATATATATTTAACATGACAATATATTTGATTGGATGTATATATATAAGTTATCATGTAACTGTAAATAATCAAAAATAAAGAAAAATTAAAAAAAATTCCTGTTTTTCCTCGAAAAAATTCTTTAGACTTAAGAGGAATTTTAAATTATTTTTATAAATAAATGTTACAAAAATATTAAATTTAATAAGGAAAGAAACAACAACACAGATGTAGATGTATAACATAGGATCATAATTGTATTTATATAGCATTTTGATATCCGATCGAAATCTACCCACCTATATATTGTATTGTATTGATATTGTCTAGTCAAACTATGTATATGAATTTGTGTACGTATGAAAATGTTTACTACTACTTTTTAAATTTTTTATTATTAAAGACTGTTTAAAAATTTCAATATTCTTTTTTAAGATTCAGTTGAAGAACTGTTAAATAATGGAACATAAATAAATTTTAACCAGAATTGAAGAGTTATTTTTAAATTTTTACGACTCCAAATATATATTGTTCTCGTACTCATACTCAAACACTGAATTCACTATAAAAATTTAAATCCTAATTAAAGGAGTTTGGCTCAATGTTGTCTAATTATTGGAGTAGCAGGGTCGGCATCAGAATCAAAACTATAAAAATTAATTTTTATGAAATATATAAGCAGAAATCGGAGTTGAAAGCCCTTGATCCGTGTTAAAATTGAAATTAAAATTAAAAATTAGAAATTCGGAATTAGGGTTGAATTTTACAGCTCGATTCGAATTTGTTTCGAATTTAAGCATAAGCCTATGTCTAAATTGGTGTTGATCCGGACCTGGATTTGGGTTTTTGGATTTAAGTTATTGGATTCAATGGCACAAAATAGCGAATAACTAAGTTAATTTTACAGAATAGTTATTAGTATAATATACTTTTGTGTTTTCACGAACTACCTGCGCTATTACTTTCTTGAAATAGCATACAATTTAAATTTCTCAACTTGTATTCCTTTATAATATATAAATAATCTAATTAAGAATTTAATTAATATATTTCATGCACAAAAAAATATATACGTGTATATGTGTTTAATTCTTCAAAAAATATATAGGAAATTTTTTTTTAAAACAAATCCCTAAGCCATTTAATATAACTGAAATTAATTGAAACATTCAAAGAAAAATTCCCCCCTTCCGTTACGTAACAGAATTTTAAAATCAATGAAGAACACTCTTTGTATCTCACTTTGAATAAAAGTGGCCATCAAAATGATACAAGGGATCCAATTTATAAAGCCTAATTCGTACAATAAATATGTATGAATTTTATTATAGAAAAACTAGAACACAATACACAAAAAAAAAAAATATCATTAATGTTAATATTATTAAAATAATTTTTATAAGCTGCTCTCTACCTCATTTCATTTATTCATAACTATAATAAGCCTTTCATATTCTCGGAACATAGAAAGAAAATATCAATAATATTAATAAAAAATATTTTTTTTTGTGAAAATTATAATTTATGAGATTTTGAATGCTCGTATACGGCTTGTATGGTTCGTTGTTGTTTCTATGTACTTTATGCAATGAACATTGGAAAAAGGATAATGTTGTATTTTGTTCTCTCTTTTGTTTTTGTTATTTAAAAATTTTTCAACATTTTATTTTCTTGTTTTTTATTTAACATGTTTAAAAATAAAGAGAACTGCCGAAAAAAATTATTTTTGATAAAATTATTACTTTGTTATTCTTTTTATAATTTTATTATTATTATTTTTTTAAACAAACAATATAAAAAATTTATTTTAAATGACAACAGAAAGGCGAAAATATTCTAGTTTGATTGCAATATTTATGAATTTTTTTTTTTACAAAAAAAAAAGAGAGAGAGAAAGAGAACAATAACACAACAAAAACAATCGTACTGTTAAATATCAAAACAGAGAAAAGAGAAAATGTGATAGGTGAGATTTTAAGAGTAAAAACCAAAAATAAACTCAAAATTTTAAAAAATCTCGATTTCCTTTAAAAAAGAAAATAAACATGAAAATTTAATTCTTTTTTGTTTTGTTATCAAAATTGTGCCATTCAAAACTTTTTGTATATAAAAAAATTTGTTTTTGGTTTTATTTTAACACATAAGAGAAGCAGTCTTAGTACACATACATGGCATATTATCCTTATATTATAAAGGAACTTTTATCAGTAGGAAAAAAGGATGAAAAAAAAAAATAACAATGTCAGTTTATTGATTCTCATTTTCATTGCAAATTAATAATTCATAGGATTTAACAGATTTTCATATACAAATTGTTATTGTTTTGTTTATGTTTTTTTTTTTTTTTGAATTTTTCATTTTATTTCCCAAGGGCTTTCCATGTATGTTGGGATGAAATTTTTTTTTTTTTTATAATATTAATATTGAAAGCTTAAGCTTCATTTCAAGATTAAGTTTGTGATAAACATATTCTGTATTGTATGCATACGTACACATTGTATATACAAGAATGTATTTTAAATTTTTACTTACAATTTAAGATTAAAACAGAAAAAAGTTTACACGTTATGTATGCTAAGTGAGAAATGTAAAATATATTAAATTTTATTAAATATAAATTTAATTTTCATAATATTATTTTATAAATTTTTAATTATAACATGAAATTCAATAATCTAAAATGTAAAAAAATTAATGTCATTGTTTCAAATATTTGATTTTAAAAATTGCATAATTTTAGGGGAAATATACATTAATAAAACAAAATTTTCAACTGATTTCACACTATCTCTTTATTTTTAGCACTTTTCCAAAAAATTTTTTGAAAAAAGTGCTTATTAGTTTCACTCTGTCCGTCCGTCCGTCCGTCCGTCCGTCCGTCCGTCCGTCCGTCCGTGGACACTTTTTTTGTTTACAAAACTTCTACAGCCTTTAAGATAGAAAGCTGAAATTTCATACGTACATAGATCTTCACTAGAAACTTATTTCCGTAGAACAAAATTTTTACCTATCTCCCCCCCTCTAGAAGTTATACCCCCCCAAAACCTTAAAAATGGCCTTTTTTAAATATTTGTTGCAATGAAACCATAACCATTTTTGAAATTTTGCAAACGCAGAAAGGCAGTAGCTTGCTTCCCCTAGCGCGATATACTATAGTTAAACTTTAGAAAAACAAAATGGCCGTTAAAATTTACCGTTATCTAAAGTCCTTTTTTTCCAAATTTTTGATGTCGTTTTTCTTCTAGACCCCCAGCCTGAAGAAGCTTGAAATTTAGGGGTTTTTAGACATTATCAAATAGTTCATTTCGTTAGAAGAAAATTTTTTTCCATCTCCACCCCCTCTCAAGTTATCACCTCTTGAAATTCGTAAAATTTGAATTTTTGACTCCTTATATTTCCGAAACCGCAAGCTTTTCCAAATTTTTATAAACGCAAAAAGCTAACGGTAAATTTCATGAAATTAAAAAATATAAATATTTTTCTTAACTCACACAATTAACCCTTAAAATCGAGCATTATGTTAACCCCATTTTATATTAATTTTTGCTTTATTTCAAACATTTCATATATGCGTCATCCTAAATATATGCAATTCTAGAAATAGTTTTGTATATGAATGAAAATCATTTTAATAGTTTGATAGGTATACATAGACTGTATATAAAAGCAGAATTTTCAGTTGTTGAAGGGAAAAGTGCTACAATACAAACCATTGGTTTGACCCAACTTTATTTTTTATAAAAATAAAGAAATAGTTCAAGCGTAAGAGAAGAGAATTAACAACACTATCACAATAATATTTATAATGTGTTTTTATACTAAATATTTGTACTACATTGTGTACTGAGTGAATACTGAGTGAGTATTACCGGTTTTTTTTTTTCTTTACCTTCCTCACTACTAGAAGGAGCATAGGGCTAGTGTATGATATCATGCTCTAGTTTTATAACGTTATAGAGTTAACTAGGTAGGTGACTAGCTTGCCGTAATTTTATTTATATAAACTATTTAAGTTTATTAATATTTACTGTTTATTTTTCTTAATTTTTTAATATCGAATGTTATGAATATATTATAATATTGAGTATAATTTTTTTATAGTGACTTGCCAGGGTTTGAACCCGAGACCCTTCGGTTAAAGTACCGGTGCCATAACCACTGCACCAATGGGGTCAGATGAGTGTTACCGTACGGACTAGTTATTTTAATAGATTTAGCTTGATATTAATATTTCCCTCTAATTGGGTAATTTAGTAGAATCTTTAAGTATATTTTAAATAGAATTATCAAATCTTTTGCAGTTTCAGTATACAGTATACAAGAGTTTTTAATTGTAATATCATATTTTCTTTAACAAAAGATCAATTTAAATTTTATTTAAATTTTTTAAAGTAACATACAAATTTTAAACTATTAAATTTCTTAAATCATTGAAAATATTATACATAATTATTTAAAAATTATATTCAATTTTGTTTTAAATTAAAATTTAAATAATATATATAGCTATAAGGATAATACTCGTATAATTCATAGTATAGGTTTCCATAAATATGTATGTATATTCTCTCATCTATATTTACATATATCTACAGAGTTAAAATTTAAAAATAATCTTGAAATTTTTTTTTCTTTTATATTACAGTTTCACTTTATACAACTACATGTAAGTTAACGTTACAATATTTATTTATATGCTTGAAAAGATAACTGGAATGATATTCACTATTTTATTGAAAATTTACTATTGAAAAAAAAAAAAAAAGAAAAAAAAAAGGAAATTTTCATGTTACTGTTATAAATGTAAATCCAGTTTTCAAGGATTTTTGAAAGTGAATAAGAATAAACCGAGTATGTATATATAGAATTTTTACCCAAAATTGTATTTTGGCTGTATGCCAAAATAAGTAAAAACAAATCAGGTTAGGGTATATGTAATGAAAAATTCAATATAGATTTTTTTTTTTTAGAAATATGTAAATATGAGTATGTGTATGTGAGCTGTATTCATATAAGTACCTATTTGTTTGAGAAACAGCATAAAAAAATAATCCCATTTTGGGTTTTAAGATAAAAAAATTTGCCATATAGTCAATTCTGATTTAAACGAATGTTTCTTTAAATACTGTGAAAGAAAAGAATTTCAAAAAATTTTGTTTTTCTTTGCACATATTAAAATCTATTGATGCATGAAATTCTGATTTTTACTCAATGTGCATACGTTTGTATATTATATTTTAGTATATTAATCAATACCATATTGCAATATATTTCTTTGGATGATATTCGGATTTTTTCAACCATAAATTTTCGTTAAAATTTTCTTAAAACAATTTTCAAAAATTTTTGATTTTTCTACTTAAAATCATAAAGTCAATCTTCTAGCTATAGTATAGCGCAATTTCAATTTCATTTTTTTTTTTCTTTAAATTTCTTGTTACTTGTCTCATATTATTTTTTAATTTTGAACAGCCGTTACCCATGTACGTATTGTGTTATTGTATGTTGTTGCAATGCTTAGTTTTTTAAAACAAAAAATATTTTCAGTTAAAAAATGCTGCCTAAACTTACAAAAAAAAATTCTCTTTAAGGTCACGGTGCAGCCATTGAATAACATGAACTGAATAACACAAAATTACATTTTTCATATGAAATGTGTTCAATAAAAAATCATATTGAGATTGAAACAAAGAAATTTTTGTGTAAAAAATTCAATTCGTAAGAGAATTCATTATACGAGTATACACATTTGAAATTCTAATGAGAATTAAAAAATTTTCAATACGTCAGTGTATAGCATATTTTTTTTATTGTATTTTCAATAATTTTTTTTTGAAATGATTTGTGTATCATTAAGTATTGAGCAAAAATCAAGCCTATAGTTATAATATTTTTTCTTAAATAGCAACGATGTCGGAGAAAAGAATAATGAATTTAATTCTTCTCTTTTCATATTGTAGTGTTATATTTAAGAGAAATAAAAGAGAAATAAGCAAAATTTATATACATTAATTATTTACTAGGCGACCGTAGTGGTTTATTAGTAAATAGTAACATTATTTATATTGCTAACGTTGTGTTATGTTAAGTTGCATTACGTTGTGTTATGAGACGTACGTTACGTTACGTACTACTTTATATATACAATATACTACAATCAACTGTTATACTACAATCAACTGTTATACTACAATCAACTGTTATACTACAATCAACTGTTATACTACAATCAACTGTTATACTACAATCAACTGTTATACTACAATCAACTGTTATACTACAATCAAATTGTTATAGCAATTTTATACGATTCAAATGGGAATTTCTATTTTCTAAATCTTTTGTACTTATAATTTTAGAAAATTGAAAACTACTTTGTTTTATTATAATCTAATAAATAAATTTCTCTATTGTCACATATGATATTCAACCGACTTCCGACTACTTTTTGGCACAATATATAACAGTAATTTAATTTAGAAAACGTGAACTTTCAATTCAAATACATACACATATATATGGTATGTAAAGAAAATAATTAAAAATTTTTTTCTTATAATTTATTATAGCCATAACAAGAATCAGATCTAAAAATTATAGCTTTTAATAAAGAATTAAGGATGAAAATTTTTTCTTTTTTGAAATTAATATTTTTTTTTTTGAAATTTTTTGTTCTCACATTTAATATGTGAAAATATAATTTATTTTTGTAAAAAAAAATAAATTATATTAGAAATTTCCAGTAATTGAACATTACACCATACAATCAATGAAATTTATTATACAAATTCTGCACTATATTTATACACTTGTGAGTTTGGAATGTACAAAAAAAAAAGGGAAGGAAAGTCAAATAATATGGAAAATATTTTTTATAAGCAATGTCGTTTCTTCCATTATATAAGTGTAAGATTAAAGAAATAACAATAAATTTTGTTAGTTTCTTATAAGAGCGCAAAAAAAAATTAAATAAGGACGAAATTCATTTTAACAGCATCCGAGCAAAACTTGAATATAATAAAAATTTATTTTCTCATAAATAATCGTACATTTATTTTTTGCTTTTTTAAATTTTATATAGTTTTGAATTAACTAAAATTTTTTATATGCAAAAAAAAAAAAATGAAAATTAAGTAAATAAATTTCTGGGGAAAAAAATTTTTGATTACTTGTCTTCATAAATTTTTTGGTTGATATTTTGAGATTATTAATTTGCCCGGAGAGGAAAATTAAAATTTTAATGTGGTGTATTCAAAAAAAAATTTTTAAATAATAATCTTAATAGCAAAGACACACAAAGATCATTGAACTGAAGTTTCAAAACAAAACAAAAATACTCTCTGAGAATGAATGTCGTGACCGCCTGTGTCGCTATCTATTTCGGATGTTGAATTTTATAAATACTTATTGTGAATTAAAAATTCCAATTAAGCGTAACGCCATCTGTGTTTTATAATGGAAAGACTTCAAAAGTAAGAAAAGTAAAGAAAGTCTCGGAATCAAAACTAACATAATGTATAATTTTTTTTTTTTAAAATTAGCTTCACCCAAGATCTCAATAAATCGAAGTTTAAGTTTATACTTTTTCTTTAATATAAAATTTTGTATGCATTTGTTTTTGTATTTTGGTCTTTCCAACACGAAAATTTCTGTGATACGAAGAATCATTTCTAGTGAATTAAGCGATTTTGTCTTGGGGAAGTTTTACTACCTACCATCAAATAATGGAATTCTCACATGTAATTCTCATAATAAGAGGATTTAATGCAATAATATAAAATTTGTCTTAAAAATTATCTTCTCTTTTTAATTTAATGCTTCTCTAGAGAATTCCGAATAATGCCAAACATTTCATGCAAGTTATTCTAAAAAAAAAAACTTAATACTGCTAGTTAATATTCATGAAAGAATAGAATTGTTTCTATATTAAATTACATGATAAACAAAATTTTTAAATTCAATCAAAATATTGAAAAAAAATCATTAATAATTCTTGAAATTCGTTCAGAAAAATGAAGGAATATCAGCGTACCTTAACATTTAAATGCATAACCAGTACATAAAGAAAACTTAAATGGAATTTCATTATTATTTATATTTAATCACGCAGTTAGATTAACATTATCACAGTATTATATACTTTCTTATAAGAGCAAAATATTACGCCTAAAATTATGCGTTGTACCATATCAAATCGAAATTATTCCAGTCATTCACTACCTTCAATTTTAATAAAATATAAATGAGACCACCGTATATTTAAAAATATGCATGAGAATTCTCACATTACAAAAAGTATGATCAAAAAATATTGAGCCCATTTCAAGAATGTCTTATTTATAATTAGAAATAATCATTTGGTTTTCATTAAAAATTGTGTGGCATCATCACTTTTTTTTTCTTAAAATAGAAGTGCATAATTTTGTAATAAAGTATTAATTTTTATTAAAATTTAAATTTAATATTTTATATACTAATAGCATTTAGACATGTTTAGAATACTTTTTTCTCTATTTTGTTATTTTTTTGTTGGGGATGAAATAATAAAAATAGAAAATCTTCTTTCTATCCAATTAAAAAAGTAAAAATATTTTGTACAAAATTAACACAATCTACAAAAAATAAGAATGAATGAAAGTATCTATAACACAGAGAAAAAAAAATTAATTTGTACTCAATTTACTTTGTGCTTTTTCTGGATGT
Source organism: Condylostylus longicornis (assembly GCF_029603195.1). Lineage (NCBI taxonomy): Eukaryota > Metazoa > Arthropoda > Insecta > Diptera > Dolichopodidae > Condylostylus > Condylostylus longicornis. Next base: position 1,789,018 of record NW_026578015.1, on the reverse strand, counting down.
TTTGCGTTTCGTGCTGAATTTAATACATTTACCATTTTAAAAGGACGAAATAGAAAAAGGAAACAAATAAGGAAAAATAAACCAAATTATTATTTTTGTTCCTTGTTTTTGTTGCTTGTATTGCCCCTTAATTTTAACCACAATGAATACTGGACTTTCGAAAGGATACTAAGCATCTTACACAGTTTCTCTCCATTTCTTTCCTTATATACATTTTATCTATAAATTTTATTTTTACTTTGTATGAACCGAAAAATATTACGACCGTAAATACCATAAATTTTCATTTTGACTTGAAAAGAAAGGAAAAAAAATTTCATTTTCTCTTTTTTTTTCTTTTCTAATTTTTTTTATCGTTTCCTCTTCAATTCCTTCTCTTTTAATTTCTTTTTGATACTATTTTTCTTATTTTTTTGTTCTTTTAATCCTTGCAATAAATTTGGACAGTTCTATATATTATTTGCCCTAAAGGAATTTCATTTAAAGAATATTAAAATATAATGACATAGGGATTGCAAAAACGTTGAATATACCCAAAATACAAGATTCGATTGACAATAAAAGTGAAAACTTTAACTGCGAAAAAAATTTAATACCAATAAATATGAAATTAAATATGAAAGCATAAATTAATCTATTTAAAAATCGTAATTAAACAATTGAATTAACATAAGAATATCGAAAAATTCGAGCTGAAACAAAGTTAAGAGTTAAAAGAAGAAAATGTTTTTTTTTTTTTCAATGCAACATGTTGCATAATGCAATCATACATGTTGCATTACATACAAGTTGCATACATGTAATGCAACATGTTCGTACTCAATTTAAACTATGATAAATGATTTTTTATAATATTTTAGAACTTAAATAATGTCAATTTACATGATAAATTTCAATTTTTTGATATAATAAAATTGAGTAAATATGACAACGACCAACTCATGGAGAGCTTGTTAATCATACTCATTAATTACAATTTCTGGAATAAAATATGTGAAACAAATTTATTATTGAAGAAATAATTGTTTTGCTATAGGCTTGAACGCATACTAAAACGACTTTCGAAAAACTTCTGCAAATTATTCATTTATATCCAGGTGCAGCTTATGTTTGAACCCGAATGAATTCGACACCGATTACAAAACTAGAAATACACAAATAATTACAACCTATTTGAAATCACATCCGGAAAAATTCAAAATTTTACAGCTTAAGGATGACAATAAATTACATGCATTCGTAAAATACACGTACGCTTTACACATACCAAAATTCAAAGGATCAGACAACCGTAAATATTCTTCATATTGTTTTCATTTAGGAATCTATCTATATATTCCATTCATTAGTAAACTTTTAAACTTTCTAAAACTTTTTGTTAAATTTACGAAAAACTTAACAAGTTTTAATATAAAATTTGCAAAAATAATAAAAAATCGATTGCTAAATTTCGTATATAAAATTCGAATTTAAAGAGGAAAGCATCATCAGTTTTTATGCATGTATTTTTCAATCATCAGTTTTCATGCATGTAGACAATATTTTTTTTGTTTGTTTTGAAGTTTTGTTAGTTTCTTCATTCCATTTTATATGTTAGTTAATTGAATTTTGTTGTTTTCATTCTTATGATGTAGATTAACACGTATATTTTAGTTTCTGTTTGCCATTCTACATTGTCGATGCTGTTCTTAAAAGATTTATTAAAAAAAAGGAAACTTATAAGTAACATAAAACTTTCCCTATTTTTTTTTTTTTTTACTTTTTCATATTTCTAGTTCCACACAATATTCACATATACATATGGTCAAAAGAGTATCCACATATTATGATGTTATGTGAACTGTGCATGCAATCTTTGTACATACCCAATTTTCCATATTAAACTTGGATATATAGGAAATAATTCAAGAAAAAAAATAGACAGAGAGTGAACAAGAACAAACAATACAAGAATATAATAGAAAAGCAGAACGGGTAATTAAGGGTTCGATAGAAATTGATTGGTTATATAGATATTCATTCACATATTCTCTATATGTATTTCTTGACAGAAAAATGAATTGAGAATTGTATATTTGATTATATTGGAACGCCATAATGGATATAACGCATATTACCATATTATGTTCTTGATAAAGATAACACTAGGACATCTAACAACTAAGAAGGAATTGTTTTATTTTTAATGAATGCTATAAAACTATTATCAATACATACGTACAAAGATAATGATCGAAAAACATGAAAAGTACATATTGAAATTGTAAATTCATTTCCTCTTTGCCCTTTAGAACTCCTGCTTTCATCATGTCAATTTTGTATTCTTGGTGACTCGCCTCACATTAATAACAATTATCTTCATTTAGCCTATGTCCAAATTGTGTATACATTAGATATACATTTATTACAGTCATTATAAAATTATATTAATGCCTAAGAATATTCAAAAAAATAGAGAAAAAATATATACATATTTGAGTTTGTATACATTAACCGATTTAATACTACTTTTTCTTGCATCCCAATACCGTATATAATGTAATGTTCGAAAATTACCCTTTACAAAACAGAAAAAAAAATATTAATGATTATTTTAACTATTTAGCCATAAAACAAGTGTAAAATATTTTGGTACATTGAGCAAAAATACAACAAAGTAATAAAGAGAAAAAAAACTGTAAGGAGAAAAATATTTTTTTTTTTTTTTAAATAAAATTCAGTTTTTTATGACTCTTATAATGGTTGTTAATAACATTAATTTTCTCCTATTAATACTGTTACTGCTGCTGCTACTACTGTTACTACAATTACTACTCGACATACCAATAGCAGTAGTAATACGATCTTTGTCAAACATTAAAAATGATAGAAGAGGAGAGGAGGGAAGAGAATTTTATCTCTTAAGACTATAAATTTTTGAATTTTATTCCCTAGTAATATTGCAGTATAAATGTACGTACAGTGATAACATAAATGGAATGGGATAATATTGGTGAATCAAATGATTATATGCTATCTTTGATGAGAAAAAATTGGGTCCATTTGATTCTTCTCTAAAAAAAAAATATAAAAACAAAATTGTATTTAATGGGAAAAAAGGACTAATTTTTAACATTAAATTCTCTCTTTCTTATTTTTTAGTTGCCTTTTCTCTTGTTTTTCCTTGTAAATAACTTAATTCACTCTGTAGACTATATTGTATATAAGGAAAGAAATGTAAAATAAAATAAAAATGTTGAAAGATGTTAGGAAAGAAGTTGGGGGTAGTGAATTAATTTAATTTTTTTCTTAATATAATAAAATAAAATAAAATTTAAAGATTAAAGGTGTGCTGAAAGAAAAAACCAAAGTATATAACACTGTAAAAGGAAAAATATTCTCTTTAATTAAGGAACTTTCCTTCAAGAAAAAAAATCCTTCAAGATTCTCTCTTGATTATATAAAATTTTTCATTTCAAAGCTTGCCATCTTAATAATCATTTCCGTTTTTTTTTCCTTCTTCGTTTTGTTGAAAAAAAAAAACCAAAATTTGTTAGGGAATGTAATATTGAGCATCTTTACTAAAAAGGAATTCTGATTGTATTCTAGTGCTTTCAAAAAAATAATTGGCTCAATTAGTTTTTGTTTATAACAAAATTTTTAAAAAAAATTCATGGCTAAAGCTATTTTTGCATTTGCTTAGCCTTTTTGCTAGGCTGTGACATACATAGGTTTCTATTACAAATTTAAGTAATTTATTTTACTGCCTAGCAGTGAATCAAGGTGTAACGAAAACCATTGACCGACCTCTAAAATTGAAGAAAACCAATGTAAGAACTATAAAAATAGAGTCAAAATAAATTAAAATGCACATATGTATACAGAAATGATGTTCTTTTAAAATCCTAAGCAAAAGCTACATAAGTCAAATTTTACCATAATTGAGTTTATTTTAAATTCTACACTTTAATATTAATATTCTAACAAAATTTTATTAAAGTCAATTTAATTACTTGCCAATTTATGGGGAAAATTTTTAAAAGAGTGTCTGTTTATTCTGAATTTATTTATTAACTTTAAATGCATATAATGATAAAAATTCCTTTAATTCATAACAAAACTAAACGATTCAAATTAATTCAAGGATTCTTAATTTAATACACCTATGGATTGAAAAATGGAATCAACATTTTAATAGATGAGGCATAGAAGATAAAAAGACTTCACCTAATACTTTGTAAATTGTTTTTCACAACATTTATATACGTTAATATGAATAATTTATAGGTACACATTGAAATTGAATAATAGTTAAATGATAATGAAAAATAAATAAAATTCAATTAATTAAAATTCTATTTAATTATATTAGTATCAAGAATTTATTATTAAATTAAAATTGAATACTTATATTCTTATAAAACGTGTGTAGAGAGAAAGAGATACGCAAAAGAAAGAATTTAACATTAATCACAACAATATACAGCGACGTTTATTTATCCTTGTGCGAACACAATTAATTTTTATTTATTTATTATATAAATTTTTCTATTAAAAAACTGTTTTATATAGATGGACTTTAAATAATTTTCAAACTAATAATAATTAACAAAAAAAAACGAAAATTCTTGGAATAGAAATCATTAATCTAATTTTGGTATTAATTACAAGTAAATAATTTTTTTTTCCTTTATTCTCTCTATTTTCTAGTAATTTATATTCAAGGTTATTTCTTAAAATTCAAGGATACACCAAAGAGAAATTACAATTTTATATATAATAAAATTAAAAGAATGAACATATATGTATATGTACAATAAAGCGTTCATTCGATTTTCATTTGAATTTTAAAAAAATAGAAAATGTTGCGTTAATAACTAAAAATAAAAAAGAAATTTGTCAGAGTAAGGAAATTTTATAAAATTAATCAATTTGTATAACAGAATTTTACTAAATTTAAATTTAAATGAAAATTAAAGGCTGAAAAATAATATTGGTCTCCTTTTTCCTTCTTTTGAATACAGGAACTTTTATATTGTAGTACTGTTAAATGCAGAATTAAGAATGCTTCAAAATATAGAATTTTACACAATTCGTTATAATTACAAACAAGTAATTCTCAAAAACTCTATAAAATTTTAAAATTTATTTAGGAATTACCAAGTGAGTTTAACGTCCTGACTTAAGTATTTCTAAAAGATTTTTTATACTTTTTCACATCAACGCGTAGTGCATTTTGTTGAAAATTCTTATATTTAAGAATTTCATTCAATACTAGCTCTAAATTTTGATTAAATTTCATAGATATTGCTTATTAACTTTTGTTTAAAAAATTATATTTAATGTTTAATCCCCAAGAGCTATGAAGCGCATTTGCATCGCATCTAATAACGAGAGGTAGTCTCTCCTTTTTGCAGTAATCTATCGGCCTGTATAATTCCAGTGGTGGCACTTGGACCACGTTTCCTGCGAAATAGGCCGACACTAGAACTATCTTCAGAATTTTCCGTCAGAGGAATCTGACGGGTGTCATGAATTCTAAAAGTAGAATATATTTAATATTTTTCTTATATGTCCCAGATCCTTCGCATGATCCGTCGACAATCGCCTAATTAAAGTGGGTGAGGTCCACCTGGCTGAACATCACCCCGGGGTATACCCTAGGTAACATAGCCCCTGGTACGTACCGTCTTAATGACACCGGCTTAGCTGAGGTGAGGATGCTAGCTCTCGTTTCACTCTGCATAACCGTTCTTCTTCTTTTTCCCTCTTCTTTTTGCGAATTCAGTGACTTTCAGTAATATATTATAAAACAAAACTTTAATATAAAAAGAATTACCCATGTATTCATAATATTCAATATTGAATACCAACAAAAATTAACAATAATTTTATCAATAACCTTTAATAGTTAATATAAAGAAAAAATTACGGCAGGCTAGGCACCCGCTTAATTAACTTTCAATAAGTCAACTAATTACTAATATAAAACTACTGAAAACAACACTAAACTCATCGAAACCGAAGCCAACCACGACATGCTGCTACTTTATGATTGGATGAAACGCCACAAATTGACGATAAACATAACAAAATCGAAGTACATGCTAATAAAAGGAAAAAATGTTGGTTTAAATATTACTTATAATAATAGTCAAATCGACAGAGTTGTTTCATTCAAATATCTGGGTATTATAATTGATGACGAGTTATCTTGGAATCAACATGTCGAAAGTTTGGCTAAAAAGACGGGAAGGATTGCTGGTATCTTTAGGAAAATATCTAGCAGGGTTCCTGAGAGGCTGAAGATTTCTGTTTACCATAGCCTTTTCCACAGTGTTATTACTTATGGAATTTTAGTATGGGGTAACACATTTTTGAAAAATTTAGAGGTTGTTCAGCGAATCCAAAATTCATAAAACACACAATCTTCTAAAATTAATGGACTCTAAAGAGCTAGCTCAAACAATGCATATTCAAAAAATACTAAACAAAAATATAAAATCCAATACGCAGCTTGTCCTCAACAGCAATTTTCATAATTATAGTACCAGAACGGCATCTCACATGCGCAGTCATTCAGTGAATAATCTAAATGGACTTGAGCCAGTCATTAACTCAGCTGTCAAATCTTACAATAGGTAATACACTAAAAAAATCTTCAATAGGAGTATTGAAAAATGCTTTGAAAAAACAATACTTAGAAAAATATTAATTATGTCATTGTCACTTATTGTAAATATCTTTAAAATCAATTAATCTTTTGTTTTTTTTCTAAATATTTAAGTATTTGATGTTTTTTTTTGAATTCTGTTTAGTTTTTTAATTTTTAATTTTTGCTTTTTACAATTTGAATCTTTATTTTTACGTTTTTAATGTAATTGTTTAATTTTTTATTACATTAATTTTAATCTTTTTATATTACATATAATGTAGTTATGTTGTCTTTTTTTTATATTCTTTTTTCGAGTGTTGAATGGCTTATCCTGCGATATTATTATATTATCAATTTAGGCTAATTTTTACTAAAAAAATTTGTAAATTTCTGAATTATATACTCTATTTGAGCTTAAAGCTCTTTTGAGAAATTATTGAAATAAATAAAAATAAAAAATAAAATAAAAGTCAAATGGTAGATCCAAATGAACCTATACTACAATATTAAAATTTATTTTAAAAATGTTTAACTCACCTGTTTTGCACAAAGTACATTCAAATTTTCTAGGAATATATCATTTGTATTATTATTATCCCCCAATATAATATTATTAGAATTCGCTAATTTTTTATTACCGTTATTAATGAGTTGTTGCTGGTTATCATTTAAACGATTTAAATTATTTAATATGGTTTTTTGATTATTTTGATCATTAACCAATGTATTTTTATATTGTTCTAAATCATCATTAATTATAACATTATTTAATGATAATGAATTTTCATTATTATCTTCATTATTATTATCATTTACATTAATTAAACCGCAATCATAATTAATTGTATAATTATTAAAATAATTATTTAAATTAAAATTATTAATATTATTGAAAGATGAATTAAAATTATTGGTAAACGAATTAAGATTTGTTGTATTATTTGAGCTGATAATTTCATTGCTATTTAAATTTGAATTTAATTCATTTGTTGTTGTATTAATTTGTAAATCATCTATATGACCGTATATTGATGAAAGTTTTTCAACAATTTCTTCTGTATTACCATTTAAATTTGTTGTAATTGATGTATTATTAATATTAGAATTTAATGTTATATTATTACTATTACTGTTACTGTTATTATTATTTATTTGTGTATTTCCTAAATAATTTGATGTTGATATTGGATTATTATTTATATTGTTATTATCACTGTTATTGTTATTATTGATATTTGATGTTATTGTAGAATTATTATCCTGAAACGGATTTGATGCAATTGAATGCTGTTGTGATTGTAACACAAATGGACTGTGTACTATACGCATTTTGATTTACTGAAAATAAAAAAAAGGCAAAAATTAGTAACTCATCCATAATTAAAAAATAAAATAAATTAAATACATAAAAATATTTTAGTTTTAAATAAGACTAAATAATAACTGAAATTCATGATAGTTAAAAACATTTTAATGGGTAATCATTTTTATAAAAATTTTATACAATGTTTTTAATAGTTTGACACAAATCTATTAGATATTAATTGGTCATATTCACTCAAATTCACTCAAGATCCTTACTCCTATTTACTCTTAATTTCCTGCACACGAAAAATTCAAAATGAAATTAATTTGAGAAAATATTTTTTAAAACAAAATTATTAACACTTTTCGTTTAACTTTAAATTTGCAATTACACGATTATTTTAACATAATTTTCTAAAATAAAAATCCTAAATACCCTCCAAACAATGTTCCTAATTACTTTCGAATATCCTTAATGTCGATCTTTCATATTCCATTTCTTCTAATTCCACTATCATTCTCTGATTAATCAAAATAAATATTTTTCCTCAAGGGCTTAAAGTTTTTAATAACCAAATTTAAAATTTCATCATAAATTTAATCAGAATAAAAGCCGCAGACTTCCGTTTTTTCTTATATACATATATAGAAAATTTTCCACTTATGTATACAAAATTTTTACTCATAAAAGAATTCCACATGTATAGCACAATGTACTCCTGAATATATAAAGATATAATGTGCAAAAAGGATAAAAATAATTATAAATTAATAAGTTTTTAGTTTTTATATTAAAATTTTAAGAGAGAAAACAGCAAAAAATGCAAATTTAAAGATTAAAATTTCAAAATATTTTGCTATTTAAATAATTTAAATATTAAATACTTTCATATTCCATTATTACTTCTTTAGAGTATAGTTTTTGTAGTCAAAATTCATTAGGGACTTAAGAGAGCACATACAAATTAAAATTAAAAAAATATAGCAAATAGAAGATTCGCTGTAATTATATAAACCTTGTTTGAGAGGAGGGGAAAGGGTGACGAATATTAATTAAAAAAAAATTAACAAGGAAAATCTAAGTGTAAAAATTTATAGTAATGCGGTTAACCTGGTGAGTCCTCCCATGGCAATTACTATTCTCATGACAGTTTATGCTTTGCTACTGTTTATAGTTTATGCATAGTTTAAAATTTTTGTTTTGCTAACACAACATACACAAAACATGGTTATAATTCATGCCAAAGCTTTTGCCTGTTATCAGGAAATAAAAAAAGAAACAGAAGTAAAAAAAAAAAATTTATGACGGTTTTTATTTTTCTTATTTTTTTTGCTCACCTTCGCGTGAATTGCGGTTGAAATTTTGAATTCTTGCGTTAAATAAACTTATATAATAATTTGTATCATATCGTACTTATATACCGTATTTACTTATGCATGTACATAAGGAAATATAAAATATTAATGGAATGTCCTTAAAGAATTAATTAAGAAGGTTGAAATTCTTTTGCCGCACATATACCGGGTAAACGTATTTAAAAGTTGTTATATATGTATGTAGGTACGCATAAGTGCGTGTGTATGGTAAATTGTGAAAAGAAAAGATTATAAAATTAGTTTAGTACGCCTTTAAGTGTAAGTGGCATTTAAATATAGTTTTAATTAAATTAAAGTTTACTTGTTTACTCAACAACCTTGACTGACTTTCTTCTTGTTGTTGTTTTTATTATTTTATTTTTAAAACGTGCTATCATGCATCGAGATTTCTGTATATACAGAGATCAGGTGTCATTAGCAATATAAAAAGCAATTATTTTTTAAGTTGATGAAAATTTGTTCTTTTCTTTTTTTTAATACTTTTTTGATTTCATTTTAAGTTTTGGTTTTTAAATTAAATTTGTTTATTCAATTTCTTTTAACTTTCTACGTCAATCTTGTTATGATTTTCCTTTTCAATACAACAATTTTATTTGCAAAGTAATATGGAAGTTTTGATTTTAATTAAACAAATTGAGATTAAATCTAATATGCAAACGGAAGTAGTTTTCGATAGATCTCCGTAAATTGCTATAAAATTAGTACAGAATTAACAAAAATGCCAAAAGCCCGTAAATTTATTGTTTAGAATAATTTATGAATTTTATATAAAATTTTAATGTATAGGAGACCCGATTTTAATGTATAGGAGTCCTTTTCAAGAGGACCATCGAGAGACAGTCGCTAATAACATTTAAATCTGAACGTGTAACGTGGATTGTTCTCTTCCCGATTTGGTCTTGAGAGAGGCTTAAATTTATTGAAGAAAGAAGGGTCGTTTCAGTGGTCGACTGTGGCCCACGCCGGTCAATCATTCAGGACGCCCAGAATTATCTTCTCAGCACCCCAAAGCAAAGCTTCGGTCTAATAAATAGGGTCGCCGCTCTTCTCCTAGGAAAGCTATCAGACGGAAAGGGTCCAAAAACGCCCCTATTCCTGATTCCTTCTGACAATGTCAGTTACATGATTGAAGTCAAAGAATAACATCATTTCTTAAGAATTAAATTCGAAATTAAATTATTTAATTTCGAATTAGTTTTACTAGTTTTAAATAAATCAATTAGATTTTTAAGGTTATAATTTTTATATTCTATATTTCTATTCTATTTTGTCTACAAAATATATTTAAATATTTGTAAAAATATTTTGAATTTATAATAGTAATAGATAATTAATATCATTAGGATTTTCAAGCAAATCCGAGAATGCCACACCACATATCATCCCAAGTGAATCAATTGCCAATGCTTCACCTAAAATTCCTCAATAAACACAATACATATATACAATTAAATCTAAATACTTAAAGTAAATGTACCCACAAAATTTTATAATATTTAAAGTGTAATATCATTGAAATAATATAAATATAATAGGGCTCACGTAATGAGATGTGACAATAATTATAAATTGTGATTAAGGCTAAAAATAATCGTTTTTCACTAAATTTCAAATACATTTATTAAAATAAAAATACAAATATATAAAATAGAATTAAATTATACTATATGCATATTTAATTTTAATAATTTAATAGAATCCCCTTGAAAATCAAAAGTACAAAATATATGAATATATTTAAAATTTAATTAAAAAACAGTATATACACATATACATACATTTACATAAGTATTTAATATTAATTCCACTCATAAAACAGATTCATGAATTCAACATTTTATTTAGAACTATTAAAACACTAGATTATCATTCATATAATTTACATACATATATATATATATATGTATAAATGAATAAAGCTTGAAAGTTTTTCACGATTGAATAGGAATTTTCTCTTTTTTATACTACTTATATTATTACACTATGAAATTTTTGTGTGAAAATTATGGAAATTATGGAAAATTTTCCTCTTGATAATAATTATCGCAATTATTCCTATGTTTCTTATATATAGTAAATGTTATAATAGTAAAATAGAAAATATCAAAATTTTCATTTATACAAGCAAAATATTATATAAAAAATCTATTATACATCTTAAAAAAAATTTGTAATTAAAAATGATTTCTTGAGTTAAGGAATTTGCAATCACAGCAATGAAAATATTACAGTAACAGTAAATTATATATAGTATGTATAACAGTTAAAAAAATTGCATTCTACATAATTATTAATATTATGTGATTTGTACACTTTGTATATATGTTATATATAATAATGCTTTTAATTATTGTAATCTTAAAAGGATAAGGAGAAATGCAAATAAAATATAAGAGAAACGAAAAAAAAAAAAAATCAGGATTTTTTTCATGACAAATGGAAATTTATGCGCGTTTCAGTTATCTAGGACTTTTTATCTAGGATTATTTGAATATTTCTTTTTTTTTTTAATGAAAAGCAAAAAAATAAATTAAATATTCATTCAGTCAACATTTTTTTCTCATTTTTGATTTAATTATAAAATCTAATTGCAATTTTCAATTCCATTGTAGCAGATATTACCATTTGTTTTTTAAATCTTTACTATTAATCTTTACTAATTCCAAATTTCAATTAAAAAGTACTCTATTTTGTACAATTTAGCCAGAAAATGCATTTAAAGACTTTCAATAATTTTTTACATAAGAAAATTTCATTCTTATTTCAGTAGAGCATTGCTTTAGTTAGTATTTTGAAAATTTCGCTCAAAAAAGTCAGGCCGAACAGTTAAGGCCGAAAACGCGTTTCAGCCTTAACTGTTCCGAAGGTTTTCATTTGGCATTTTTTGAAAATTCTAATCTTATACTTGTGCTTCGTTGTTTAAATTTTTTTTAAAGATTCACTCTACATAATTAATTTAGCTAGAATTTCGAATATTTTCAGAATTTTCGGGAAATTATAAGCAATTACTTATTTAGTTAATAGCTTCTTATATTTTTTTGCTAAATTTGAATATTGTTTACTTAAAAATTCTATAAAATTATAAATAAAATTTTACGACTGTGTCCCTTTTAAGAAGTTCTGTGGAAACTTTAAAAGAATGTTCACTATTCCCCCTTCAATCCTAGTTAAAAGCACATTATTTTACTACAAAAAAACGAAGAAAACAATAATTTAGAATCAAAAGAAAATTCTCTAAAAGCAAAAAATTTTTATTTTACTAAAAATCTAATTTTTTTATGTTAGTATGCACTCATGTTTGAGCACATGCAAGTAATTATTAAATAATATTAACTCAAATTTGCAAATTATTTGATCTTAAAAACTGGAAACAAATTATTCATTTCTTTACACACATACGTCATAGCTTCCTTTATGATTTGTTTATTTCCAAATCGAAATTTGAAATATTTTTTGAGATTATAAAAATTTTTCAATAATAATTTTTATTTATCTTTTAAAATGTGATTGTAAAGATTTCATGTATTCAAATCCGATCATCATCAACATTTTATCAGAAAATCTCTTTTATATAAGAGAACAGAAAATATTTTTTTCTCTTTAATGCTTTTAAATTATTATCCTTTTTTTATAGTTTAATAAAATAAGCATATGTACACTTATTCTTCTTTTTGTATGCCTTTTTAATAAAATTATTCCATTAAGAAATGCAAGTAAAATAAAGTGGAAAAGTTTTAGTTCCTATCCCCATTGAATAAATTTCCAATTAAATTTTCTTTCTCTCTCTCTCTCTCTCTTAAAATTGGCTTTAATGATGTGTGCTTAAAGAAAAAGAATAATTTTTTTTGTTCATCTTAAATTTTCCTCTTTCTTAGTTTTTTTTATCCTTCTTTTCTTCCTTTGCAATTATCTTCAAATACACATATACACTCATGTTCATACATGTATGAAACCATATTCTTATATACAATATGTTTGATAGATATGTATGAATTTGTATGTGTATATTATTTACGCATATATTAATATTTTAACTTTATTATGTAAAATTTATCTCAAGTATACCATTTTAAGAATGTTTTTTTGATAAAAAAGAAAGAGTGTTTTTGTTTTTCTTTTTTTTGCCTTTATGATTTTACTTTTATTCTTTCTTTAGTCTTAAATTCTTTAATTTATTGTATGTGTTGTATTCACAATGAGTGTATGAGTAGAAATTTAGATGCCTGTTGGAATACTAAAATTTATAGTACTTTTATAATGTTAAAATTAAAGTGAGATTTTACGAAAATTATTTTCGTTTTCAGAGCAACGGAAATGTTTTGAACAATTGTTGTGTGTCAGTAACTGCAGTCACAAAACTCCTCCCAAAGCATTTAAGGCCTAAGTGAGCTACTACGTCGCATTTTCAAAATACTTGCTCTAACGTTTCTCCTTCTTCTAGGCAGAAATGACAAACCTCGTTATCTATTTTTCACATTCTCCTAAGATGAACCATCAAAAGGCAGTGTCCTGTGCAGTATACCTACCAATTTGGCTAGGTTCCGCCACTTCAATATCCAGGAATATGTAATTTTTTTTAGTAAAGCCCGGGCAATTGTCCGAATGGTTAAGATTATATATATCAAAATCTTATGTATATTTTCGAAATATTACTTTATCATAATGTTGCATAACATTGCATAGCGCTTAAACTGCCCAACAGCATCCAATGAGGATTATTTTTTAAATAGACAAAAGCCTCGCCCAAACCATCTGCACCTCTTGACAACCAGAACTGGACTGGCACATACAATACGTATGGTCGTCGTAAAAGGGAGTGTGATTTGCCAAGTTTGTACAAGTGATATTTCACCTGACAATTTCCAATGAAGGATCATCACTATAATGGCATTATAATTACAATTTCCAAAATGATAATGATACCTTATTTCATACCTAAATTTTGGACTAAATTATTAATTAAATTTTGACCATATAAATTAAACCTTAAGACACTATGCCAATACGAGTAACAAGATGAAAATTTTTCCATCAAGGCGCTTCATTTCTACACATAGGATGAAAAAACATCAAAAATATTCAACAAAACAAAAACACTTTTAAACCTTTTATAATTTTATAATAAAATTATGAATAAAGAAAAGAGAAAAAGAAATCATTAACAATATTATAACATCATCTACCATCAAACACACTCACTCACACACAAACAATAAGGATTCCAAAAACATTTAGAAAATTTTCATCCTTGACCTTGATCTTTTTTTCTTTTGTTTTCCTTTCATTTTTTTTTTAATTATAATCATTTTCATTACATAATAAAGAATGCCGATTACAGAATCCTTTCTTCCTTATGTTTTTCTTTTGTATATAATTGTTGGTGTTGATGTGAAAGGCAAGAAAAAAAAAATAATAATATTTTTGACTCAAAGCCAACCTTAAAAAAAATGTGAGAAGAGAAAATTATTTTTCCTTAAATTCTTTTTTTTTTTTATGATGATTTTTTTTCTTTCTAATTTTATTTTTGCTTTCCTTAAGAATTTTTCCTTTTTAAAACAAAAAAAATTTTAATTTTCAATGTCAATAAAAGAAAATTCTCTTATTGTCTTTAAAATACAAGTATATTTAGTGTCTTTAATTTTAGAAATTGTAAATGGTTTTCTTTTTTGTTTTTGACTCATCTTTCCTTTATTCGAAAAGCAAAATAGTTGTGGTGTAGGTTTTATAAAAGGAAGGTTCATACTCTTTTTTCAAAAATTATACACAAAGTAGAAAAATTTTAAAATACTTTAGTAACAATAAAAACATGTTCGTGTTTAAAAGAAAAGTTGGTAAAATTTTTTGACTTGAAAATAGTTTTTATAAAAATTTTGGTTTAAATAGTTTTAGAATTGAAAATCATATAATGAAAAGAGTCTGTAATCCAAGCATGTATATTCTAGAATTTTGGGTAATAGAACTGAATTTGAGTTAACGTAATCACTAGCTTTTCTGTTGAAGAGACAATTAAAATGGTACTATAATGTGAATAAACCCAGAAATATTAATAATCAGGTTGATTTTGAACTTGACTTTAAATATGTTATTCTAATAAAAATTTATTATTTTCAACTACATAATTGGAGCTACATTTTGATACAATATGCTGTCACTATGCTTGGTAATTTTTAACATATTTGTCTACTTCTAACACTTAAAACTAATTACGTATTTATTCTCTTCTCAATAAAAATACTGTTGGCACAAATAACATTTAACAAAACTATTAAAAATGAGAATAAAATTTTTACTGCGCAAGTGGACTGGTATTGCGTCACAAGGATTATTTGTGTAGACCCGCATGCAACTCAAACGATTCGTACATGGCTTAAAGTTATCTTACATTATTTAAAATTTCTGCTCTCTCTCCCTCTCTCTCTTTCTCTCAAATATTTGCTTTAGTAATTTCTTTAAAATTTTCTTGTCCAAACCTAAAATATAAAAAACAAAATATATATTTTTTTCAATTTTATTTTTAGATTTCAATTTAACGCATAATTTAATCACTTGGAAAAAGAAAAGAATAAGAAAATCAGAAAACAAAAAATCATTCTCATTTTTATATTAATATATACATACATTTATGTACATATGTATAAGAACAATTTTTTATTACGATATTCCGAAAAGAAAGATAAAGAGTACATATATGTGTTTATCTTCTTAAATAGCTTATCGTATGACTAATTTATAAACCAAAAGAAAACAAAAATATAAAAAAAGAAAAAAGGATAAAAAGTCAGGATATTCCACATTATAAAATTCTAATACAACATTGCAAAATGGTTATTTTCTACATTTTCTTTTTTAGTTCTTTCAGTACTAAAAATACTCATATTATGTATGTATAAATGTATGTACATAAATGTTCATTTTATGTATGAATATTGAATTTGAATGAACGTATGTGTGTGATGATGTATGAGTATATATTGTATTGAATTGTGTTGTGTTGTATTGTGTTGTGTAAATATAAAAATGTTTATAATGTTGTAACAATATTTTCTATTGTAATAAATGAGCAAAAGTTATTTTTTTATTCTTTTTGCTTTTATAGTAATTTTTATGTTCTTTATCGTATACTTATGTTTTGTTTTTTTTTTTCATTTTGTATATGTATATAATATTCACTATTATTATATTGAAGGAAAATGTAAATCATGTTTCAAACTTCTTATACACAAATAAACTTTCATGTCTTTATTCATTTTTAGGATTTTTTATTAAAAAGGAAAGAGAAAAAAAAAATCTTAAAACTTTTATATGCATTAGTTCGTAAATACTAAACTATAGTGTTGGTAGTTTTATAAAAATTTTTATACCCTTTAAGTAACTTAAGATATATAAGGTATGCTTAGAATTATATGGGATAGAATACTGTTATATTTAGAGTATATGAAAATTTTATTTTAAAAATAAAATACTAGTATAAAATTAATTTTAAATTTTTGCACAAAATTAGAGAGTCTAACTGTTATATTTTGTAATATAACAGTTACATATTTTGAATATTTTTTAATAACACACGTCTCACGAGCTAGTTAGTTCTATATTCAAATAATTTCAATTTTTTGTATTTTATTGTAGTTGCTACTATGTATTCAAATGAGTGTAGCCAGATTATATAAATTGAGATTGCTTCAATCGGTATATATATATGAGAAAATTTAAAGTGATACGTGGTAAGAACCAATTGTGGTAAAGAGAATTGAGAAGGGAAAGAGAAAAAGTGGGAAATGCAAATTATAATTCGAAATCTTAAAAGAGAAAGAAAGAGTTATAAGTTTATTAAACAATTAAAACAATAATTAAGTTTTAAAATAAATTCACAATCATAAACCGTTTTGGTTTTTAACTCCCTCTCCTGCTATTAGTGTAATAATTTCTCATTGTGTATAACAGTTATAACGTATGTAAACAACATAAAATACAATATCCATTTAAAATTATTTTTTATTGAATCATCCTGTTTTAAATTGAATTTATTTTGAATAGAAGAAAAAAAAAACTTTTTAAATTCAAAGAAACAAATACCCACATATTTTACAGTTATGGGTAAATAGTATAAAAATTTGGTTATTTCTTAATAAATCTGTTCTCATTCAATTCTCAATGCAATACCAGTACATTTACATATGTACTGGTTGTATATATCAATTTTAATAAAGTTATATTGAGAATAAATTATGATTTGGTTAACGATAATATGCAATCAAATTGTTTTTTTTTTGTTTTTGTTTTATTTTTAGAAGAGTAAAAGGGTACAAAATAAAAGGAAAATTTATTTTATTTAAATTAAATATAAAAGATTATGTGATCTAATTTATTGGTTTTTTTATCTATATATTACGTATAGAAGGATCTTCAGACTAATAAATATGAAATAACTAACTGTTTCGGTTCAGTTTTAGTTAATGTAATTGATTAAAATTGTAATAATTTTTGATAGTGTTAAAATTATTAAAGTTGCCATAACAGTAACTATTTGGACTTGGGATAATGATATACGTATAACAGAATTATTTGATGAAAACGAATTCAATTGCATACAATGAATTTTTAAATTAGGCATAACAGAATTTTAAAAAAATTATTAATTAAAAGATTAATATGAAAAGTATTATTCTCACAATACAACAGAGAGAACAAAAAAACAAGGAAATTTTAACAAACAAATTACCTTTGTAGATATGCAATATTTTTAGAAATGTACTTTAATTTGCACTTTATTCTGAATAAAGTAATTCGTTTCTATGGTGATTATTTGAATTTGTGGTCTGTTAAGGATGTTTATAGATTAAAAATTGGTTTGTTTGAATTAAAAATGGTAATTTTTCGAATCGAATATTCAATTAACACTCAGTATGAATTTCTGAAACCACATGTTTCATTTTCATTCAATTTTCATCCACGAATTTCATTTTCATTTAACAAATTTTAAATTTATTTCTAAAAATTCTTGATATAAAATCACAATATATGATTTTCTTTTCTAGAATAACCCACATTGAACTCACATAATCCTTAAAGGATTTTTTGTTTTTCTTTATATAAATTTATCTTTTTAATATAATGGACGAATTAAGTGCACAATATGAAACAGAAACAAAATCAAATAAAAAGAAAAAAAAAACGAAATAAAACGACAAACAAGACGACAATTTGAAATGAAAGGGAGGTGATAACTTTGTTACCAAATAATAATGAAACAAAAACAAGAAAAAAAACAAAGAGTAGCACAGGAGAAAATCAACAAACTTAGGAAACTTATTAGTAAAAAAAATTTTTTGTTGTTTTTGTTTTCTTCAGTAACTTTTTAAAAGTAGAACATAAATAAAATTGTAAACGTCATTTCCATAATTGTTTCATTATTTTTTTTTTTGACTTTATTGCCACAAACATTTTAGTTCTCAAAAGAGGGAGTGGGAGTTTAAGAAAAGTTACACACTATATAAAGAATATGAAGGGTGTGCGGGAAACATTATTTTAGCTAATGAAAGAAAAGAGCTTTTAATTTGTTATTGACGTCAAAGATGATTAGAAGATTACGGTTTTTTAACACTGTATAGTATTGTGTTATACATATAAAAAATTTTTTTTGTGACATTACGTATAAGAAATTATTTAATGAAATTTGGCAATAATTTTTAATGTTATTAAGCACGAAATTTATAGATTAAAACAAAATGAACAATTTAATAAATAACTGTCTTTGATTTTAAATTCTTTTGTTAAATTCTGTTGTTATACTGGCACGTAGCAGCATATGGAGACTAAAGAGTACTTTTAAATTGGATTGAAAGCGTGCTCAATTTTTATATTACCGTTGATTCAGAATTAATATAAAAAGTATACTAATTCCCTACTAATAAGTTGTACTCTCACTCAAAGATTTATTTTTACTCTCTTTTGTATAACCATTATAATACAATATAAATTATAACATACAAAATTTGAAATATGACACAAGTTACAACATAATATTATTAATATTACATACATAGGATAATTGAGGGAATTTGAGAGTAAATTTAACAAAAAAAAATAATCAAAATTTGCTCCGATATACAAAAGAGCAATAAAATTTATAAATTTTCTACTCACATTATAAATTAATATAACAATAAAATGTGTTCTTAATATTATGACAATTGTCGCCTATTTATTAGTACAAAATTTTTTGTTACATAGAATAAGAGAATGATTTCAGATTTATATGTTATATTTGAATATTTTGAGTATAACATATTTTTAATGAGAAAAATTTTATACGATAATGCATCTTAGTGTATTATGGGGTTTTCTTTGAAATTATAATTGTAATATACTTTTGACAGAATAATAAAACATATACCATATATTTGTACCTACAAATTTTACAAAGAAAATATATTATTCTCATATATCTACTAATAAACTTTTATTTTTAATATTAAAATTTCAACCATTATAGTACTCATTGTATATTCAGACTTTACATTTTCATTTACATATTGGTATACTTCATATGTTATATTAGCCCCTTATTACTATTTACTATATGCTCTTTTATATTACCACTTTGTTACTACTAACTATATACTCTCTCCTTTTTTTATTAACTTAGATTATAATAAGATTTCTCCCTCATTTTCTAGAAATTATTTCAAAATTTGATGTTACTGCATAAAATTTTTTTTCTTTATTTAACAAGAAGTTCTTCTCTTTAAAAATTTTTTATTATAAAAATTCTATTTAAAAATTTTTATACTTGATTACATTTTAATAATTCATATACAGACATACCATATTTCTAACTAGTTTCTAAACTAAAATTTTCTTTTAATGCACTTTCAACTATAATGCAATATTCTATGTTTAATTATGTATATATACACATACAGGTTGCTTTATATATATATTAAAGTGCTTATTAAAAATTTTGAATATTAAATAATATTTCTAATGAAATACAGTAATTTATCCGGGTATATACAAGAAATTCTTATAAAATATGAAATAAAAATAAGCATATAAAAATGTATAAAAAAAAACTTATTTATTTTTTCAAAAGACTGTTAAAAAACTTAAGCTAATTTTTCGCTGAGTGCTTTTATTTTTCTTTACTTTTCATAATTCATTTCAAGAATCAACAAAAATTTCATGTTTACACTTTATTTTTTAGAATTTCTAAACGCTCACTACTATAACTTTTGAAAACAAAAAAAATTTTCCCTTATTCATTTTGTTGAAATTTTTTAATAAGTTTTTTTTTATTAAGTTTTTAATTATACACTAAAGAATAATATGATTATATAATCTAAGAAAATCATATACACGTATAACAGTTTTTGTTTTCTACAATTTTAGTAACTATAAATGCCATGTCAAAAAAGAAAAACTTTTAATTTTATATTTAAACAGTAGGTTTTTGTTTTTTTTACCAACAACTAAAACAAATAAACTAACCGAAATAAAGAGAAAGCCGAAGAAAAAATTAAAATTTCATTATTTTGTAAAAACAAAAAAAAAAGGAATGTGCGTGCCAACAAACTTTTCATCTTCGATAAGAACTTGAATTTCAACGATAATGACTGTGTCCGAAGCGCGAGTATCAGATAGGAAAAACTTATTATTTTGTTATAATATGCGGGGGCGATATTATACAAAATAAATCAAAAAAGGAACAGTTGTTTTTTTATTTTCTCTTTCTTATATTCATTTTCTTTTGTTATATTATTAGAAATTATGGTAAAAAAAAAATGTACAAATATCATTACATTGAAAAAAAAATAATAAGAGAAATGGGTGCGTCGAGACGAGGTCATTTTATTATTTTTAATATTTTTCGCTTAATTTTTAACATTACAGGTCATTTTGCTTATATATATATATAAAATATTTTTTGCGATACCCAAACCTTAATAATATATTTATAAAAAATAAAATAATGAAGAAATATTTGTTCTGAATTTAATATAATGGTTAGATTTAACTGACTTTTAGACAGTTTTCAAAAAATATTTGGCGATTTAATTATTATTAAACTCTATACTTTTAATGATTATATAATGGTATGATTGAAAATTCAACTATAATGAAACAAATTGTAAAATAATATTAAATTGTTACATTAAAAAAATAAAATAAAATTGAGAGCAATTTAATTACTCACACCACAACTCATATATTAATGAAATTTAATGGCATGAACACGGTCCTGCTTAGTATTATAGCATTGAATAACGACATACACGTATATAATTAATCAATGATTTTAGTTATTTATTGCCAGGGCAAGTATAATGATTAATTAGTAATGAGATTTTAACAGTTATGTTAAAATTTTTGAGAAATTTGAGAAGTTTACAATTTACACTAAATCATTTTTTATTTATATAAAACATTTGAATATTGTGAGAAAAAATTTTAATTTACAAGAGAGAAATAAAATATTTAATATTTAATTTATATAATTATTTTTCGGCATATTATTTTTAAAATATTGTAGTTTAAAAAAACCAAATGTACAAGCAATATAAAATTTAGCTTTAATAAATGATCTTCATATCAAAAAATTGAAATACAAATAAATGAGCAAGCATGACTTCTTCATTGCCATTACACGATAACAATCTTCTTCAAATTATATTATGAGCGATATTTACTATTATGTAACTGTCATAGCTAATTTCATAGGATAAAATGACACTATAATGACACTTGTGTACATTTTTTATAAGTCGTTCTAATTTATTCTTACAGAATTAAAAACAGTTAAATTGTAAAATCAAAAAAATCGCCACATGCAAAAAATAATTATTAATTTCACACGATAAAATTTTTTTTAAATTAATTTTTTATTTTTGTTCTTTTTTTTCTCTCTTTCTGACTGTGTATAATAAAATCCAACGACGGAAATTAAGTTCGTGCCATTTTTTTGACATTTTTATGCTAGTGACAAGTTAAAAAGAAACTGAAAAAAAAAATGTACCCGTTCCATATGGTATTTAGTGTTACTGATGAATATTGTGTATTTTATATTTGTATAGCTTATAAAAATAAAAAAAAAAATAAACAAAATATTTAACGCTATCAAAAATTCTGTTTCAAATTTCATTTGAATATAGTGTGACTAGTATGGTACATTTGAATATATTTGAATATATATGTAGCTAAGTAGAACAATTAAAACGAGCACATAATATGAAATTGGACAATGTTAATTTATTAGAAGTCGACACCCCAGATCTAAAGAGTAGTCTAAAAAATTTTATCGATTACAATTTCTGAATTGGTTCGTAAACAAATCTCGAATAATTGATTTAACTTTTCTCATACAAAGCTTTCTAATATCAAGAACAAAATCGTTATTGCTGTATTGAAATCAAGTTCTTTTAAGACATAAATTACAAAAATAATAAATAATATTACAAAATGTAAGATTTTCTGCAAAAATAATGTAAAAATTAAAAAATCAATCATATTGCAAACAAAATTGCATTTTTTCGGGATCTAAATGGTATCCAACGATTACCACACAAAAATCCTCGTATCCGACATATTGAAAATTAATGAAATTGTATGTACATTAGTTGCTGCACCCTATACAACAATAACAATAAATTCCCTATTCTATTCACCATTTTAAGTAAAATACAAAGCATTCACAAAACTTTTCTAATTTAATTCAATTATAATACTAATGTCCGCGTTCAAAAACAATTTGAAAAATAAGTGTACCATGTGTACTTAAATTAAAAATTTTTCACAGTGCCATAATCAAATCCAATGTAATCCATTTATTTAAATTACACATATATATTTTACTCATTATAAAAGTGGATTCATACATTATTATTGTGGAAAAACCTAACTAACCATAAAACTAAGGTATTAATAGAAAATTTCATTCATTTAATTCACGTCTTTTGTGCCTAAAAATATGCATGTATAAAATTATACACTACCGGCTACAATATACATACATAAGTGCGTCATGTGATTAAAATAAAAAAAAGAATGAAAATTCTTTTTTAATTTCATTCTAAAATTAAATGTAGATATAAGCATTTTTATTTGTGTGTAGATACTTTAATTGTCACAGAATTTTCACAGTGTTATGGGAGCTTGTAAATTATTTAAAATGACGCGCGAGTATCAAAATTGTAACATTTGATTAAAGTTCGATTTCCGTATTATTTATAAAAATACATACATCGTAGCTTGCATATTTACAGAGTAAAATCGATTTTTTTTATTGTTTTTTTTTTTCTACTTTTGGTTTGAAAAATTTTGGTTGATTTGTTACACAGTATTGAAAGGATTATTGACTTTATTTTCTGATGTATTTTCTGTTTTTTTTTTCTTGTTTTATATAGTTTTAGGCAGTCTTAAATAAATGAAAAATGAATGAAAAGTAAAAAATTTTGTTTCATTTTTTTTCCTTTTTTTTGTTAACAATTACATAAGAGGTTCAAATTTAGAATGACACTGAATGTAAATGAAATTTTGTTCAAAATTGTGTATTCTTAAGGCGATTCTTGGCAACAATGCCAAATTAAAAATTAAAATTTCCAGAAATGATGGCAAGAAATAAGAAAAAATCGATTGAACTTTTGTTGAATATTTGATGGTATGTTAAAAACAAACTGTTTTTGTATTAAAAATTACAGAAAATGTAAAAATAATGAATTTTCTATTGAATTCTCTTGGAATGTCAGCATTCCGAATGAATTTCATTGTATCCAGGTACCCATCAAAATTTTATCATAAACATATGCGCCCACTGTGCTTTTATTACTAGAATTAATAATATTACAGCTTGCATAAGGGCAGCAATGTTGTACTAAGTTTAAATCATGTTCCAGTCCAAAAAAATTGTATTAAATTTTGCCTCAATTCAATTTTTATGTTGGTAAGGAAGCTTTTTCTTAAAAATTATTGCATATTAAAATTATTGAACTTTGTTTTCCCATTATTTAGGTATGCCTAAAAAAAGTTATAATTAGTATGAATTTTTATATATATAAATTGTTTAAATTATAAGTGTAATTTTACAAACCCACAGGCATCAGTTTTTCTATATTATTTTAGTTTCAAACAAGAATTTTAATAAACAATTTCCAATTCAAACATACATTATGTAAAGGTCTTATTCTAAAGAATTATTATGGTTGAAAAATTAATTCGAAATTTCTTTTTTTAAATCATTTAGGAGGAAATAATCGGACTGGACTACCAAATTAAGAACTCTGTAATGATGTTAAATTAATTATAAAAAATCAAATAGCAAATGCATTTTCTAAACTTGTTTTCTTTTTTTTGGAAAAAATCGTGTACATTAAAAATTCAATAAACTCCTTTTAAAATCTTACTATTCAAATAATTTAATCATTCTATAATGATTATAAATTCGATTTAATCATTTAATTTCTTGCTATTTTAATTATTTTTTCAATCACATAATCATTTCGTTGCACTCATTGGTGTATAGGGTACATAAAATCATTTAAGATTAAATTGTAATTTGAACTCGTTTAAATTTGGGATTATCCATAAAAACAAAAAACCTAAAGGCATAACATAATAACACAATTTTCATAATATTCATTATATACCACAGTTCTACGTGAATTAAGTCTAAGCAACACTTATTCTAAATTCATGTACGGTATAAATGTATATAGACAAATCAGAACATAAAAAACAGATAAGAAAACAAAAAAAAGCAGAAACCGGTACATCAAACAAAAGAGATTTACAAATGTTCTTCTTTTATTTTCTCTTTTTTCCTATTGTGTCATCCTATGCTCTTTAATAGTCTACTTTTTTCGTCAGGTCGTTTATTTTTACTGACGGCATTCATTAAGGGAAGTATCAATGAAAATTAATGCTCACAAGTCTTCAACACCGACCAAATTTACATGATCATATCTTTAAGAGAAATCGTAGTAAGAACAATTGACAAACTAGACTAATTTCGGGAAAATCAGGTTCCAAAAAGTCCTTTTCTACAAAAAAAAAAAATATATTTTAATATTAGACTAGAAAGTTATTTATAAGCTCTGTTAAAATTTATAATATGAGTGTTGTAAATAGTCAATCTTGTAACATGTAACAACCACTTCCTTTAAGATTTAACAATGTCGTTGGTTATGTACTGGTATGCAGGTACTCGTATATCCCTCTGTCCTCTAACCATTTTGCCCCGATAGACTTCTATCTTGATAAAATATCCTACTACACTTAATTTTTTATCTTATGTATTATTTACTTAGCTTTTAGCATTGGTTTAGTTTTTTAAGTAGCTTAGATATAAAATGACAAGAAAATTAATTAATTCTCCCATATATATAAACTGTTTTTAATATCCTACACATTCTAACATATACATATTTTATAGGACAGTTCTGTATTACCCTAAAATTATATAATACATTGTACTTAATTGTGTGTATTTATAAATGTTCCGGTGTTCTAGTAACCAATATACAACATTGTATTTATACATTTAATTTGTATTTATATCCTATGGTTTAATGTGTACTCAATTGAATAATGTATATTCGTATATGTATGTTCTAGAGACATACATATTATGTAACTATTTCCTTAAATGTATGTATAAATAAATACTCCTTATAAATTGTATTAAACATATAGAATACAAGATATTTAAATATAGAGAAATGGTATAAAATGTAGTACATGAATATTATTTTAAATTCAATTTGTGAAATCATTTCAAATTCCAATTGAGAGTACATGATTTTATATATAAATAGGGTTTGTTATATTGGTAACATTGCAATGCATTTTATATTTTTCACTATTGGAATTTTAAAATTAAGTTGTTAAACCATAAGTAAAGTTGGAAAATGTTAAAAAATATTTTTTTTTAAACTAAATTGAAAATAAATTTATTTTAAAACGTACAGGAATTTTTAATAAAATTTATATTTGAAAAATAACAAACTATGTATGTATTTGTGGTTATGTTGCATGATAAAAAATTTTGTATGCTATTTAGATTTCGAATTTATATTATAAACTATTCGATTTTCAATTGAATGAAGAGCTTCAACGTTCAGATATACTCAAAATTATTGATTTATATGAAGATACACTCAATGGCACTGCAGTTTCTATAACAGCAACAACGCTGCATCATAATATTTTAAAGCTGCAAAGACATAGAATATTTATTACACACTATTCTATTGAAAACTATTTTACTCACGAGCATTCAAAAAATTATTATGAGATGAGACCGTTTTCACAAATTTAAAATGGCTAATAATTTTTACATATCAAAGCGCAATATTTATATAAACCAAATTTTAGTTACTATTTACATATACAACATAATCTACGACAAAATATGAGATATAACCTGACTCTAATGAAAGTCTTAGGTAAATACGGTTTGACATCAGAACTTGTATGACGACAAATAATGGAAATTACCCTATTCTTATCAGATTTTTTAAAATTAAAATGGCGACAATTTTAAGTGGATTTTAGATTTTGTCGTATTACATATACGACAAACCGTACCTGATACAAGTTCAAAACTTTAAAGTCACCAAAAATCACAGTTATATTTCCAATCAACTGAAAGCCTATGAATACCCGTTATTGTATATAAAATTACAATTACTGTTGATAAATGTGGCTATGTATGTGTTTTGCAATTTAATTATTTATTTTCGACCATTATTGATAATTAGTATACAGATCATTAATTTACCGACAAGTTCACTTAAAAATTTGTTATATAAAAATAAATTCGAAATAAAATAAATTATAAAGACATTAAAGTACAAAAATAAATTACGAAAATAAATTTTTCGATGTACGACATTGCGAAAATTCAAATTTTTTTTTCCATTTATATGCAAGTTTATAACGTATGGCAAGAGTATTTATTACATACCATTTTTAAGAAATTAATGATAAATTTGTAGTGTATAAGCAAAATAACGAGTGTTTTTCCACTTTTTTTTTTTGTTTTGTGTAAATTATTTTATTACATAATTTATGATGTAATTTTAAATTTTTTTATCTTTTAAGGAAAATTGGGTCATACCCAAAAAAAAAAAAATTATGTACATTGCAAAATGTTACAATAATTTTTGTAAAATATTATTAAAAATAAATTTGGTTGACATTATTAAACTAAAATTTTGTAACATTCTTTTGGTTATAAAATATTAATAAATTATTTATGAAATCATGATATTACAAATTCAAAATAGATAATGGAAAATGGAATAAAGGTATGTGCAATAATAATTACAATTCTTTATAAACAAATTTTTAATTGCTTCGTCCAACGACGTTTTAAGCTTTACTCTACTGCATGTAATTTCAATTCAATTCCTACATTATTGAAAATAAATATTATTGTTGTATGAAAAGTAAAGAGAACTACAACAATTATAATCCAACATTATTTTATAATCTATTCGAATGTACAAAATTTGTTGAATAAAAATTTTTATAAAAATTATAAAAAGTATTTCCATTTCATTTCGATAAGAGAGAAATGAACACAAATACGGAACAAGACTCAGGAGAGAGGACATAACAGAACTGATTAATATAGTACGAAAAGAATTAAATACTGTCTGTTTCGTTGCCATAATAGTAACTCGTGATTCGCGAATGTTATTTCAGAAAAATATCTGGGCATAATTATTATAATTATACTCTGTTTTATGCATAAAATATTTTATTATACCAGATTATCCAATGTTGTGCGTCAAATTAAATACTGATAATTTTTTTTTTAAAATTAAAAACATTGACAGAATTATATGGAGGACATTTTGGTTTTATAACATATCTTTACCCATTCATATACATAAATAATAATTAAAATTTAATTTATAATATCATATTGTTCTATTATAGAATTAAAACAATTATATGTACGTACAACACCACTATATTGAATTTCATGTTAGAAATTTTATAATTTGAATTTTTAATTTGTATATATGTATATACATATTATATTCAGATTTCCGGTGTATGTAGTATTAAAATTGCCTTTGCCTTGACACAAAAAAATTATTTGTAAAAATATTTTTAATTATTGTATTATTATTGTTTATTTAATATACTACATATATGCTATGAACCAATAATATCAAATTTAATTAAATTCAACAATAATTTTAACCTAGGAAAAAATGTTATTTTTATGCAATTTTAGTACAGATTTAGAAAGCGCGTACACATTGCGTAAATTCTGTGTACTAACTAATGTATAATAGAGTATTAAAATGAATCAGAAATAATAAAATTTAAGAAAATATTATTAATAAAAATAGGAAATGACCATTACGTATACACGTGCATACGAAAATTTCTCATAAAAATAAATTTATAAATATTATTTAAATAAAATTTCTCTTAAATAATATAACGAACAATAATGCAAATTACACATGCCTACATACAATATCAAATATCTAAATTGGAAAATTTAAAAATAGAACAAGATGATTTTATGTTCATAATATATAAATATATTGTATAACCTAAAAGTTATAATATTCTATAATATTGTATAACAAATATTCATCTGAATGGAAAATTATTATATTCTATGCCATTATATTGGGCAACATACACAAGATTGTTTATTCTCAAATAATATTTAGTTTTCACAAAATTATTGCAAAACTATTATAATTTGAAAATAATTTTAGGTATAATGTTATTCTAATGCGTATAATAAATTATAAATTCCCATTAAAATATTTAAATTTTAAATATTATTGTTACACTGCAATTATATGTATACTATATATAAAATAATTTTACCTTTATTTAACTATGATATTTAATTTTAAATTCTCTTATACAAAAATTTTTGTTTAAGCAAAATATATATTAGGAAGCTAGACCTATTTATTAGAATATAATATTTATCATTAATAAACGGATTTGTTTTTATTAAATTCTCATAATATCTGACTTAAGTGTAAATTTGATTAAAATTAATAATATTCTTGTTGAAATTATGGTATAAGTTAATTTAAATATTATACCAGCAGTATTTGTTCGAAAAAGAAACAATTTTAACTAAAGTTATAAACAGGTACAATATAAAATTTTTATCGCATAAAATTTTTGAATTTATAAAATGTTCTCTTATAATAAAAGTATAACACTATGAAATTTCCCCCTACTGTATAATATGTTTTGTATTATAATTACAGTGAAATATTGATATTATATGATATCAGCGTTTATTTAGAAGAATTCTTTAATTAACACTGATGCCTGCCATGAGAAATACTGACAATAAAATGTTATATGTACTCATATGGGCTCTTATATATCCTGCATATTATAAATTGTATAACACAATATTTTTGTAATTTCATATTTAAAATAAGAGTCAAAAGCATCCTTCTATATAATACAATTTCAAAAATCCAATAGACAAATCATGAAATAAAACTACGCTATATTTTATCGTATTACCTTAAAAATTTACCAGCATTACTTTAAATATAATTTTATGAAAAATAATATAAAATACACATGCACACTCATATAAACAATTAATTATTCTATATATTTAATATTTATTTTTAATATTACAAAAGAGTTTATAATATTAATTATATTGTTGTAATCTAAATTTAAATAACCTGTAAACCTTTTTAAAACCTATTATATACTCTTATATTATATTTTTTTTTTCGGTTTTGTTATTTTTAACCATTGTTTACATAAGATAAATAATTATAAAATGCAAAATTTTCCGTACACTTGATTTTCTACTGTTTGTTTTCTTTTATATTTATTATTATATACCGGTAAATATATGCAAATTGTTATACACTTTTATATATAAAAGTGTATAATACTATATTATATAATTTTTATATAAAGTCATCTACTTTTAAGTCCTTTTTTAATCCACATCCACTCATAATAACAAAAAACTGTGAAAAAAACAATAATATAAACAAAAAGCCAGGGATAATAATAATTAGCCTAAAAAGAATAAAGGAAGTAGAAAAAAAATATTGGGTACAAATAACTTTTTTTTTGTAATATAAAGGACAACGGAACATACAACATCCATTCTCCTTTTTCGTATTGTTTTTTTTTTGTTCATTGTTATTTTTTCTTAACAATAAAAAGAAAAATAATTTTTTGACAAGTTATTTAGGTTGTACATGACAAAATAATTTTCATTCTTTTCTCTCTTTTCTTTATTTATAAAAATTCTTATTTAGTTTCTCTGTTTTTTTTTTTAATCTTAAAAACATGCTTATATATCCTGGTTTGAAAAAAATAATATAGAAAAGGATAAAACGATTATTTATTGACAATTATGGGACACAAATAGTTTTGTTGTAAAAATATTAATTAATTGAGGTTAAATTAATAAATTGTTCTTATTTTTACAGAAATATAACGTTACCCAAAATACAGAGTAGACTATAGAGGAGTAAATGAAAGTTATATTTACGCGAATTTATTCCAGCACCCGGTAACACATTCTTGAATGACAAATAAAAGTCAAATCTTTAATATGTACTAAATTTATAAAGCGTTCCATTTACAAACTACCCTAGATCAGTTCGAACCAATTGTCAGTTACCCTAGATCAGTTCGAAGTGTTATATTCCCCTACATAATGAATAAAGAATAAAAAATTTAGTTTTTTAATTTTGGTAAAATCTTACACTGGTAACGTACGAAAAGCCCATATTCCTATTGATTAATATCACAAATGGAAATTCAAATTCGTTATATTTCGCACAATATTTACGAATTAGGGGGATATGAATTCGAAAATGAGTAAAAAGAGCAATGTCATTGTACTGAATAAAAAGAAAAAACCTCATTAGTGTTCGCGAAGGATGAGAAGGAAATAAGTAAATATCCTGTTTGAAAGGAACAACCATCAGGGTGATAACTTAAGATGAAAAACAAAGCAGAACCAAAATAAAGAAGAAAAAAGAATTCCAATGTAAACAAGAGCAAAGAAAATTTGTTGCAAAAAGAAAACTTTTTTTTTCTTGTTGTTTTCTTTTTTGTTTTCTGATTAAATTCATAGTATTTTTGATAATTTCTTTTCTTTATTTTCATATTTTTTTTGTTACTTTGTATCTCATATTTTATTTATTCAAATTATTTATACGTACATAATGTGAATATGTATTTCATGAATTTATAAAATATGAAACAATATAATAAGGATATTCATACATCCTTTTTGAAATATATATATATATATATACGAAAATGTTATTTGAATAAATTCCGAAGAAAAAAAGTGTGTATAATAACAAGTAATAAAGTGGTGTAGTCTTGAAATATTGAAAAAAATTGAATTATTTTCAAATAAAAATAAATGAATAGTAATCAAGAGATGCAATGCATGTGTGTTGTAAGTACTACAAAATTTGAAATTTTTTTAGTTTAAATTCTTTTGATTCGGTTGGAGAAAAATTAAAAATACTCCCGACCCAAATAGCACTCAACGAAAGCTTAAAGTTAGAGGAAATTCGTAAAATATAGTTTGAACCTTTCAAAATAGTTTAAAGGGGCTTAATACAAATATGGTAACATCTAATATTATTAAATTTTTTTACAATTGCGGAGTATACCCTGATTAATTGAATTAAAACTAAAGATACTTGAATTGATCCACATATAAGTACAAAAGTTTTAAAATTACCTAGATTAACCGTACTGATATACTGAAACAATAATCTTCTTCCACATAGTAATGGATTGTAGTCCAATAAATAATTCCGACATCCAAGAAATCATTTTCTTCTTCATTGTTAAGGTAGATAAGAACTGAAAATGTTTTGATTCACATATTTCCACCTCCATAATAACTTTCATATTCGAATGCGGTGATTATGATTTCATATTTTCAATTCTAAAAATATACATACACATTGAATTTCCATTTGTTTAAATAATTTTTATTACAAATATTTCGATCTTTGTATCAAAGATTGAATTTCAATTCAGTTTTGTTCGTTTCTTTATTTTTCAAGATAAAATTTTAGGGCTTTTCTCATTGTATTATGAACCAGATATTTTCATCAAATATTCGGAAAGAAATATAATTAAAAATAAACCCAATTTTCTATTATTTTTGTTATTCGTTATCTTATTATTATAATTTTTATGTGTTTCAAAAGGAATTGTAAATTGAATGTGATGGCGTACATACAATAAAAAAAAATAAGTAAAAAATTTATTTATTTGTTCTTTCTTCGAAAATTTCATTAAAAAAATTATTTTGAAAAATAATGCAAATCACCTTATATTTTATTTTGTTACTTCATTTATTTCTTTAAAATTGTAGAAATTTTATTTTTTCCACAAAATGAATGAATTAAGACGAATTTTCATTTTGAATTGATAAAAGATGACATTGCATTTTTGTAAATTCTACTTTACTTGATCAATAAGAAATAATATAATCCTTAAAGAATTACAATGGACAATATCATAATGCTATTTATTTCGTGATCCCATACTTAAAATGTACTACAAAGTGATTATATTATTCAAGAATATGCAATAATCTTTAGGTATAGAAGGTATCTGAAGAGTGTAAAATCGCACAGAATTTAATTTGAATTTCATTTATGCTACAGAGTGAATAAAAATTTACTGTTAAAGTTGATTGAAAATATTGAATCAGATACTAGTGAGATGCTAGCCAATTAAACAGTTTACAAAATAGGCTTTTTGTGGAAAATTTTCCAGGTACCGTAAAATATATTGAATTATCGAAGATTGTTTGTAGAAAGATCAGCGCTAAAATAAATAGTAATGATGATACGCATAAAAATCGCCTAAAATATTCAGAAAAATTAGGTACATACCTCCCTACATTTCCAAGAAAAATTGTGGTTTTAGTTTAAAAAAAAAATCTGTGGTAAGTACCTTGGGTTTCTTTAAAAAGGAAATATTCTTTTTAGTTCGACGCATCTTCCAAAAAAAAGGAGTATGTGTTGTAGGAGTATAAAAGTGAGGCTTAAGAAAAATTTTATCGATTCTTGAATTTTTAAATTGATGTTTTAACTTGCAATTGATACTTACATATATACATACGATTTTATTTCCAAATTCACTGAAAGTCGAGTAATCAAACATCCTGTTAAAAGCATTTTGAATTTACCGTTTGAATTTACTGTTGCCTTTACTTTGCAAATGGACTCTAGAAAATTACCATTAATAATGTGAGAACGCTGCCGACAATCATTTGCCATTTACAAAATTATAAATTGTGCTTTGTACAATTCCATTTTCTCAGGTCAAAAAGTCTTCAAGTGCCTTTTTTAATACTTTAATATTAATTTACTTTGGAAATAACATTTCAAATTATCCTTTAAAAAATATTTAAAAAATAAAACGCCGTTTCACAACACCAATTAATATAAAAAAAAGCTTCGACAGCAATATCATTGGTATTTCTAAATTCCGATTCACAAAAAATTAAATTCACAATTATGTATTTTATTGTGACCTAAATTTTGTTAATATTAATATCATGTATCATATTTGCATACTAATTGGAAAATGTTTTTGAAGTAGGTATATACTTTAACTTGGTCATGGCTTTTTTAATTTTGGTTATTAAAATATTATAAGAAATAAAATTATGAAAATACTTATATTATTTTAATCCTCTATTTGGTTTAATTTAAATATTTAAAAGATAAATATCAAAGTAAAATTTTGAATTTAGATTTTAAAATAAAATTTTGTCATTTTATGTAAATATAGGAGAAAATTACCTTAAGTGCCATAATTAAGTAACTTTAAAAAGCCATAATATCTGTTATTTTTTTAATTCTTTTACAGAGTTTGTTAATTTCATTCTTTTAAGTTTTGATATAACTAAAATATCTGTCAGCCATAGCCTTAGTGAAACTAAAAGGATAAAAATAGGAGTGGAAACAGGACTGGAAATAGAGTCGATAAATAGTTGAAATCAGAATCGAAACTGAAATCACAATCGGGTTCGATGTCACTTTAGACAAATTTCATGCTTTCTGAGAGAAATTAATATTTTAAAAAACATTAAAAAAAATGTATAATCTGCTGATCTCAGTTATTACTGTTCTGCCCTCTACAATTAAATATGTATTTAGCAACTATGTATGTATGTATACAAATATAATATTTTCCTTTATGTCTCAATTAGTTTCCTTCAAACTTTACAGTTTTAGTAATTTTTTTATTGTCAAGTTACATTTATTTTTCCATCCTTTTTCAAACTTTAAAGTGTAGACAAAAAAAAATGCCATTAAAATTAAACTTAAGAGGAGAACAAATAAGAACCAAGTAAGTATAAACATTGTGGCAATTTCTATCCCGCAAAACAAATAAAAAAAAATTTTTATTTTGGATTATTTTTACATCTATGCTATGTTGACACTATAAATTCCCTGACTAAATAGTTTGTTATCCTAAAAACATGAATTTTTAAAATTAAAAATAGAAGCAAATTGTAAGAGACACTTCTGAATAGAAGAAAAATAAACTCATTTTTGAAAGAACTGACAAGAGATTATGTGAGAAATTATTAATAGAGCGAGAATAAACCAAATAAAAAAAGCAAATATTTTTTTTTTTTTTAATAAAAACCAACTTATTTTTCATGCGTGTTTGAGTGTACGTGTGTTCTCTTCTCATCTGGTTTTTTCAACAATCAAACTATATTCGAAGTTGAAGAATTTTTCTTTCCCACTTTAATAATAACTATAATTGTTTATTCACTTTTTGCTTATTCCGCAATCATTCTAGTTTAAAACTCGGTTAATGAAAAGATAAGAAAAACATAAAAAATACCGCACAACATGTTTAACAATGATTCTTTTTTAATTACAAAATAAAAATGCAATATTTGTTTTTTTTTTATCTTATATAATGTGCATTTGAAATGCAGATTAGAGTGACAATAAATGCACATAATTATAGTAGTTAAGTTTTTGATCGGTTTTATTATGCTAACACAATTTATTAATGTTGATAAGTGGAAGTAATAGAATATTCAAAAAGTTGAATTTAATTGTTAGTTTGAACGACTCCAGGTAGCGCTGCATATTTCGATTTTCAATATTGTGAATGATGTGAATTAAAAAAGTCAACGCTAGCAATGTCATGTTGTCATTTTCAGTTCCGTTAAACTTAAAAGTCAGGTGATTCAATCATATATTCTAATAAGCGAAAATTTCAAGGAATATGTGTGCATTAAAAAAACAAGCGCAAATCAAATTAAGAATAATCACATAAATGAAGTTATTAATAATAAAAAGGAAATCTGTACTTTGATTGGACTTCAAAAATTAAATAGTAAATAAGCGCAGTCGAGGAATAAACATCCCCATTAAGGAACTAGTTCTTAATACAGGACGACAAACTTTATTTTAAATATTGCAAGATGGAAGAGAGCAAACTGATTTTTAGTCTAACATTTTCTTGGAATGTGTTCTTCAGTTACTTCAAAGGAAAAATTGTAAGTTATCATTGATACAAGTCTTAACTAGTTCTGTACAGAAATTTGGGCTGAAAGCGGTTTGATATACGTGTAATTACAAATTGTAAGAATAATACAAACATTTAATTTGTACATTGCTTAAACTTAAACAATTTTTCAATTCTCAAGAAACAAGTAATTGAATGCGTTAAATTGCTATGTTGTTCATAAAACAGAAATTGTATTGCAAGCAAAATCTTTAACTTCCAACGGTCCAATACGATATAAAATGTTTCATAGTTCAGAGTTTCAAATATTTACTAAAAACCGAATATATAAAATAATTTTAACAAACTATTATTCTTGTATTAAAATACATATTTGTACATATAATATAGTTTTATATGGAAAACTTGTACGTAGGTACATACATATATATGTATGTATATTTAGATAATAATAATGAAAAAAAAAATTAGGACCTTAATCTTTGCATTTATGTTTCACAGCTTTTCTTTAAAAGAAAATTTTCATGTATAGAAAAAAGAAACTATTCATAAAAGATTTATAAAAATTGAATTTTTAATCCTTGAAAGTTGAAACTGTTATGAAACTGTTTTTCCTCCTGTTTTCCTTTTTTAATTTTTCTCCTTTTTTTGTTTTAGTATTATTGTTTTTGATAATAATCCTTTTTCTTTTATGCATTTACTCAGCATAATTTTTCTATTGTTTAAAGCTTTAAAGTTTTTTTTTATTAAAAATACTTTTCTAGCAAGTTATTTGGGTATCCTTGTTAGTTATAACTTAAAACAAAACACGCGGATTTCTTACAATTTTATACATTATTTTCTCAAAAAGGGTTTGTTCTTTAAATAAAAATATATACATTCATATAGGTAGATATATAAAAATTGTCATTGAATTTAATGGATTTTAGATCAAAAGATTTCTCTATATTTAATTCATTTAAATTATTTTATATTTAATTCATTAAAATTAAAGTTTTATATTAAAAGATCTTCTATGAAAATATAATTTAAATTTTCCTTGCCTGTAGTTCGTCGGTTAACTGTGCTTCTTAGATGAATTATAGTTGTAGGTCAACTTACTTTCGTACAAAACTTGTCAAAATACAACATTTCAGTATATGCGGATGGTATAAATTAAAAAAAAACCTAAAAAAGAATTATTAAACATGAACTTCTAATCAAAAAAGGAACACTTTATACAAAAAATTTGGATAGAAAGATTTCAAGAACAAATTCGTAAAATTTTGAAAAAGTTTTGAAGAATTTATTTTGCTCCATATTATTTTAAATTTAAATTGAACAAAATAGATGGCAATTTCCCTAGAGTCCATAATTTAATTTTATTTTCATTAACCGCATACTTATGTACTTAATTTTTAAAAGTTTTCTTATGATTCTATTCAATATGTTTATTTAACCACAAGTCTGGTACTAAAATATTGTAACCCAAGTTTATATACATGAAAAATTTTTTTATAAATTTCGTGGATAACATTTCATCTTCAATTTTTCATTCTAGCAAATTGACAGAAATTTGTAATAAATTAAAGAAAGGTTTAACCAACGACACACTTAATAAATATGACCATTTTTTTTCTGAATTTTGTCTGTTGCTGTTCCCAGATTATTATTATTGGACGTCATCATTTCAACAAATTTCATTATGACTCTTATGATTATTTCATTTTCCTTCAGTTTTAAACTGAAAACAATATTGAAAGTTTTTTAATGTAACAGCCTTAAGGACAACAAAAATTTCACTTAATTTTAGAAAATGTAAAATTTCCTTAAAGTTTTTTAAAATTATGTTAGAATATTTTTTTTTTTTCAATTATTTGTGTTTTGTTTTGTGTTAAACAAAAAATTTTTAATTTTGATTTACAATTTTTCTTTTATTTTTTGAAACTCTTGTTAAAAATATTTAACAATTAACAATAATTATTCTTAAGGGTATAAAAATGTGAGATATATTTGACCTAAAAAAATATATACATATATTTTTTTTGTTTGATTCTAGTTTAAAAATAAATTTCGGAAATTACTTAGACACCATTAAGATATTGTTGAATTTATGGAAAAGTTGGACAAAGAATTAAATTAAATTTCTCGGTGCTCTCAAATTAAATTGTTGTCTTTTCACAATAAAAAAATTTCAGACGACAACTATAGAAACAGGGCAAAACTAACAGGATGACTCTTGAAAGTTTCCATAATTTTTTTTAGTCTTTCAGGGTTTTAGAAGATTTTTCTGTAAATAAATAGAAAAAAAAATTTGAATTTTGTTTGTGTCATTCTAGTTTTCAAGAGTTTTTTTTTCGTATTTTCTGAAATAATTCCTGGAAAATTGAAGTTTCTTTTAAAAAACTCTGATGGCCCTCTCAATTTATTTATGATTCAGTTCTGTTCTTGTTTTTGTAATAGTTTTTATATTTAATTATTCTTTTCTACACAGAATATTGTTTATGGTCATTTTCTCGTTTCTGTTTTAATTGAAATTTTCCATTTTTAGGTTTCAGTCAGACAAATTAATTAAATTTTTGTACTTTTGCTACTCTAATAATTTTCATAAATTTTAGGATATTATTTCTATATAGACCATCAATTGTTAATCGGAAATTCATTTTAATTACGACTTGTTTTTTTTTTTGGAATAAAAAATTAACAAAATGAGAAGGAAAACAGACCTTAATTATTATAAAATTTTATTATAAAACGAATTTGAAAATCGTATTATATAAAATTCTCTATATTTTGAATAATAAATCTCCCATGAGACAAATGTACCACAAAATTTAAATGACAATTTTTAAAGGGCAATTCATCTTTTGAAAGTTTTTATTTTTAGATTTTCATTTCTATTTCTATCCTTATCCTAGTTCCGTTCCCGTTGTAAATTCTTAATTTTTCTTATGGGAATTATTTTTTTGATCCTTTTGATCCTGATGCAATGGGAAAAACACATGGATTGAATACCCCAGGTGGTAAGCCAATCAGATTGGTAAATCCACCCTCTAATGAGGTCGGTCTCACGGATTCTGGGGGAGACCAACTATTGCTGAATCAACAATCAACGTTTACTTCAATTGCCAGTTTCTCCGGAAGTAATAAGACTCCAAGAACTCCACCAAAAGTCATAAGAACTCCACCAAATGTCGGTGAACAGAATCAAGAAACTGTGCTGCTGCGTAAAAAGCTCGAAGATTTAGAATCAATCATAAAGATGTTGCGTAACGAAAACAAAGAGTTAAAAATGGAAATCATGGCTTTAAAATCAGCCCAACTTGCAAAAAACAACACTCACCGTGCAAGGAATGACTCATCGGATTCAAGTAGTGATCTAACAGGGTTTGAAACAGATGGAAATCAATATACTATGAATACAAGGAAAGCTAAAAAAAGAAAAGCCAAAAACTCTCCAGAACTCAACAAAGATGTACCAACCATTGTTAAGGAAAGTCCTATAATTGTTTCAGGAAATGGTAGTACTAGTAGAAATGAAAATGATAAAAACCACGGGGGTAATACTAATAAAGTCCAAACTAATAATGGAGCTAGTATTACTAGCAGTGAAAGGGATGATCTCCAGCAAATTAGGGAAAGGAAGCCACCTCCTATAAACCTTGTTGGGATCGAAGATTATAATAAAGTTAAAATGTTGCTAGATTCGAATATAAAAAACTATAAAATTACTTCACTAAACCAAAACGTGTGGAAAGTTAACCCAGACACCCCTGAATCCTATAGGCTACTGGTCAAAAAACTTGAAAGTGAAAAGATCGAGTGGTTTACTTACGAGGATAAAAATGAGAGACCGTTTAGAGTTATGGCCAGGGGTCTCCATTGGAGTTGTGATAGAAATGAAATCATTGAGGATATCACCAGTCAAGGTCTTAAGATTGTAGACGCTGTAAATATAATTAAAAACGAAAGAGTTGTCGATGAAAGGGGAGAACTTATTCTACAGAAAAAGAAATTGCCTCTTTTCATGCTGACTTTTGATAGAAGTGAAAATATAACAAAAATTTACGAAATAAGATCAATACTAAATCTTATAGTTAAAATTGAACCTGTTAAGAAAACAAGTAAGGCTATAGTTCAGTGTAAGCGATGCCAGGGATTCAATCATTCGGGTAACTTCTGCAAAAAGGATCCAAAATGCGTCAAATGTGGTAACAGCCATCTCTCTAACAACTGCCCACGCAAAAGAGATGTTCCTGCGTCATGCGCCAACTGTGGAGGCAGCCATCCAGCAAACTATAGGGGCTGTAAAATAGCCAAAGACCTACAGAAAAGGAGAGACCTAGCTTCTAGATCAAGGAATCTTCCAAGTGCAAATAGTCTTCCACAAGCTCATACCAGTAATTCTAATAAAAACTCTAACATAAATAATAATGTTAACAAGATTAATCAAGTCATCAATTCTAATCTAAAAGATAAGCGAACTTATGCTCAGGCTGCGAGCACATATCAAAGATATGATACATCCAACATTGAAAACACTCTAATCCTGATCCTCAACAAACTAGACGAACAGAAAAAATCTGAAATAAATATTTATAATAGAATTAGCTCGATAGAAAATAAATTAAACTCTAGAATTAATAAGAAATGACGAAATCAATCAGAATTATGACATGGAATGCTAATGGCCTTTTACACCACATTCACGAACTTGAAATATTTTTACATGACGAAAAAATTGATGTAGGCTTAATATCTGAGACGCACTTTACAAAGGAAAGCTACTTAAATATAAGAGGATTTACGTGTTACCACACCCAGCATCCGGAAAATAAGGCCAAGGGAGGCACTGCAATAATTATTAAGAATAATATTAGTCACTACGAGGTACCTAAAATTGAAGAAAATCACATGCAAGTCTCATCGGTTGCAATAATGTTTAAAAATAAAGAATTCATAGTGTCAGCTATCTACTGTCCTCCTAAATTCAATCTGAAGGTTGAAGACTATAAATGGCTCTTCAGTAAGCTGGGAGCAAACTTTATAATGGGCGGAGATTTAAATGCCAAAAACACAGCATGGGGCTCGAGAGTTAATTCGCCTAAAGGCAAAGCTCTTTACGAAGCGGCGACTACAATGAACTGCGATTTTCACTCATCTGGTAAACCTACGTATTGGCCTGCAGATCAGAATAGAACCCCAGACCTAATAGATTTCTTTATCTCCAGAGGGATTTCTGGGAACTACATGCATGTTAAAGAAAATCTTGACTTAAGCTCAGATCATACTGCTGTGATACTTACCATAAGCGAATCCGTAATTACTAAACAAGAACCACCTAAGCTATGTAATAAATCAACTAATTGGAACAATGTCAGAAATGAGTTACAAGCCAACATCGAATTAAATACTCCTCTGAGAAATGCTCAACAATTAGAAATCGAAGCAAACAAGTTGGTTACTGACATTCAAAATTCTGTCTGGAATAACACTAATCCTCGCATGATAACCAATAGCAATAATAATTTTATATATCCACTAGAAGTAAGGAAACTAATAAAAGAAAAAAGAAAAGCTAGGAAAAGATGGCAGATTACCAGAGCTCCAGTTGATAAAACGAATTTCAATCGCATGTGCAATAAATTGAAAAAGCTTTTAAAACAAATTAAAAATGAAACAGTTGCAAATACATTAAGTAAACTATCTGTAGATAACAAGAACGATTACTCTCTCTGGAAAACAGTCAAGAGTACAAATAAACCAATAAGTCAAGCTCCACCGATAAGGAAATCTGATAACTCATGGGCTATAACCGATATGGACAAAGCTAGCT
Organism: Condylostylus longicornis; assembly: GCF_029603195.1. Classification (NCBI taxonomy): domain Eukaryota; kingdom Metazoa; phylum Arthropoda; class Insecta; order Diptera; family Dolichopodidae; genus Condylostylus; species Condylostylus longicornis. The sequence goes on along the minus strand of NW_026578015.1, from coordinate 1,747,373 downwards.
GCTTTGCTGAGTACCTAGAGAATATTTTCAAGCCTCTTCCCAGGCAGACTTTCTTGGAAAACGCAAACCAAGTTGCTAATTCCAATCACATGACCATTAGGAAAATAACTTTATCTGAAATTCGTAACGAGATCAAGAAAACCAATAACAAGAAGGCTCCAGGGTATGACCTTATCACCGCAAAAATATTAAAAGAACTACCAACTATTGCTGTTAAGAAAATGCTATTCCTGTTCAATGCGGTAATTCGCTTAAAATATTTTCCGGAAATATGGAAAGTTGCAGAAATTATGATGATTCCTAAACCAGGGAAGCCACCTACCGATCTGAAGTCCTATAGACCGATTTCACTCCTGCCAATTATATCCAAGCTGTTGGAAAAAATGCTGTTGGCTCGCATTATGCCGATTATTCAAGAAAGAAACTTAATACCAGCCCACCAGTTTGGATTTAGAACGAGTCACTCTACAATTGATCAAGTTCACAGGATTACTAATGTCATAGAAAAAGCGTTGGAAAATAAGGAAATTTGCTCAGCAGTATTCCTAGATGTGGCGCAGGCCTTTGATAAGGTGTGGCATAAAGGTTTAATATGCAAATTGAATAAGGTACTGCCGAACGAAATGTGTGTGATTCTAGAATCCTATCTTACCGGTAGAACTTTTAGAGTTAAGCACAATAACGAATATTCAGATATTAGAAACATTGAGGCTGGGGTCCCACAAGGTAGTGTGCTGGGTCCTGTGCTATACCTCCTCTTCACAAGAGACATCCCAGAAATAAGTTCAACAATGACAGCCACTTTCGCAGACGACACGGCAATCTTAGCTACGGGAAAGACAATTGAGGAATGTTCAAACAAGCTACAAGTAAACTTAAATTTAGTCAACTCTTGGATGAAAAAATGGCGTATTAAAATTAACGAATCTAAATCCGTTAACGTAAATTTTACAAACAGAACCATTAACCCTGTTAGTATCATGCTTAATGATGAGGCAGTGCCATACGCTAATGAAGCAAAGTATTTAGGAATGACCCTAGATGCTAAATTACGCTGGAAAACCCACGTAAAGAAAAAGAAGGAGGAAATAAATTTGAAACTAAGAAAATTTAACTGGTTAATCGGAAAGAAATCTGAGCTCAACTTACATAATAAGCTCTTAATATATAATCAAATTATTAAACCAATTTGGACTTATGGTATCCAACTTTGGGGATGTACTAAGAAAAGCAATTACCAAATTATACAGACAATCCAGAACAAGGTGCTTCGATGTATTGTAGATGCTCCTTGGTATGTCAGAAACTCCACTATTCACAGAGACTTAAAAATCAACACAGTTGAACAAGAAATAAGGAAATATGCAATTAACCACAACGAAAGAATAACGCAACACGAAAACATAGAAATGAGGAAAATAATTGAAGATGAAGATAGTAGTGCAACACGTCGCTTAAAAAGAAGAAGACCTTTAGATCTTGCAGCCATAATATAATTATAAAATCCGGGGTTACCGTCGTTGGACGCTCTCCCACTCTCTCTACACGTGAAAAATAAATTGCTAGATAGGTTTAATTAACTTAGTTGCGATATATTAAAAGAGAAATATTTTCCATAATTTTTTTTTTCCAGATCTATATGTAAATTTTTATATCCTTAATTTTTACTTGAGAAAAACTTTAATGATTCAAATCATTAAAACTAAAATGACTTTAATAATGGTTTGGTAATTTTTTTTGAATTTTGGAAGAAAGAGAGGAAAGTTTCCAGAACTTTCTTAAATTCTTTCCTATTAATTTTTTAAGTAAAATATTTATACCTTTTATTGTTTTTTTTTAAATTTTGTAGAAAACGTAATTTAAGTGGATCTAGAACAAAATTTTGGCATTATATAAAGGAAATCATTAAACGATAAAAACTTAAAGCACGTGCCACTTCTTGTTATACAGAGTGAGTCAGAAAGGTGTGCAACAATACATTGTACATTTATATAACAGCTTACAGAAATACAAATGCGTAAAACTTTTGTTTTCGAGTGAGTGCCAAAACCTAATGGTTTCCGAAACAAAGGGATTTTAAGAAAATTTAGCAGAAGTTCTATTTGCCTCAGTTTTTTTTAAAATCCATTCCATGATTTATATAGAGAGAATAGCATGATTTTGAAATTGTCTTCATATCACTTTCGGCCTTAAGTTTGGCTTCATGACAAGCCAAACATTTTGGAAAAATTCCAAAATGTTTTCATGAAGTAGTTTTGTTTTTGTTGATACACACATATCTACATATAATTGTGATTTATTTATATTTTAGTAGAAATTTTTCTGATACATTTTTTACCTTTTTAGATTATTTTTATGATGTCATCAGCCATGGATTTAACAGAAGGATTCGAGCTAGGTGGATCCTTCCAACATATTCAACAACATGATCGGAGTTAGGGAGGTCAAGTGCCCCATAAATTCTCTGTAAGGTATATATATGGATATACAATTTCATTTTTGTAATGTTGTAGTTTCAGTTTTAATGTAACAAAAAAAATTTCTGATCTCCACCCTTCATATTTTTCAGTCATACACAACAGACTGAAAAATATAGCAGTTGCTTTTAATTAGGAATTCCATTTTGGCCCAATTTTACGAATTAAATGATTGCGTAAAGTATGTATTATAAAACAAAAAAATTAATTTGAACTCGCGAAATCATGGAGTATATTGCCCAAGTATTTGACAAAATAATAAAAAATTACGATAAACATTCATTTAAACTACATAATATAAAGAAATTTAAACAGTTCTCTGTAAAGAAAACAATTTCTTTACATTCCACATAATTAATTTTACATTGTTCCGCCCACCTTTTACTGGCACAATTATTCCGTTTTTACTTTTATTTTTTTTTTGTTCTGCCGATGTATTGATATTACTCTACTAAAAATATTCACAAAATCCATGCTTCTAAAAATACCCTACCCACACGATACAGTGCAGAGTACCGGATTTGTTTGTATTTTTATTGTTTAGTCCATTAGTAATTTATAGCTTGATCAACAATGTTAAGTATATAAGTAAAACAGGAACGAACAAGAACAAAAAAGCAAAATAACGATATTAAAGATTGCTATAAAAAAAATCCTTAAACGTTGTTTCATTCAATGTCACTCTATTTACATACGTATGTGTATATAATTGTATGTATATGCCGTTGTCAAATTCTAGATTAATACATTTACATAAATAAAATGAATATACAAAAGGCAAAAAAGTATCCTTAATGACAATTCTGTCAAAAAATAATGATAGCCTGACAAAATAAATTGAGAACTATAAAATGAATATGGATGTAGATAATATATACATACATATAAGAACTTAATAAAATTATTTTATATGTTATATTACATATAGTATACAGGGATTTAGAATTACAATGCAGAAGTAGAGTGTGTGTTTTAATTGAAACCCACATTGTATTCAGTCTGGTTCATTTTAAAACGCTTTCAATTATTTTCGCTCAACTCTCAAATTAATTATTTTTACTTCCTCCACATATTATTTTCTACAAATTATAGTTGTTTTTGATGAGACTGTTTCAAGAATCAAATATTTTTTATGAGGATTTGTTAAACAATCGTTTTGAGGATAAGTTCATTTAAGTGAGAATGAGAGTTATATTGACTGCTACATGTATGTAATGTAAGTTTTCAATAACTCAATTATTTATCACAAAAATAATAAAAGGAGAAAATCGTAAGAATAATAAAGAGAAATTTGAAAATTTGCATGCCATTATTGTCAATAACGATCGATTTTCGACAATTCGTTTAATATTTTTCTCTTCTGGTTCTCTTTCGTTTTTCTTTAATTTTTTTTTTTTTTTCTGTCAAATGTTTAACAAATTTTATAAAAAAAAACTTTTCTTATTCAATCATCTTTTTGTTGAGAAAATGAGAAAAATTATGCAACGAATATAAAAAGCGTACAAACAAAACAAAAATTATTTCTCTCTTTTATTTCGAAACAAAGATGAAAATCCTGTAAAACATCAGCATAATCAAAAAAAAAAAAACGAAATATGAAACTTGAAAAGAAAATCTTCCTTTTTAAGAAAGCCATGTAATTTTTACTTTTTTTTTTGACTCATAAAAAGCCAACAACCATTCTGTACTGCATAATAGTTAAAAATACAATTTTGAAAAATCTTTACAATATTTTCATGTACACATGCCCATTATGCGCTAATACATTTACGAATACAATAAGATTATATGCTTTTTTTTTATATTGCCGGAATTTATATTCTACATAACAGAGCAACCAAGCAAGCATTTTACATCACACACACGTGAACAACATTATGCATAATAGATAATAAAACAAAATATAATGTTGATAGTATTCTCTTCTCTTTTATTTTCTTTTTCATTTTTTGGCACATAACCATATTGACAAGGATATCCTGCTTAAAACTATACGTTTTTTTGTATTCAATACTATGGCAAAAAAAAGAAAATGCCGTCAAACAGTACATCAACACTATCCAACAAGAAATAATAACAAAATTGAAAAAACGAGAAAGAGAGAAACAAAAATGAAAATTAAATGCTATGCAGATTTTTCATTACTCCACAATTTCCTTCCGTTCTCACTGCTTTTCTGCTTTTGTACTATTTTTACAAGACTACCACACTTTCTTTTAGTCTCTTTAAAATTTTTAAAATTTAAGTGACAAAATGCTTCATAATGGGAAACTCTTTATGTTTGGATTGTTTGGTTTTTTTTTTGCACTTTCTGCAACAAGGACAGGATAAATACGTACACGTTCCCACGTTTTAAGATTATAAAAACACATACGTGAACAATATCAGCAATGAAAAGATTTATCTCAATACAAATATGACTTGATAATTTCCTTGGCAAAACATTTTTGAAAAGATGAAAAAATAAAAGTAAAAAGGTAGTAGTTCTATCATATATGTTTAAAATAATTAAAATGTGAAAGATATATTTTATCGTTCTTGCAACTTTAGTAAGGGCAAAGCAGTTCGTATTTTAAATTTCTTGTCAACGACTATGGAGCGAATAATTATGGTCTTTAATAATAATAGAGTATTTTTTTTAGCTTATAGTTTTCTTCTAAATGCAGGGTCATATAACATATGTACTAGCCATATGAAAAACTTGAAAAATATTTATCAAGAAAACCCAGTGGCAATTTAGGTTTTAAAAGCTCAAGACGAATTTTATGCAACTTTCTTAGACGAAAAGTAATTACAGGGCATAATGAGTACTGAAAAAGTAATTAATATATTTTAGGTATGTACATGTACACAAACTATGTTCAAAGGTGTGTTCTAAAATCAAATAATAAATTTGTATTACATTTCTAAATCTTTCTAATTTTAGAAAAATTTTATCCTTTCTTTATGAGTTCTGGTATTGAAAATAGCAAAAGAAAAATTTACGGAGTTTTCAATCGAAATTCGATATTAGTATTTTTTTTTTTTTTAGAATAATGACGTTAATTGTTCTATTTAAAATAAAATTTGCGATATCTATAAATAAAATTTTTATTTGGTATAAAATTGTGGTAGCAAATTAAGTGTTAGAAAAAATTTATTGTTAAACCATTCCGATGAATTGGTAATTTGCATGCAATAATTTTTATTAACGGAATTAGTTAGGTGGTGTAAAAAAATTTATTTGAATAATTTTATTGTAATTGTAAATATAGGTAAGGTAGGGTACATATTGAATTGGAATGCGCTTTCTTGCGATTTTATGAATTAATAGTGAAAGTTTTAAAGAAAATTGTGGAAAATGCTAAAAAATTTTTAAAGATTTTTGTTAATTTTTCCAAAAAAGATAGTCTAAACATTATTGCTTCTAAATAGCAATACAACAATTTCCATTTACGTGGGAAATTCTCTCCCACGTAAAATAATTTAAAATCGCTTCAAATTTGGAAATTTTTCAACTTGATTTCAAAATTTCAACAATATTTTCTGAAATTTATCCAAAACAATTGATTTATTTTGACTTCATGAATTCTTAAAATAATTTTAAATTATAAAATATTAAAAGTTCTTAAATATTAAAACAAAAAATCCTACATAATGTTCCCTGAATCCTCCTTTAGAATTAAATAAATTATACTTGGCTTTTAAATGTGCATTACGTAATCTCTTCAATATTTTACTTTAATAATGAAAAATTTTACAAAATAAACAAATTAAGTAATCAACATTGTGTTATAATAATAATGATATTAATAATAAATATGTACATACAATAATAATAATTACTATCATTATTATTGAACACATAAATTCTTTCTTCAAAATATTGTTGTTGTTGAAAATTCTTTAAAAGTATAATCTTTATAGTTAAACAATCCAAAATTTTAAAATGAATAATTATATACAATTGTTATGTAAATCCACAAATAATATAAGTACACAAGTATTTGTGTTCGAAATATTTTTGAAAACACAATTTTATGTCTTTAACTAGCTATTTTATATAAAATGAAAATTAGAGTTCATTAATTTTTGGTCGATTACAAGTCATTTAAAAAACAAACACTTATATACTTATAAATTTTTATTTGTAGCACATATAATACAGGATGAATCAGTAACCAGTGCCTTAATATCATCGTTTAGAGGGCATCAAAAATTAATAAAAATTTTTGTTCGGAACTAGGAGTCAATTAATCTCAATGGATCCCGAGATACAGGGATTTTAAAGAATTTTCATGAAATTTCTACTTACTCAAGTTTTTTTTCTTGCTTATGACTTCCTTTCCAAAAAAAGATAGAAGATTCAAACAAACAGTTTAGAATAGGACTTGCAAAGAGCTAAATTTGAAAGCAATGTGTTGCTTGATTTTGTATTTAAGGTGCTTTCAGATATATGAAGCATTCTAATTTTAGAAAAAATCAAACGGTAATATATATTTAAAGACACTGATTACTGAATCATTCTGTATAGATGAAATATAAGGATAACTTCATATTTGTGTATGTGTAAATAAATAGCATATTTATAAACTTTCCCAACTCTTTACCATTAAATAAATAAATTATTATTGTTTTATTGCTTTATTCTTATTGTGTGGAAGGAATATATAGTAAAAAAAAGAACCAAACAAAATTTTCTAATTTATTATCCTTTTTTTTTTATTATTAGAACTTTATTCTAGTTTATAAAATGAACAATTTTTTTTCTGTTATACTCTTATACGATGGTTTTATAATTTATTATATTATTAATACTTAAAATAAATCAAAAAAGAATAGTTATTTCTGTGGCTATATAAAAAGAAGAAGATTACTTTTTTTTTAAATTAATGAAAACCGTATTTTCTGTGTTTGGCATAATAATTCTTATATATTTTGAAAAATCAAGCTGCCTTAAATGGATTTCTATTTTATTTTTTTAAATATTTTAATGATAAAATATAAAAACTGATATAAACTCATAATTAATGTCTATTAATTTAAACTTAACTTTGATTTATTAACTTTAATTTATAGAAAAGGATAAGTAAAATTAAATGTTTAAGCAAATTTAATTAAAATTTTGACTAATTTAAAAGCAAATCACATTATTATTAAAAAAAAAAAAATAAATTTCAGAGCTAATTCAGTAAAAGTCTTGTAATATTATAAGATCTAATTTGAATTGATCGTATAGAATCAATTTCTATCAAGATCGTATCAAGATCGTATGATTTTAAATTTTTAAATATAAAATGAAAATATTAAATATAAAATGAATTTTTTCAGAAGATAATCAATTAAAAATATTAAATATATTGTTTTAATTTTAGGAATTACATGCAAATGATATTCCGTTTTTTGAAGTCAAATCAAAATATTAAAGAAAAAACAAAAGAATTCATCATAATTATTGACCAGAAATAAAGAAGAGCCATCTCTGAATGAATAAGATTTATTTCAATTATCAGAAAAAATCGAATGATAGTTAGGAGGTATCACAATTTTGCCGACAAAATTTGTTTTAAAGCAATTTAAGAAAGATACATCCCAGAATGTTGGAATGTCAAAATTTAGCACACTTAACAATACCTCTCTTTTTTCTTTAAAATTGAGCGCGATTAATTTTGAAATAGACAATACACTTATAGAATCAAAACCAAATTTTAATTTCTCCCCCTCAATTTTCTCTTTTCCAAATTCTAAAAAATTTTAAATTGATTACAAAATATTCTTAATTTACTAAAATTTCCAGCTCTTCCTGTGAATTTTAATGAAAAATTGTATTCAATCCGCTTCTTAATTACTTTATAACAGCTTAAAATCAATAATCGTCATATTTTTATAGCAAATTCATTTTTAAAAAAATCGAAATCATAACTAACATATTTTTAAATATAATCACAATATCATTTAAATCATTTGATTTATTTTTATGAAAAAGTAGCACTTTTTAGCTTTCTACTACTATTCTACCCCATTCCCTTTGAAATAATGTGATATCAAGATGACTTTTCAAATTTTTTTTTTTGTATACCTTAGTCTTACAACGAATATCCTTTTTCATGATATAATCAATTTATTTTCTTTCGAAAATTGCAAAATAACTGACACAAAATTATAACAAAACGCTCAAAGAAGGAAAAAAAAAAACCTATTATAAAATCTTTTATAGCTGACTAACTAAAAAATATAACAAATTATTTTCACCTTAAATTTTTGTGAATTTTAACATGATTATCAGATTTTTTTTCCCTAAAAATATACATTTGTCTTTTTTTTTGGAAACCCTTCAAAATTTTTTGTATATTTACACGTATAATTTATAGGTATGTGTAGTAAATATAACAGTGGTATTTTAAAATCATGTTAATACATTTGTGGTCAAAAAATTGAAAACAAATTTTAAAGTAATTGCAAACGTGTATTTGATATGAAAATCACACTACAAATTAGCTATTAAATAAGCAAAATATGATTCAAAACTTACCTTAGGACTTTTGATGGAAATTTATTTTGTTATTTAGCAAGAGAAAGACGTGACGTTACAAGTTAGCGTTTTAACAATAAGAGGCTTACGGTCAACCCTCCAAATTTGTTTCCCAAAATTTAACAAATATTCCAATAGTGGCATTTCCACGAGCACTTTCAGGTGGCAAAATTTGAATTTATGCTACTTGTTTTATTCCTTTTTGGCAATAATGCTTTCTTCATCAGACACATCCGTTAAAAGCCTTAAAGTATTTTTCCATTGCTACTTCTTAGCATATCTAAGATAAAATATCGAACTTTTGTAATGGTGGAAGCATCGAGTAATCAATTCCTTTCACATTAGTTCCAGTTAAAGTCGTTCAGGCTCGTCATTTTCATAAAAATTTCAATTTATGTACATTTTTATAAAAATGCTACTAAATTTACGTCATACAGTGTTACCATCAAAATTACTTTAACAAAAAGACCTTCATAATATATTTTGTCATAACTAGGAATGATATCTGATACATTATAAATTTTAATGTAATATTTTGGGTTTGTAGAGTTGATTAAATTTTTTTTTGTTGAAAAATTTGAAATTTAATACCGTTTTTTTTTTTTGTAAATCACTAAAATTTAATTTTTTATCTACCAAACATATAAACATTCTAATCAAAAAAATATCAGTTTTTTTAACCGTAGATGAGCGAATAATCGAAAGAGACATATTGCAAATTTAATTCTCCATTTGTAACGCCAATAAATAAATGTCAGAAACGTAGATGTGTATATATATATATTTTTGATTAACGTCAAATATTGAGTCAATTCAGCTATACCTGTCCATTCGTCTTTTCAGCCGTCTGTGAAAGTGATAATAATTCAAAAATGTATTCAGTCAAGTTGAAATTTTCAGAAATCATAAAGTATTTACAGCAGGATTATTAATAATTTGGATAGGATCACACTATCGGTTCTAGTAGCTCTTGTGAATTCTAAAACTATTGTAATTTATTTATAACTTGAAGACTACAAAAAAAAACAGTTCAATTAAAGGACCGCTATTTCTAAAAAATTCAGGTCATGGATAAATACATTCTTAAAATAGCTGCCATGTAATATCGATGAGATCTTTATCATATTCCACAGCAGGACTCAAATATTACACGGAAAATTTTTGTAACAGAGCAATTACTTTAAACAAAACATGAAGAGTGTTTGAAATATTAGCACTTTGTAAGCTTTTTATGTTATATACCTTTTTGGAAACATTTCAGAGTTGACACGATCAAATCTGTCTTTACTCATTTTTCATTTACTTTTAACCATGAAAAATTTTTCTTCAAGAAATTTAAGGAATTTTTAAAAAAAAATTCATTTTACAATAAAAATAGAATTTTTTTATTCCATCTTGTTGGCAATTTAAAAAGGTTCTTATCAATCTCATCACATATGGTGAATATTAAAATAATGAATTCTGACATATTGTTAAAAACTGATTTCCTGATGCGAATTTTGTTCAAAATCCAAATATGTATGTAAAAAAAAAAAAGACGAAATGATTGGAAAAGGATAAAATATCGTTATGTCGATAAATCTTATCAAAATAATTTGATTTTCAATCCTTTTTTCTCCTTGTTATTGCCTTCATTTTTTTTTATTTTATTTTAATAGCATTTTATAACAATGTTGTATAAAGTACATTGATTTATTCCAAAATCACTGAATAAATAATAAAAAAAAAATTATGAAAAAGGATAAAAATTCTAAAAAATTTTTTTTCTAAGTTTTTCTTTTGAATTATGTGCAAAAACGAGAAAAAGGATTAAAAAATTTTTCTCTTGAATTTCGTTAAAATTCATACAGATTGAAATTTTGGATTATGACAAAAGAAGTTGGAGGTTAATGAAAGACAAAATTTTTATTCTCAGAAAATGTTATTTTTTTTTTTTATTTTTTAAATGTTTTGCAATCCATACGAGGCCAATTAATATTTATTCATTTTTTTTTTATGAAATTAATGAATATTTTTTTTAGGTATTATATTAATGTTTTAGTATGGAGCACAATAAATTGCAATAGTTGAGTTTAAAAGCCTTGATTCTGACCAAAAATCTTAAATAACTTTTATTTTCCATTTAAGCAAAACAATTTATTAATGTCTTATAATCAAATAAAAACAGAAATTAAAGTTGGAAAATCGTAAGAAGAAATAGATTTTGATCAGCTTTCTTTAATGGCTACTTAAATAATAAATCCAGCAGAAAATATTAAAATTCAGAATTTTGTTCAAGATTATATCTTAATAAAGCAGTATTTTAATTTTTTAGGAGTAAATAACTAGAATTCCTTCATACCACCGTAGAAAAGATGAGTAACTGAAAATAACGAGCAAAAGGCAGAAATATTAAAAAAAAATCTCATCGAATCTGAAATATTTTGAATTGCTTAGATTAGGTTCGAGTAATTATAAGAAATGTTATGGATTTATTGTTAAAAAATTAAGTTTAAGATGAATAATGTAGAATTTAATTTGATTGATGCGCATAATTAACGTAAAATAAGTAAAAAACAAAACCTGAATACATTCACGAAATTTCGTTTAATATACATAATATGTTTAATATACATAGCTAACCTAAATTAATCAGTTTTTTCATATTGAAGTTAATTTATAAGACTACTTTTAATGTAAAATTTTAAAAATATATGTAAATTTATATTTAGTTGTTGAAAAAGTGACGGAATCAGCTACTCATTTTGAAAATCTTAAAGAGATAAAATTTGTGTTAGATTCTATTCCTTAATATTATAAAGATTACTTAATTTAATATAGAATTTATTAATGTTATAACAACCAAATCTTGTATTAATTTTAAATAATATTCATCATATTTTTAAGGTATGTTTAGAATAGGTAATATATTGAACTTAAAAGGTAAAATTTTCATATATAAAAAGGACATAAAATAAAATTTAAAGCACTATAAAAATTTTAATTAATTTTCTTTACATTTTTGTATACATATAGTGCTAAAATTTAAATAAATTGCTTTAGGCCCATATTAAATATCATTAAAAAAATATAGATAATAAATTATTATTAAATAAATTTACTTAGATATTGTATGTATATTGTATATTTAACAATTCATAAACCTTAAAATGCGTCTTATTTAATAAATAAGGTGTTTCTAAAATTTTTCAAAAAATATCATTATGAAAAAAAAGGTATACCTTTTTTGTATCTACCTAATTACTCTAATTTAAACATACACATTTAAATCCCAACTAATTTATTTTCAGGTTGATTTTAAAAGAAAAAAAATTATGTGACTAAATGTACGTATAAATATATTTTGTGAACCAAAAATTATAACATAAAACGGATAATAAGGATATTCATTCAAATTTTTTCGGTATCCACCTAAAATTCAATCACCTTCAATTCAATTATGCTTTTAAAAGCATAATAAGTTGCGTGTATTTTTGATTCGCTCTTTTAATTACTCCATTTTATGGAAAAAAAATTTTTTTTTAAATATTTTATGTATTCCAATATTCGTATATCGGTGTCCAGAAGATTATAATTCTATATCACAAATAAACAAATTAAGGTAGCTAGTTTTCAAAATTACAGGTTTCTTCTTAATTTTTGAAGTCACTTTGAGAAAAATTTTAGCTTTAAGAAGTTATTTTAACTATTATTTCTTGTATACCTAGAAGTTTTGTAAAATATAAAGTGTATGTACCAAAACATTAGTACTAAATCATAATTAGGCTACACAATTTAGGAACACTCACATGCAAATTTCATGTTAGGTCAAAAAAAAACAAGTTAATACATTTTCATCGAGTTGCGATTTTGAATTTAGTTTGGACATCTTGTACGCTTGAATATAAATAAATGAAAATTAATTATTCTTTTAAAATTTTATTTTTGAATTTGTGGAGAAAAAGGGATTTTATAACATTACAGTCATATTATAATAGGATTATAATAGGTAGGTAGTCGTTATACCTTCGGTAACAAAAGGAGCAAACAGTTAAAAACAAAAAAAAACAAAAAATAATAATAAAATTTAAAAGTAATAATATTTGTCCCACGAAATGGATCTAGTCACGGCACAATTATTAAAAAAATTTAAAAGTTATTGCAATGTAAATTATATATTAAAAAAAAAAGTAGGGTTTTATTGCACACATGAGCGTACCTTGTATATTTATATGTGTATGTAATCAAAATTTTAATTTAATATTTTATAATTTTATTTTAGAAAATTTTCTAATTTTTTTTTGCTCTCTTTTTAGGTAAATTTACAGACGAAAAAATTTATTATTTTCATGAAATTATTCTCAATATATGTGCAAGTGTATTTTGCAAAAAAAAAAAAATATAAATTAGTCAGGGTTGTACTAAAAATAGCTGTTGAAATGCAACAATATGAAAGGAAATTAGGATGAAGTTATGGATTTCCAAAATTAATTTCGTTTCCATGAACGGATTTTCTAAAAATAAAAGTAATTGAAATCAAATTTTCTTAGATTTATTACTAGAAGTTGTTAAATTAAGCACATAACGCTATGAATGACCGTTATTAGCTGGAGCGAAAACTAACCTTTATTTTTCAGGTATACTCCTATATTAAGAATATGCTGTGCTAATTTTAAAAATTTTAAAAATATTGAAGCACTCTAATACCAAAACTTTAAAATATATTTTTATTAAAGTTAGTTTACTTGTGAATAACCTGACATAGAAATGGGTTTTAAACTTATTGTGCCTCATTTTAAATATAGATCAACTCAGTTATTGTTTTATTACACAATTATTTCAGTATAAATGAAAATGTAATTTTCGCTAAATTGCTTTAATATTTTTATAATGAAAGTAAATTTCAAAACTTTTGCTAAAATCAACTACTATTTTTAAATTTTATTATGGAAATGAAACATAGAAATTAATTGTTGATCCAAATATTATACTAAAAACAATACTAGAACTGGACACAATACGTCTCCTGCTAAACTTTTATAAAAACAAAATAAAGCCTGTTACTTTTTTTTTGTTAAATTTTATTTTTCAAATAGGAAAAACAAAAGAATAATATTTTTTTATTTAAAAATTTCAACATTTTCATTTAAAAATATTTTAGGTAAATTGTTCTCGTTAATTTTTATTTAATTGTTAATGTGAACCGGAAAATATTTTACTTTTATAAATATTTCAAATATAAAAAAAAAAAAAAACAAATATACACAAAAAACATATAGAAGGTGGAAAATGTAAATGTGAATAAAAAAAAATAAATTGTTACAATGGAAATTTTTACATTGTAATTTTTAATCCTCTTAAAATTTGAACAAAACAAAAAAAATTAATTTTTAAAATTTCCGCAGGTATCAAATTGTAAATAAACTGTTTAAATTTTTATTTGAAATTTTAATTGAGTTGCAGTTATTTGAGGTGGACAAAAGTGCCTTTTATTTTTTTTTTTTTGAAAATGTTGAAATTTAAATAGAAATTAACTTGTTAATTAAAAATTAATTGTTTTGAAGACTAAACGGTTGAAAATTTTAAATACATGGATATTTTATGAAGTGTATAATAATAGCTTCATGATTTATAAATTATTTCACTTGATTTTTAGCACAAATCACTTGAAATGGCAAATTAAATATTTACTATATTTTTAAATCTCTTAAAGAATTGGAAGTAGTGTTCAATTTTCTCATTTAACTTTAATTTAACAGAAACAAATCAATGCACTCTGCATTTAATTAAACTTTTTTTATTAAAATTATTGAAAAACTTTATTTTAGTCGCAGAAATTAAATCAATCTAGTGTGTTATAGTTCAGGCAATAAAATATTTTAATGCTTATGTTAAGGTCAATTTCACCCTGAATGAACTTTTATAAATGTAATAACAAAATTAGTTAAAAATTAGTAAAATAAAATTTACTACAATTGATTTTGCATTTTTATTAATTTTTTTTTCTATAAATTTTAATAAAATCCTTCAGATTTATTTTGTAAAATTAAATAATTAATTATAGCATAATGTTAATTTGTTGAACTTGCAAATGTTATTTTATTATAACATGGAAGTTCCATAAGAGCGGTAATATTTTTTAATTATCGCCTTTATTTCAGCCATTTTTTAGGCTTTTGCGATACCATAAAATTTTAACTTGCAAGCTATAATAATTAGTTATAATGATAAGTTCTCTTTATTTAATTAAATTATGGAGGGACTCTGATGAATTTAAAATAGGCAAGAATATTCAAAATCAAATTTAATTTTTTAAATTCATTTCAATTCTTAAATCATAATTCTATAGTTAGAGTAAAAATTATTTGATTATTCTAGTGAATATTTCATAAATTATTAAATTTTTGAACTTTTCGCTAGAAATAACTTAATACAGTTTTTAATATTAATATGGGACAAATTTCTTAAAGCAATTTACCTAAAAATATTTTTATATAAAAGGACAATACAATTTTACATTCATGTATTATTTATGCTTCCACTGTATAAAATGTATATACATTTTTGCGATTTGACATATACTTATATACAATTGAATTAAATCAAAATATTATTTAAAAAATGTAATATAATATACTCACGTTCTCATATACTATATTTTATTACATAAATATATTTCATATAAACCGGTTTATGTGTAATATTATAAGATGCCTTCATATATTTATTTAACATAGTTTAAATAATTTCATTTCTAAATAATATATATATATATAAAAAAATGAATTAAAGACAATGTGCATTTGGAGCAAAAAAAAAAAACAAAAAAAAATTAAACCATTTCTTTTAAAACAAAATAAAATTTTCTTTCTCTAATTATTTATTCAAGTCATGTTTTACTTATTCTGAAAATTTTTTTCTTATATATTTTTAGCTATCTACAAAATATAAAATAAATGCTGAAGAAAAAAACAGGACTCTCTCCTACAGTTCTACCTAAGGGCAAAGTGTAAGAAGGATAAAGGTAAAAAAAGAAAATAAAACAAAAACACATTAAATATATAAAACAACTAATTTTTATAATGACATAAAATACATAATACGAGTAGGTTGAGAGGGATTTCAAACTTATTATATAGAAGAAAATTTAACATTGTATGTATATCAAATCGATTTTGAAGTATAGAACTACGGCGAGAACTGGATGGAGAGAGGGAACGCAAAACAACTTAATTTTTGAGAATATTTATTTAAGAATGTGATAGTTATTTTCTTTTTATCGTTATTTTCTCTATGACATTTTATTTGCTATCTTGTCAAAAACTTAAAATGTCTTTTTTTTTTTATTTCATTTCTCATAAAACTTTTTTTTTTATATATGGGAGCGTATTATATTAGAGCTGGAATATGATCATATTGTTTGTATAACAGCAGAAGTATACAATAAAATTTCACTTCAGAGAGGTGAAATTCATCACTTTTAACTTTTTAAATTTATACTATGTAGTATATGTATATGTATGTTTATTTGAAATTATTATTATATGTATATGAATATATGAGACATTTTTATGATACCTGAACCATGTTAATATTATATAAAATATTATAAAATAAATTTGCGAATTTTATTATGTATAATGAAAAAAATGATGTCATAACATAAATTTATTCATAGTTATTAAATGTTTTGTACAAATGTAATTTAGATATTGTGTGTGTTATTTTAAGCGTAATGTAATATAAATAAATATAGGTATGCGTGTCCATTTTATTATACAAACAAATTAGTATTAATAACAATGTAAATTAATAATTACGTTACGTTATTTTTACATTATTTAATATAAAAATTTAATATAAAATTTGGTTTTAAAAAGAATAATCATGTTCTATACAATCTTAAATTAATTGTTAGCAAAGCATATCTAAATGTTATAGAATTGTATACCCCTAAATTAAAATTAAATTGCTCGAATTATCTACTAGAATTAGATTATTTCTTTATAAAATCATGAAAAATCAGATAATGATTGAGAACCATTCATAAAATTGAATGAAAATGAGTAAAAATTCGCACACTTTATATAAATATTCAAAAATATGTAAAAGAGAGTAAAATATTTTTATTATTACATTTAAATTTTGTTTTGCAAAAAAATCCGCATAAAACCAATTATACTCAATATATACATAAATATTTTATAATTTTTAATCCAATACCACAAAATTAAAATTGCCACAAATATTATTAAAACAGCTTATAAAAGTATACCCATAATATCATTGTGTAGAGTAGTTAGTCGGTTGTACATAAATAAAATTTATGAGCGAAAAACCGCATTTATAATAAAAAATAATTTCAGAAATGTAAAAAATAAAATATTAAAATTATTATAATACCATACAGACAATTCAGTATAATATAAAAATGTTGGAAGTTGCAAACCTCAGATATGAAAATTTTAAATATTCCTCATATTAATTACATATTAATCAAAATATAATTAATATTTTATTGATACAAATGTGATAAGCGCCACTTCTCTTGTATTAAAAATTAAATTTTAAATGGCTATTATACAAGTATAATCGAAAAATACAATTATTTTTCAATAATTTTATATAAAAAAATTTAATTCACATTAATATTAAAAACAAAAAAAAAAATCACGTATTCAAAAATCAATATTTATTTCCTGATATTTTTTTAATTAAATCATTCCATTTGTTTTATCGAATTTGTGGACTAACAGTGTGTGGAATAATTTAAATTAAACTTTTTTTTTTATTTACGTATTGTATATTCGAATATTTACTTTAAAAAATTATAAATATTTTTTAAAATATTTGCTCGTCTATAAATATTATGTTTAATATTAAAAAAAACCCAGAATAACTAAAAATCTCAAACTATCAGTAACAAACCACAAATAATTTATATTATCCGACATAAGGTAATACACAAGTATTTTGTATGACCTAGACTGACGCAATTTCTATTGTATCTGTTATATATAAGCACATATATTGTAAAATCTACCAACACCTCAACACAAAACATGTAATTCTCAAAACAAAAAGAAAAAATTTTGAAATATTCTTAAAAATATATTTATAAGCTGATTATAAATTTCATTGTTAAGTTTAAAACAAAATATTCCTTTAAAATCTTTTGTTTAAAATTTTTCAAAATAAAATTTATGATAGATTCTTATTCTGATTAAAATTTTACTTATAATGAAATTTTATATACACACATACATATATATATATATATATGTATATATATATATATATATATATATATATATATATATATATATATATATATATATACATATATATTAAATAATTAAGCTAGAGAGAAAATTTATATTGAAAATGTTATTTAAATATAAAAGTTCATACACATAGTAGTTAATTTACTCTTATATACATATACAATAAAGGTGTGCCACACAATCTCTTTATTAAAGATTCTTTAAAATTTAATTATAAATTCTTGTAATAAATAAATGACTATAGTAATCGGATTATAATTCTTATTAAAACTTATTTTCCTAATATATTATAAAGAATAAGATTTAATTCAGTGGTCAATGATTACAAAAAAAAATTTTAATATTTAAGTTTGTTTTACACTTTAAGTTTATTCTTTAATAATAACTATTTATTAAGTAATTTTAAATATGTAGAGAATTTTGTGAAATAGAGAATGAATAAACAGGGTGTTATATAAAATTAATTCAAGGATTTTTTAAATTTTTATTAAATAAGTAATGTATAAATAATTAATATTTTTCTTAAAAGACATGGAATCAGTATTTCTTCGTTTAGAAATATGAAAAATTTAAGAAAGTTATTTTTAAAATATGCAAAATTTTTACAATCCCACATTGCATTTAGAATTTATTTAATTCCGATTTTCTAAATTCAATTTCTCAATATTTCTCAATAAATAGGACATTTTTACTAAAAATTATTTTTGTATTTTAAAATAAAAAAATCATTGAAATTTAGAATTTTATTATTTATAATTTTTTTTGTTTTTAGAAAAAGAGGAGATAAAATTTTCTCACTTGAAAATTATATTATTAAATCTTACAATTATTTTTTCACTTCCAGTGAGTAAATGATTCAAATTCATGATATTAACTCACATTTTACTCGCAGTGAGAATAAAAATTTTATAATTATACAAAATTAGGTCTTTAAATTTCTAATTCTTATAATTACTTTACTTTTAGGCTTGATTTAGTGTTCTAGAAATAAAAAATTATTGATGCATGATTAAATTATTTTATATTTCATGTATAAAAAAATTTTTTAATTATGCAAAAAAAATTATTACAATTTTATTATTTTTTTATTTATTTTTTGTAAAAATTTTAAAAATAGAAATTAATTTATTTTCTAAATATAAATTTATGGCTTTTTTATTAATTTATTGCTATTTTTTTAAATAGCAATAAATTCAATTTTTAACCTATTTTAAAATCAATAAAAAATAAAATTTCTAAAAATCTATATTATCTTTATTTAGATTATTTAAAATTTTAATTAAAATTTTGTTTTTTTTTAATTAAGACTTTTTTTAAGGTCTAATGAATTTTTCTATTACATATTTTTTTTTAATACAATATCTAACACTTCATCTATCAAGAGTAAATATAGAAAAATATTGCATAGGTATAAGAAAAAATATCAGAAAGATAAAATTTTCATTAAATTCATTAATTAAATTTTTGTTATATAATATTTATGCATGTATGTATATTGATTCTATCCACATTTAAATAAGTACACTTATAATATAGAATGCAGGGAAAATGCAAAATTAACCTATATATTTATAAAAAAAAATTTTTATGTTTACATTTGCATAAATTATTTATTATAAAATACGTCAAAAATTTTATTATTTACAAAACATAAATTTTAATTAAATTTTAAACCTATATATATCCACATATACACACATGTATGCATCACAATTAATGTTCAATATACATAAGTATATAAATTATAAAATTTAAGATAAAAATCAATATTCATTAAATATGATGCACATACATAATATGTACACCTTAAATATTAATATTACTTTTAAGATTATTTCATAATAATTATAAAATAAATCCAAATATAACAATTTTATGTACATTCAAAAATATTTAGGGTATTTATCGATGTTATAATTAATATTCATCATATATATAATAATTTTTTATTTTAAAAAATTTAATTATTTTAAATTAATTTTATAATATTTAAGAATTATTTTTTTTCTTAATATTATAATTAAAAATTGCAATAAATAAACAAAAACAACTATAGAAGACAATTTTGTTAATTACACAAAGAACTACTTTTTTGAGGGGCGCTAATGATTATTAAGTTTTTTAATTTAAAACAGCGCCACTCCACAAAAAGCGGTTGCATTTTGTAATTTCAAAATTTTTCTTCTGTATAGCACTATAAATTATGTATGTATGTACATTGTATACAATAAAAATAGGGAATTTATGTATTTTAGGTGTTCGCCGCTAAGTATGCAATTTTAATTAAAATTATTTTTATTACATATTTTAATTTATTTAAATAGTATTTTCATATATAATAACTAACTAAATATTAAAATTTTATATTTAAAAAAAAAACTTTTAATTTAAATTAAAATTTAATTTTTTTTATATTTATTACTGTTATACACAAATTTTTCTATAATTATT
This sequence comes from Condylostylus longicornis, assembly GCF_029603195.1. Lineage (NCBI taxonomy): Eukaryota > Metazoa > Arthropoda > Insecta > Diptera > Dolichopodidae > Condylostylus > Condylostylus longicornis. Next base: position 1,726,671 of record NW_026578015.1, on the reverse strand, counting down.
ATATAATTTCCATTTAATATTAAAAATTTGATTCTTTTTCCTTTTTTTCTTATTTTTAGGGTTTAAAATAAAAAAAATTTTCAATGAAAAAACCTCTACTATATTATTTACAACAACAATAACAATAAAAGGGTAAAAAAAACAGAAAAACTTGTTATAAAATTATAGAAAATTACAATGGAAAGAATTAAAATGCAAATAAAACGAAAAGCAACAACAAGAATAAAAATGGAAAAATTGGAAAAATCAATTGAGGAAAAATTCGTCGCTTTTTTTGTTATTCGTCGTTTGTTTTCATATTTGTTTTTTTTTTTTTTGCTTTGCTTTTATCTTTATTTTCTGTTTGTTCTTTTTTTATGCAGTTCACTTCATTCTTTTCTATTTTTAATATTTAATTTTTTTTTTTTTTGTTTTTTATATACATATGTAAATACTTATTATATATAATATGTACTTAAAAATTTACACATACATTTACAAAAAAAAAAAAAAACATTTCCCATACCTATAAAACCCTCTACAATTATTTTTAAAATAATAATTTTTCCCTATTTTTATTCTACATTTAAAACATTTTATTAATATATATGAAGCGATTTGTAAATGTATGTGTATGTGCGGTATTAATAATAATATATAATTCATATGAATTTTCATATACAATGCAATTTTTGTTGATGGTTTGGTTATTCTGAGGTTTTTTTTTTTAAAATAAAATGAAAGAATAAAATAAATTTGATTTTCTTTTTTTTTTTTTTAAATTAAAAATTGTTTAAATAATAAAATTATGTATTTTTTTTTTATAAAAATTTTAAAATTATTGTGGGTGAATTATAATGTAAATATTAAGTATATAAAAATATAAAAAAATTTTTATTTTATTTTAGAGTAGGTGGATGTTGTATAACAATAAAAAAAAGAAAAATTGAGAATTACATTTTATATAGCATTTTTTTGTAAATGCAATTTAATTTTTAAATGTGAAAAATTTTTGAAAAAAATTCAGAAAACTTGAAAAGAAAAATTGTCATAAATTTTGTATGAACTAATTTTAATTTTAATTATTACCTAATTAATGAAAATTTTATTATAATTAAGAATAGTGATTATAAGGATAATTTTCATATGAGCATTAATTATAATTATTGCATACTGAGTTTCGAATGCCTATTTTTAAATTAACATTAAAATTTTAATTATTTTAAGTTGTTAATTTTGATTAAACATTTCTTATTAATTAAACATAATGATATTGCAATAGATTTTATTTTGAAATTTTTTATTAGAAACTATAAGAAATTGTATCTAAACTAAATTGTATCTATTCTAGTCACTTATTTGTACAAGCATTACGTATTGTTACTTAGTAAGACAATTTTTGTTATTATTTTTAAATTATTTCTAAAAATTAAATATTCTGAAATATTAATAATAGCATTTTGATATATAGCGATGAATATTTTTAGTAAAATATAATCAATCATTTGAAAATCATTATAAGTAATTAAGAAATTTATAAAAAAAAATTAATACTTCCAAGATCAAAATGAAAAGTAACAAAATTCGACTTATGGTCCTTATGACGGCTTATTTTATGCTTAAATTTTTTTGTGTATTCGGTTTTTTTCCGAAATTCTCGTTATTTTACACTAATTGTATTCAAATTCAAATGATAGTAAAAGCAAATTGAAAATTTGTGTCATTGTTTTATACCCAATTATGGCTTATTTCAAAAAAAAGTAAACATTCTTCTATAATATAGAAATCTCTTTGCTGGGGCCTTATTATGAAATTCGATTTTTGTATTTGCAGAAATGAAAAGGTAGTACCATACTGAATTGGTTGGTATTATCGACTTACATAATAAGTCCTACATTTTTTGTAGGGTAGTTATAAATAAATTCAGTCTAAATTAACTTTTAATTGGTTTATTTTATAAAATCAAAGAATTTTTTTTTAATTCAAATTGAAAATTTTGAATTGTTTAGAATTGATTTTAAAAATTTTTCCGTCTCTTTCAATTTTTTCGCAATTAATTTTATAATTGACTCTTTCAAATGCACTTAAATTCCTGAAATTTATTTTTTTCCTGCAAATTAAGACTATTTTTCCCAATTTTTAATTTTTAAACCGAATTTTATTTAAAGTACTAATTTTTACTTCATAATTTATTTTGAAATACTAAATATTCCCATTCAATTTCAGAAATTCTAGTCAGAGAAAAGCAATAAATTTTTGCACTAGCAATATTGTCACTATATCAAAAAGAATCGATATTATGTACATAGGCCTTTCAAATACCTACACCTATACAATGATAGGCGCTTAAGATTTCCAAAAAAAAAAATCCAACAAAATTTTATGTTGAAATACATAAAAATTGTAATATGTAAAAAAAAAAGTCTTTATTTAAATTTTACAAAAAGAGTACCAAGTTAAAACTCATACAAATAAACTATTTTACATAATTTACATTACATTTAATGTAATATAGTTATTTGCATACATTATATATGTATTTATGTATTTTACATGCATAATATTAACCAAAAAAAAAAAAATACAATGTCTTTATAGTGTAGAAATAGGTGTATGTAATAATATGCATAAATTGTTTTTTGTTTTTCCATTTTCAATCAGAATAAATAATGAGTAGAGTTCGGTTTTTCGGAAAATATATGTACGTCTACATAAGTTCGAATATTTTAAATTTTTTCTTGAAAATGTTTAGAATATTTTTAAAAATTCCTATATAATATAAAATTGAATAATATTTACATTTATATTTTAATTTTACATTAAAAACCAGCAGGATTGCAAAAAAATTCCTTATTTTATATTAAAACTAAAAACGTTTAATATAAAATTTAAGGATACATTTACAAAATATACCTGCTATATATCTAAATAATAAATGTAAGATATTAAAAAAAAAATTTATTTTATATATAGTTTAGTTCAAGGACAATTGCATATATACATATACATAAGTAAATGAATACATTCATGTGTATGTATATGCGGTGCCTATATTCCACAGACTCCCATTCTTTATTTGAATTTATTTGAATTTTTTTTAGTTTTCTATACATTTCGTTTTAATATAAAATAAAATATGAAAAAAAAAATAGAATTAAGAATAAGGAAGGAGATGGAAATATTAAAAATTTTATTATTTTTACTTTATAAAAATAGAATTTTGCTATCGCAATGTTGTAAAATAAATAAGTAAATTAGATTTTTTTTAAGTATTGCAAGCAAACTAAGTTTAATATTAATTTTCTAATAGATTGGCTTGCAAGTAGAACAGAAGTATTTTTTGAGAAGGCAATATTACCGATATTTTACTCAGTGATAATTTTAAATGCTCTAAATCTCGAATGCACCCTACACAGCAATAGTGAGAAAATTTTATGTTACATACTTATTACATTCGGCCTTTAAAATATTGCAATAGTTTTGACTTTTGCAAAATAATATTGCAATATACAGAATTCCGAATCACATTCGGAAATGCAATATTTTTTCCTTTAAAGTGTTTCTAAATTTAATTTTCATTCCTTGTTCTGTACTAAAATTTAATGAATTTTTAATAAATATAAGAAAAATGAAATAATTTCTTACCCGAAATCATTTTGAATTAATTTATTTTTGTTCGCTTAATAAACAAAAAATTCTTTAATAATTTTTTAATTTATATTTAAAGTTTTTGTTTTGTAATAACAAAAAAATTTCATAATAGAAAAACACAAAAACAAAAATTTTTATTCAATTCAATTTTAATTGATTTTTCCTGTCTCCTGTTCTCGTTTCTCTTATATTTTTTATTTTCTCTTCTTCTTTTACATTTAAAATATCAGTGTCAATGTTCAATGTTGTTTTTCAAGTCATAAATATTGTATTTAATACAAGAAAAATAGGAAAAGAAGTAAGAAATTATTGTTTTTCTCTCTCTCCCTTATTTCCTCTTTTAACACAGCAAAAAAAAAAAAATCCTTTTATTTTTGTAAATTATTATGTCACACAATTCTTCTTGTTTTCGGAGAAAAAAATCTCAATTAAAATTTTTAATTTTATTAGTTTTCACTTTATTTTCATATTTTTTTTTTAATTATTTTTCGATTTCTCTTTTCAATATTTCTTTTTTTAAATGCGCTCTACTAATTCAAAATATATTATTGTCTCTCTTATTTTTCTTTGAAAGCCCTATCTTATTATATGACTTTTTTTTTCCGCAATTTTTAATTTATTACGATTATTATTTTTCGCGTAATCATCCACAACTCTGCCGATATTGAAATAAAATATTGAGAATTTTCAGCTGTCATATAAACTAGATTTCGAAATAAATAACGAAAAAAATAAGAAAAATAAAATAAAAACAAAAGTATAGTAAAAATAAATATGACAAGAAAATGTAGAACAAAATAATAAAAGTCAAAAATTTTTCGAAAATTAACAATATTTTATTTTTTGTAGTTGGCAGCATTGCGATAACGAAAAGCAACATAGAAGAATATTAAAAAGTTTACTTATTTTTTTTTTTTGGATATTTCTTGTTTTTTTCAAAAATATCCTGGATTTTGTTGGGCTTTTTAATAGTAAAGAAAAGCCACTTTATATTCACAATATATAATTTTTATTATTGTGAATATGAGATAATTTCCCAGAATGGTAATTAATTCTCTTAAATGAAAAATTCAAACAACAGGTTTATAATATTTTATAAATTCCAATCACATTATTAATTTTATTTTAAAATAACCTGAACCACAATAAATTTTCCTTCCTAAATATTTATGAATTGTAAATTGTAATTTTATTTGAAATGATTAAATGAGAAAAATTTAAACAAAATCCAAATATTCATAGAATGAAAAAATTTCCTTTCACAGCGTCAAGAAAATTATTTTGTTATCAACATGTTTCGAATAAAATTTAAGCATAACAACATTCAAAGCTTATATTATGAATTTTACATTTTATTTTTTTTTAAAGTATATGGGAAATTTTTTACGAACGAAAAAATGTGCAAGAAATAAAAGCTTTCTTTATAAATTTAGAAAAGCTTCTTATAAAAACTTTTTGAATTAAAGCTTTAAAATAATATTTACTGCATTAATTTCTATTAACAATAAAAAAAAAAGGATATTTTCCTTGGATTTGTTTTATCATTTAATAAAGTTCTCGTGGCCAATAATTTATATACGAGAATAATGTATGTGTGTGTAAAGAAATTGCGGTTTAAACTTTTTAATAAATTTAATATACAAACACATATAGACAGTATATATTTTTGTTATATTGTCAGAATTATTGTTAATATGTTGTTTTTGTTCAAAAAAAAAATTTCTATAGGTACTTGCAAAAAAAACAAATCTCAAAAACCGCCTGAACTTTTCGTGAATAGAAAATCAGAGTATTTTGTGAATGTAGTAGTATTTTTGAAATGTTTAGAATTTTATGCTTTTACTATGTTAATATTGTTGTGTGTGTGAAAAATGAAATGATACTAAAAAGTTTTATAATCATTATGTTTATAAATATATGGAGAACACGTGTGGTATATTTCCTTTTTTTTTTTGTTTTATACCATGGGTACATAAATATTCGGCAAAAAAGCATTTTTACATTGCCAAAATTTTATTTATTTTTTTTACAACGCAAACTTTTTTTTGTTTGTTTTTTGCATATTGCGCTTTTTAAAATGAGCATAAACATATTTTACTTCGTAATTCTATGTTTCCATACATAAAATGATTTCGTACACATTAGGAAGGCGGTCGGGGAACGGGGGGGGTGAATTACTGATGGGTGTAATTTTGTGTATAACAAACAGATTTGCTTTTATTATTTTACTCCGTATTTTTTTTTATTTTTGTTGTTATTTAATGTCTTTTAAGTTTTGCTATAAATCACTATAAACCGGTTGATTTTTCCACTATATATGTCTATTAAATATCTCATATATTTGTTTATATTGTTGTTTTATTTACATTTTAATTGTATTGGTAAGATTGTATAGATACATGTATGTTAGTATTATTTTATTATAATTGTATTAATTGTAATTTGTAAGTTTTACTGAATTTATTTTTAATATGTACTTATAATGTACTTATAATATTCTTTTTTTTTCATTTAATTCCATTTCAATATCCTTATAATTTTATTACACTCTGTATGATTTATTAATGTATATTATGAAAATAAGAACCTCTTTCCTTTTACAATGTACTATATAATTTTAGGCAAATATCTCAGAATTATTATGAATTACATAATGAACAATAATTAATAACGAATTTATATAAATTTAAGAATTAATTTAATTCTTTAATATTATTCCTCTTACATTTCCCAGTTAGCTTATTAAGATTCTATTTAAATTAAGTGTCAAAGAATCAAATATAATATTGCACTGTAATATTAAATGCAAAAATTCGGTTGTACAAGGGTTTATAATAATATTTTAAGTATATATGTATACATTTAATTATAGAAATATACACAGAGAGTATAAAATAATGCATACAAATTCGCTTATATTATTAATTAATACATAAAAACACATAAAATTTGTAATAAATTAAAATTATTATTTTGATTTATAGATCATTAATTTCATTTGCAACATGCAGAACAAGACAAAAATATAAGCAAATAATGGGGAATTAACCATCACACCATTAGGAAGCAATATTATAATTGAATGCACATTAATATTATTTTTGATTATTTTGTGGACTATTTAATCATGTAAGTAGTATTAAATTTTATTTTTATGTATTTATTTGTTATTAAATATTATGTATTTTTTTTATATAAAAAATATTAATTTTAAAAAAAAATTGCATACTTTTAGGGGTACGATGTTAATAATTTAATTTAAGCATTCCAAACACAACAAGTTATTGTAACAAATATAAAATGCAACAAATTTGAGAAATATGAGAACATTTTTCTAATAAATTTTAATATATAAAGTTATTTTTGAAATATTTGAGGACTTGTAACTAAAATCAAGAGCAAAGCAAGTAGTTCGTTTTCATATTTACTCAAAATTTTGCTGAGATTTCCTGTTAGATATCAGTTTTCATGAACGTGGTGTGTTTTTTCCAATTTTTAGAAATCATATAGATTTGTTTTTCCCAAAAAGGGTTTTTCCAAATTTAACTGGACCCCCTTTTAAATCAAAAATACTTTTTTGGATTTTTTATTAAGTGGTTTTCATTCATTTTTCTTTATTTCCAAACAAATATTTTAACTTCAAATTTATACAACATTTTTATGCTTTAAGCCCCTTACCTAGTTATTTGCGTGTATTTACAATATTATTTTAATTATATACTGTATTAGAAAGTAGTTTCTCAATTTACCGATTACATTTGTTTCTCACTTAATCTAAAATTCCAAAAACTTTTCATAAATATTTAAAATTTCTGAATATTTCCTATAATTCACAAAGTGCACATTTTAATTCACTTAAAATTATACTAATCTGAAATTTATATGGTAATTTTTAAATATTTGTGTCTTAGGTCCAATATTACAAAATACTCCATTGTAAAATAGCATTAAATGTAATAGTAATTTTCTACTCAAGTAGTAATTTTTTAATGCAATGTAAACACAAATTTATTGGTACGGAATAATTTCAAATCATTTTAACAAATTTAAATATAGTTCCACAATAAATTATTTTATAGTCGAATTTATTCAAAAAAAAAAAATTAGACCAGGATAAAAAATATCCTTGCATTTGATATATTACGGTTATGCACTTGTCGTAATGTATTTAAAAAAAAAAATTATTTTTCTTCTTATTTTCTAAAGTTATTCACACAAAATTTCTTCCAATTCTCCAGCTTCTTATTTGCACGTAATGAAGACATTTTTTAAATACTTTGGTTGATATAACAACTATTTTATAACTGTTATAAACTACTACCATTGCATATAAACAAGATTATATACATACTTTTTCAATTATAATAATAGTCTTACAAAATATGCACATAGTGAGAAACAGAGAGTTAGTTAGAGAAATTGGCATGAAAAATAAGATAAAATTAAAGATGAAAGCAAAAAAAACGAGTCCTTTTTTCAATAAAATTTTCCTAGGATATACCAATAAAACTTTTATACATTTATTATTACTATTATGGGTGCTTATAAGAATAAGAACGAAAAAAAAAAATAACAACCCAGTAGGATATTTTGTTCAAATATCTTAAGGATAACAAAAAATTTGAATTTTCTTATGCCGTGTCTATAAAATGCATTACATACATAATCTACATACGTTTATATTATATAAGTAAAAATATATATTTTTTAATTTGGTATTAAGAAAACTGCAGGATATTGAAAGCATTTTTGCAAAGAAATAATATTATAAAAGCATTTTTTTTTTTTTAATAGAAGAGGTCAACAAAACTTCTTAACCTAAGTTCATATCAAATTTATTGTACAATGTACGTGTATAATGTCCTGAATATTTTGTTGAGAGGAAATTATTAACTTATATTTTATAAAAATTTTTTTTTTTTTTTGAAAAATACCCTCATAGACAGATTTTTTTCCTCTTTTTATATATTGTTAAAGAAATTACTTTAAAGTAAATGAGCATTTTGTATATTGAATAAAATAATAATACTTAAGAATACTAAAGAATAATAATACGGGAATACATAGTTCTATCTATTTCTATACAAAATATTTTTAGTATTGTATAAAGCAATATAAGGAGCCTTAACTATTAACTTTCAATGAGTAACTACTTGACATTACACATACACATAAAAAAAAAGTTAAGAATTGAGCAACAAATTCTTGTTATTCAATTAAAATAATTAGAGTTTCCGAATTTAATAAAAATATCATAGAATACAAGTTCTTAAGAAAGATATTAATTAATTAAAACAAACAAAATATTATAATAATTTTTTAAATTAAAAATAAAATAAATGTCATTTTTAAAATAAAAAATTAATTACGGCATTTTCTAAGAACGCCGTAATTTGTACACAATTTGTAAAAGTCATGGCTACCAATTAATTTTTGGCGCTTATGTCGTGAAATTCAGTTTTTGTTGTTAAGGCAACAGATTGTAATTTTTTTTACTGCATTTACAAAAAACATTAGCTGGCAGAAATAAGAAAAGGAGTGAATCTAATCACTATCAAATAGTTTAACAATTACAAAACCTTACAAAAAATTTAAGAATTTTTGCATAATTTTTGAAATTTTTTATTTATTTACTGATTCTTATTGTACATAATATGCCAGGTTTACATTGGAACTGTAATTTCCAATTGTCCGGTTTAATTTCCTGTTGGCTCTTAATTTTAAGAACCTTTTCTTTAGAATCAATAATAATTGAATATCATTGTAATTGAATTGGTCACAGTCCTAGCTATTTCGAACAAAATCGTAATAAATTTTCAAAATCGAAATGTATTTCACATTCAGTAGAACCATGCCCTTTATACACATAATTCATTTGAAAGTCTTATAATATTCCTGAATTAAACAAATGGTTTTAACATCACTTATGGGCAGAATATTAATTATTATACTCAAAACACTGTAAACACACTTTATAAAAATATTTTCTAATAATTTATTCTCATAGTAATTAGAACATTTCCATAATCTTTAACAAGAATTTATTACTTTATAGTCACTGCGCTCCATATAACCACCGACATATCCTCATTTAACACAAATATTATCTATGAAGTAATAAAAAATCCCATATTTTCTTTCAAAAACTTGTAAAGTAACTAGACCATTTAAAAGCTTAATTACTTTAACTGGTTTTTCTTTCTGGTTTTTCACCCATACATTATACAAATAGAACAAGTAACAATTTTTCATTTTCCTTAACTTTTTCATTTAAAAAAAAAAAATTTTACTTGCAAAGAAAAAACTTTTCATCCCACATAAAATTCAAATGGTCAATAATTATAGAGAAAAAAAAAACAGTGAGTACGAAAACTAAAAGTTTTTCTTGACCTATATTTCGAAAAGAGAACTATAAGAAAAAAACCAAAAAAATAAAAGGAAACTAGGAAGTTTTTGAGTGCATCTTAAAGGATTTTTTGCTTAAAAAATAAACACAAAGCTAAAATTATTTTTATCTACAATACTTGGTCTTCTTTTGTTCAAAAGTGTTATAATCCTTTAAAAAAAAAAAACAAGTACATTCAACTTTGAGTAATCTTTAAAAACGGGTCGAGGTTATCGGAATTTTAATTCTATTTTTGGTTACTTTTTTGTTGGTGTATGAAATAATAGAAATAGAATTAGAATTCAGGTTAAAATTTTTGAAAGAAAATCAATTTATGAGCAAATACAAATTTCATTTTGAAAATTTATTAAAAATTTCAAAGATTAAAAATAACAATATTTTTTGGCAATAAAGTTTTCAATTTTGATAATTGAATTAAGCCGAAATTCCTTCTTATTAGTTTTTGAAATTTGATCTATTAAATAGCGCAGCGAGTCCTCTTTTTAAAACAAGTATACTATACAAAATACGCTCTTAAAAACTTCGCTCTCCCTAGTCATTACATAACATAAAATATTTGGAATATTTCATATTTCTCTTCTCTTTACACTCATATACTAACAATAGTTTAATGAGTTTTATTTTTGACAGTTTTGAAAAATTAAAGTGTTGTGTTTTTTTGAGAATCGTATTATGGTTGGTTGTTGGATTAACGTTGCCTGTTCGACAGGATCACCGCACTCCAATAAGCACAAATATGTCGTTTTGCTATCACCAACCTGTGACCACCAGACCGTCATTGATCATACGAATACAGATGACCTATCTAAACCACCTGACCGGTTCTTTTAAGGAATTTATCCAAATCCCCGATGCCAATCTTCGATATCCCGTTCAGCATCGTCACTTTTGCTCTAACCCTCGTGGCTGAATCTTATTTCAATAAGCGATAAAAATATTAACCGTTATTTTTAGATTATTATAAACGTAAATCACTATTTTGTATTAATTGGTTTGTGTCCATGATAACTTAAAACTAATTTATAGAGTAACATACAATATTAGAATTACAATTACAGTTAGAATTGCAATTTCCATAAATTTCGAGAAATCTACTTCAATTAAAAATACTCAAATTAAAAAGTAATGAAGATTTAGTATTCTATAACTGACTTAAAAAACTCATTCAAATTCGATTACATATGGAGAATTTTTAGCATTCTCTCTATATACCTAATAAAAATTATATACATACTTTAAACAAAACATAGAAATAAATTTTTAAGTAAACTATATTCATTCCGTACAACTTATGCTTTAGTTAAGAAATTTAAAATAAAATCTACTTTATTGATTACTTATTTTAAAATCAAAATTCTTAATAAACTGGATATCGTAATAAGTATAAGTATATGTTTAGAAAAGTAATCAAACAAATAGAACTTGACATTTTATGATAATTTAATTAAGAAAGTGGAAAACAGGTGAAATAATTTATTCAAAAAAAATATATATATATATATATTCTTCAGTTTCTGCTAATGAAACCCATTTATCCTTAACAAAATTATTGGAAAATTGGAATAATTTGAATAATTTGAGAAAATTATGCAATACAGAAAAAAATAGAATCTCAAACCATTTTGGATAATCGAAGTTCAAAAAAAAAAAAACTTTAATCAAACTTTTGTATGAACAGAAAAATTTACATGATTTATCAATGAATATTACCTGAAATATACTGGTTGAATAAAATTAATCAAAGACCTGCCTACCTCTTAACAAAATTAAATCTTAAAAATCAAGAAAAAGTAAAACGAATGAAATTTCTACAATTTTTAAATAGAAAATAATTAAACTATTATGTTTGATCAAACATTGTTTGAGTTGTTTTTAGCAACAAAATGTATGACGGTTTCGGTTTGATTGATTACAAATTTGATTAAGGCCCAGCTTTTGAAATTTTGCATAAACTATTTTTTAAATTTAAGAGAAAAGAATGAGTTTAAATAAATTTTTTGAAATAACATTCAATACGAATGAATATCTACAAAATAATTTCATACCTTTTTAATCACTTCGAACATTGTTGTCAATTTGGAATTTCAAATTAAACTGTACAATGGTATTAGAAAAATTTACCAGCAAGCTATTATTTTTAAAAAAGCACTATCATTTACATATGATTTTAACAAAAAATAAGGTGAAAAGAGTATAGAGCTCTCTTTCTCGAACATTCTTCATACATTTGCCGAACTTTTATCGTAATAGTAAGAAATTCGTATAATTCAAACCATGTAAGCAACATTTCTTTTTTGAATATTTAAAAGGAAATACAATTCAGTATTGAACATGCCGAACAAAAATGGGGGTGATTTAAAATAATCAGGTTGTAAGAGGTTCTTGCAAAAAGACTTTGACTGTGCGTGTATGTTATTCACGTAAAAATGTATATGTATGTAAATATGTAAATAGATCGTCTTACATTTTGTATTCAATTGCTAAATTTGTTTCTGTTTTCCCTTTTATTAGCTTTTCAAAACAAAAAAAAAATAAAAGGATTTTTTTTTAAATAAAAATCTCGTATTGAAGAGTAAATCAATATATAAATATGTTTAAACATGTATGTGTTTATATGAATGTTATACCTTCTGTGTAAATACAGGAAATAACGTTGCTGATTTGATTGACTCTTTGATTTCGATATTATTTTCATTTAAAGAGCGTATATCTACATGTAAGAACTATAAGAGCTTATTTACTTTTAAAATAATGCAACATAATATAACAATATAACAATATAACAAAAATCGACTCACTAGTCACTTCACTACTCACATCGTATGTTCTCTTATTCAGAATTTACAACAATATACAAGCTAATATACGAATAATTCTGAGTTTACTCTCTATAAATATTTTACTCATACTCAGCCTTTATATAGTTTTATGCTTTGTATATACATATAACGTATATTACTTATAATGTAGGTAAAGCGAGCACTTATTATAAGCGTTCATTCTAAATTGTTTGTATAATATGTATGTAGAATAAAAATGTCTTAATAATAATGCTCATGTTTTTAACAAAAAGAAAAATAAGAGAACAAAGTTAATCAAAATGCAACTCACATATTAATATACAAAAAATTTATAGAGGTATGTAACGCAGTATATGCGTATACAAAGGAGAAAAATTTTTTTTTGATTTATCATCATTAAGAGAAAAAGTGAAAATCAATAAAAAAAAATCTTAAATATTTTAATATAGTATTTTTGCTTAATAATATACTACAAGTATGATTATATGTCATTATATGAGAGCAGCATTATTAAATGGCTTCAGTAAAGAGATTTAATATAACAGATTCTTATAACATGTGTAAGAAATTAATACGGAAGAGGAGGAGAGCGGAAATTTTATGTTTTATAATATCTATACTACGATAATTAGAGAGAAATGCTCATTCATTTCTTCTGAAGTATAAAATTTGTAATTTCCTCTCTAATCTACCTATATAGAGATCAAATTTAATTCTCGACAAATTTTTCTTTACGAAAATTAAAATTAAATAATGCTGTTTGTAGTTTCGTTTACAGCCAAGCATTTATAAATGTAAGCAAGCCTGTTCTGAAATATGTTTGTTACTAAATTTCCCGTAATAAGAGTCTACGAAAGAGATTTTCGTGTATGTTTGTTTTTTTACTCGAAGGGAGTCGGGCTCGGTTTGTAGCACATAACGATATCATCGCATGTCATGCCGTTATACTGATTGATTTAAGGTCGTTAAAATGAAGTATAGAGTAAAATACGATTTATTCACCATATGCTATAGCAATCTTTGGTCATCGAGTGCGCTATGAGATCGGTGGGTGTCTACATCAATGTGGAGTAGGAAAAAATATTTGGGGGTTTTAATTTCGAAATCGTTTACGTATTTCGAAATAAGCAAATGAATTCTGCTCACTTTCAGTTCTGCACGCATTCAAATTTCAAATCGAATGAAATTATTTTTAACTCTAATGCCATACTAAAAATCTTATCGCATGTTATTCTTATTGAATTTGAATATTTCTTCAACTTCTTAATAAATTTCAATGTTTGCTTGATTCTATCGAATTATATGCCATATCCTTCAAAAGTTATAATTAATAATTTGAATCAAAATTTTGGGAATAAATATGAAAACAATAATTAAAAATAACAAACTAACAAATTCGACTGTCAAAATAAGTATAATGCACGTGTATACAAAAATGCTTAAAAGGTTTCCTCGGCAACATGATATTTTTCGACAAACTGAAAACAAAAGCACAAACTAAAAAAGAACAACAATCAAATCATTTAATTTAACAAATTGAATTCTTTAAGAACCACTTTTCATTTATGTTCAATTAAATCGGTAGCTTATACGTTGTACACTTTTATTTCGTTTTCGTCATTCCTTGTTGCTTAAATTTTTTCATTAAAAAAAAGAACTAGGAAAAATATTAAAGACTATGGCATTAAATTATTCTCTTTCAGCCAGCCCAATTGAATTTTTTCCAATATTTTTTTTTTCTTTTGCTATTTTTGTTTTATTTTTGCTACTTTATTTCCTTTACTATCACTAAAAATGTTTATAAAATAAAAATATTTAATCAATAAAAGAAAAAAAAAAAAGGAGTAAGAAGAAGGAGAGGAGGGGAGAGAGAGAGAGGAAAAAAAGTTTAATCAAACTATCTGAAAAGTTTAAATAAGCGGAAATAATTTTTTTAGGTATCCGATTTTTTTTTCTTTTCTTTCCCCTTTTTTTTAAGGGTCTCAATTTAGATAAAAAAGAAATATTTATGTTAGATCTCCCCCTTTTATTTTCAGCCCCTTAACGGAAATGTTAATCGATCAATTTTCTATTCTACTCCTCACTTAATAGTTGTTACTTATTATACGAGTAATAGCAGAGAAAGCAATGACGTTGATCGTGTTTATAATTCGTGCGAAGCAGTCGGCAGAAATTGTATATTTGGGTTTTTTTAATATTCTTAAACCGAATGAGTGCAAGTTTGTTAATAATTTTTGAAAGGTTTCAAGAAGTGAAAGCAAATTTGCTTTTAACTTCAACATTTTATGAGCTGCTTGTCTATATTTTTGCTGTTCTTAGTAAGAGTTTTGCATTTTTATTCGAAAATTTTATTTAATTGTATTTTAGATACGAATTTGTTTTTGTCGCAAATTAAAAGGAAATAGAGGGTATTTTTGTTATTTCTCTTTGTTGCCAAAACATGAGACTATTGTCTTCTGTTTTCTCTTTTTTGTTCTCTCGCAATTATAAGTGCCATGCCACTGCCATATAATAAATTCAAATAGTGCTAGATAAGGTGGAGACTTGGAACAAAGACCGTTAGAATTTTTGGTGTATTAAAGCTTTTTGGGCCCGAAATAGCCTGCTGGGTAACTTTATTTTTGTTACAATCGCAGTTTGACAAGTATGACGAGATTTTGACGTGCGAATTGCAATACTTCTTTGAAGTATACCAGACAATTTCTGTCATATTACAGATAGTGATAAACTTGAATACAAAAACAATGACCTGATTACTTGAAAGTCTTCCCATCACTGTTATATAACTTAGTGCTTGTATTTTATTTTTACGACAATTGTTGTACATATAAAAATCAATTTTAATGTTTTAACCCGAAATTTAATGCTATCGATACCTTATGTTCAATTTAAGTTTTTTGTTTTTTTGTCTTCTCTTTGGCTATTCTTTAACAACAATTTTTTTTTTTGTTAGTTTAGTTTTTGTTTCAAACGATTTATTTATGTCATTCACAATCACAGTGATGATAAATAAAATCGCTTAAATGGACATAAATAATCCATGTTATTCCCAAAGGGAGAAAAATATAAAGCAAAAAAAAAATATTATAACATGGTTATTTTTTTCTCTCTACACATTTTTGGCTGGCTATTCTCTTATTTTTTTTTCTGGTTAAAGTACCTATTCCACATGATTTTCACTCATATTCTATAAATGGTTTGTAATAAAAACAAAAAACAATTTTTATGTACATGAGTGTAAACATAGTTTATATTCACACCTATAGGTGGTCTTGTAAATAAAAGAAATTCAATGAAGTTTTTAAAAGTAATAAAATTTTTGTCTTTTTTTTAGATTTGGAATAGATTTATCACTTAAACAAAACTAAGAGCCGAGCTGGAGCATGCACGAGGAATCAAAATATCAGCTAGAATATAGAATAGACCAAGGACTTGGGTCCCATCGCTTTATTTAAAAGTTGCTTTTGAAATTTCCCAGTAAAATTGTAAGATTAAAATGGCTGGCTGAAACACGTTTAAATATGGTCTAGTGATATGAAGCGTTATACCGTTATCTCCTTAGATGAATCAAAATTCAAGCTTAATGTTGGTGATGGATGGCTAATACGGTACGAAGGAAAACTGGCGAACAATTAAAAGCAAACTGTATTCAAGAAACACCTAATAAAACTGAGAATATAATGGTTTGTTAATGCCTTGCTATGGGAATACTTTCACAACTTTTTTATTTTTAGGAACATATTTGCGACCAATGCTGCAAAACAACACCAGACCTTTGGTTTAACAGCAATAATAACCATTTTTCAAAGGGTCCCGATTTTTATGAACACTTGCAGTATAATTAACTGGAATTTCTTCTGTTCAGATACACCTATATTTCTATGAATAATTTGAACACACTTATTATATACAAGAAAATGAAATTATTTACGGGATAAACCCTGTAAACTTATTAAAATATTTTTTCTTCCTTCTCATACATATTCAACAGTATATCATAGTATCAATTTTTATATTTACTTGCTTCCATATTACTATATGTTTAAGAATATTTCCTGTTAAAGTTTATGTTTAACAAAAAAAAAAAAATAAAAATCACATAAAATCCTAAATCAATAAAATGATATTTATCCTTTTATATATGTATATGTAGATGATGCTTATACATGACAAATATATGTAGGTACATAATGTACACATAGAAATTTAAACACATTCGAGTATATGACTGTATATAGTCATCAGTACAATGACTATTAATGATTTCTTTCTTAATAGTCATCAGCCCCATATAATCCGCATATATATTGGTACAGTTGTTTGTTAAGTTAAAGAGAATTGAAGAAAAAATCTATTTTTCATTTTGTTTTTTTTTTTTGTATTTTCTCGCTTTAAGTGAAAATCCTACTTTAATCCTTTAGATATTGTAAAATTCCCGATTGAATATGATTTTCTATCATATGCGCCAGATAGGATAAATGTGCCATATACCGTATATAACTTTGGTATTTTATATTATACTCTTAAATGAAATTTAGTATATGAGATTAATTGTAATGATATCAATGTAAATTTTAAAATTTTATTGTGATTTATTCGTGACCCAAAAAGTTAAAATAAACTAAATGATTTTAGTGTTATGCAAGACGAAAAATATGAATATGAAGAAGAATATGTATGAGAGGAAAATTCAAATTTATTTTAATTTCAAAATACATATCTGTATATAGTTA
This sequence comes from Condylostylus longicornis, assembly GCF_029603195.1. Taxonomy (NCBI): domain Eukaryota; kingdom Metazoa; phylum Arthropoda; class Insecta; order Diptera; family Dolichopodidae; genus Condylostylus; species Condylostylus longicornis. Next base: position 1,709,101 of record NW_026578015.1, on the reverse strand, counting down.
TGCAGTCTGTGATGGTTCCATAAAATGATACCTCATATTAAATTACATTTTCAGTTGCTACGTTAATTAAATTGCTAGTTTAATTATTAAATTAGAACAGATATTGAATAAATGCGTGCCATAATATTCGTATGTTATACTAGCAGAATGTACAGAAGGTATTTGTAGAAGTAGAAGGTATTTCATTATATACACGAATTGCAAAATTTTCTTTGAAATATAGTACATGACTTTAGTTTATTAATGCTCAATGCAATTCAAACCGATTTTAAATTTTCAAGATTTAGATAATTCCAATTTACAAACAATACTATCGAAATTGCATCAAGTAATCACAGAAAAAAAAATGGTAGAGGAAAGCAGTCATCAGTTTTCTACACCTGGCATGAACGTTCATTACAACCCCCGAAAAATTTCCCAAGCTTTATTGAGTTTCGTTTTCTAACCCGAAGACATATTCAGCTAAAGGCAATTTGTATAATAAAAAATATGTAGCCAATCAAATCTATTAGGACTAGAATTTTTTATTTATTTTAAAAATTTCTTTCTAAATAGTTAATAAAGTAATTTTGTTGTTTCTTTTTAGATAAATTGTTGAAAATGATTGGAAAATAACGAAATGCCAAGTAAAAAATTTCAAATTTCCCTTTATCCACATTTTTTCTGGAACTACTCAACACTTTCGATGCAATAAAGTTGGTAATAAAATTGATATTTTTAATTTCAAACTATTTCCTGAAATGTCTTTGGCAAACATAATCTATTTTACTTCTTAATTCGGCAAATAATCCTGTAGAGCTTCTATAGAATCTAAAAGTTTTTATATTAAAAATAAAGAATTTAAAAATAATTGAAATTTTAGAAAAAGAAAATTTATTCAATTGGAAGAAGAATAGAGGAAGGTTATATTAAATAATTCAATATTAAATTCGATCAACCGAAAGCAATTACCGGTTAAATTAAATTTAACAGACTTAAATACACAAAAAATAACCATCTTTTATTTTATTAAATTCATCCCAACTTCTCTCTCTCTCCTACATTTTTCGCAGTCATAATATGTCTGATACTTCTTTTAATTCCCTAAAAGAAGAAATTTATTTCTATAAAATTTATATTTAAAATATTTCAATAGAGAACCCTTTAAAATTAAAGTGATTCTTTGTTTTTGCATCATTTAATGTATAAAATGACTCAAACTGATTAATGGTAAAAACCTGAATTGCAAAGTATTATATAAATAAATATGATAAATCTCTAAAATCTTTAAGGATATTATTTGCAATCCTTACATATATTATGAGCTTTATGTACGAAGCAAATATTGTACAAGAGTTTTGGTTCATAATTTTGTACATAATATAATGAACGGGTAATAAAATTATATAAGAATAATTAAAAATAGTTATTCATAGTCAAATTTTCCCCCTATATCTTTTTAACTATTATTAACTTCAAAAAATTTTTTTCTTTATTTGAACCAAGTAAATATAGTATTTTGTAAATAAAATTGGCGACCGACTCGTTAATATTTTGCAGACAATGCAAAATAAAAAGTTTTTTCGTTATAGTCTATTTTAAATATTCATCTACGTATGTACGTGAGTATGTGGAGGTCTTGGAAATTTTGATTATTGTTTGAAATTACTAAGTATATAAAAATAATTTCTATTTTTTTTTTATTGATTTTATACAATTTTTAAATTAAAAAATTGGGAATAAAATGTTCGCGAACTTGGATTACAAATTTGAAAGGCTTTTTCCAAAAACTGAGCGATAACGCCCGAATTGATGCAAGGTACTATTGCATTCTACCCCTGCTCTTAATATTTGGAAATGTTAAAGAAATTTAGCTGGATTAGAATTATTGTATAAGGGAGGGATCATTTTGAACGCTTTATTCAAAAGATCTTTGAAATATTATATTTTTGTTAATGGCTTTCATCAAACCCATGAAATTGGAAACCCAGTGTGGCTATAAAATTAGAAAAAGCTGTAATGTTATGTGACTCGTTACGTCAAATTAATGTTACTGAAAAATTACAAGTTAAAAATTGAAATTTTTAAAATTTTAAAGCTTTGTGATTTTGAATATTGAAAATTTTCATTTTAAAATCATGTAATATCAAAAATGGTGGAACTTGTAATTATCGTGAATATTTATAAGAAAGCTCTTGTTCTGAGTTTTTCAAATCAAATTTAGTAATGCATCTATCTGACACACAAACAAACTAAAATTTCAAAAGGGAAAAAGCAGAGAGTCGAGATTGATTTTAAGCCCCTCTATTTCAGAGCCCGTTAAATTGTGAATATTGTTTCTCAAGCAGAATTTCACCTATACTCATGAAGTTTTATGCGAGGTATGTCGTATTCTTAAAAAGCGAACATCACGTATTTGTTTCGGGAAGTACTAATATGTAGTCTAAGGTAATAGTAAAGAAAATAGATTTTCAATCAAAAAACTATGAAAAAAATTCAAAAACTCTCGAGGGAAAATTTTATTTTTACATAAAATTCATTTTTATCATTCATTTATTTACTTTATATACACAAAGTTTATACATATATACATATATAGCTGATTCATCCCGTTAATTATAAGATGTCCTTGCATATTTTTCACAAATCTTTTCCAAATAATTTTAGTATTATATAAATTTGGAAAAAAAAAACTATAAATTTCCTAAACCACTTGACTTTAAACTTTAATATAAAAATTAATTTCATAAAGTATTATGTAAGCCTATGACAGAGTTCAAACCGCAATGATCCAACGTAGCATAGCAACAAAATTCCTTTTAATTTATTTTGTTAGTTTTTCCTTGTAAAATTTTCCACTACAACAAATTCTTAAATGTTGATGTCGCGCGGCATAAAATTTTTACAAAAAAATAAATAATAAAAGAATAAAATAATATGAGAATCCTGCAAAGAAGTAAAACAAACACACCATTTCTCTCTATTGTGTACACAACCAATTATATTAAAATAAAATTAAAAAAACCATTCCTGCTTACAAAATAATAGTGGATGTATGTCTGTATGTATGTATGTACGTTAGAGATGAGATTATAATAGTGCACCCATTGTACCCATCGCAACCATTTTTTTTTGTTTTAAATTCTTTCTGATTATTTTACACCCAAATAACTCATAGGTTTTTTTTTCTCTATTTTTTTAGTTGGTAGAAAACTTTGTAAAAGACGAAAGAGAAATAATCATTGGAGACAAAAATTAAGCATTGGAGACAAAAGAGAAACAACAAAGAAAATAAGAGGCGGAGTGTGGTGGTAAATGAGAAGCAAAGCTACATTAAAAACTTTAAAAAAAACCTTTTGCATACAAATGTGTTTAAATTAAAAATTTTGTCACAAAAATCTCAAACTCCAAAAAAACTAAAACTAAAATGATATCATCTGGGCTATAGAAGGGGTAGGTTGGTACGTCGGTAGGTAAGTAAGTAGATAGTGTACTGGAGATGAATTTAAAAGGATAAATTTTATTTTTAAATTTTTTTTTTAGTTTTCCATTGCGTGACATGCTGGAACAGGATATCCCAGTTCTCTCTGATACGAATTTTTGTTGTATAAATATAAAATCAAAAAAAAAAAAAGATCTGGCGTGAACAGCACATAACCGATCGCATTGCCAAAGTTTTGCATAAGATTATGAAGATTTTCTTTATATAACCTAAATACATTTTGATGTCTGTGATTTGATTTCCCTGCAAAGTTTCCTATAAATAATTTCGTTAACAACCAGAACTTATTAAATTTCAAGAAATTCCATCAATTAGTTTGTAAGATAAGGTCAAATATGTAAAATCGCCGGTTAGTGAAAGTTATGTTTCCGAGCCGTGAATTTACTGGTTCATTGTTTTATATTTAATTATGAAATTTTAAGTGAATTTTTTAGATTATTTCTCTGTATATTAGCAAAAATATAAATTCGGCCTGCAGTAAAAGTCCATTTGTTGATACCTGATTTCCTCAAAAAGTTAGGTGACTTCCTGTATTGTCAGGCGAAGCTGACAAATTTAAGAATAGAAAATTTAAGGAAAACACGATTATTACTTTTTAAAAAATTAGTTCAGCCGAATTTGAAATACTTGCCTGACAAACAGACCGACTAAATAATCAACCGAAATTCTGCCGGAAACTTGACATGTAAAATTTAGTGCCATCACATTATCTCTCTCTTATTCAATGCACTGCGGTCGTTAAAAATGGAAAATGTAATGATAAAAAGTACACATACAATGCAAATAAATATTATATAACAAAAAGTGTACGGAAAAAACTAGTACACGTACATTACAAATACAAAAATAAAAAAATTTTATTTACTCATAAATGAATACATGCTTACATACGTACATATATAACAATTTATAATAAAATGAGAAAATAAAATGCCGGTTATTTTTCTTCCCTGTGTGACTGACTGGGATTTTCTCGATTCCTTGTTTTTTTCTTTTTTTTTTTTTTGTATATACAAAACGAAACGAATATAATTTTGTAAATTACAGTCGTCGTCTCATCATGTCTGATTTAAGTTTTTTTTTTTTTTTTTTTTGAAATTATTTACTGCATTTAATCATTAATATTCCGTATTTTTTTTTTCGAACTCTAAAAAAAAAATCTCTTTTATACCCCATATATATATGTAATTTATATACGACCCGGCTTGATTTCTATGCCTTTTTCTCATTCCCTTGCCGTCTCTCTGTCTCTATATCCTTTAAGCATTGTAATCGGTATATTGTAGTATTGCTACGTGATTTTCTCCTCAACACGTTCTATATTTTATATAATACTCACCTCTCTACTGTAAAAATGTTTATATTATAATATTTTATTCTAACACTGATGATATTTAAATGGTATGTCTATTGTTAACAATTACGGTATTTTTTCTCTTTTTTATAAATTCTCTTTTATGATGTGATTTTGTAATAAATTTACTGATACGTTTGTAATGTTATTTAATTGATAAATATTTTGAAAATTCAAGAAATTTTTGTATATAGAAAACTCTAATAAGAGAATGAAATAAGAAGGCAATTCATTAAAGCACAATATTAGAAAAAAAGTACTATTAAGAGAGAAATGAAGAGAATTATAACTCTAATATTGAGTAACTCAGATAGCTGACCTACATATATTTAAGTTTTATGTCTCGGTTAGGTAACATCCGGTGATTGCAATTTAAAAAAATTGATTCTCAATAAAATATGCCTTAAAAATTAATCACCATAAATTTTTTCTAATGCCACTCACTTTAATATTATTTAAAAATAAATTCCTCAATCCAATCGCCCTAGTTCCCACAATTTTCGAGTTCAAATATTCGGAAACTTATTAAATACAATATCCTTAAAGCATTCACCCTATATCCTAAAGTCTACACCCTTAACAATTCCAAATTTTTCTCTCTTATATACAATAGATACATTATGTACATAGTTATTTTTATTAATATAAAAATAATAAAATGAAAAAATAAGGAAACGAAGTGTATAAGTATAGTAAAACCGAACTAGAATAGAGAAAGATAATTTGAAGTTTTCAATTGAATTCAAAGCGTTTTTTTTCTATATTATAAAAATTTTCTATTTAATGACTGCATGCTGATTCCAAATTGAAAAAGAAATAAGAAACAGATATAAAAATAATAATAAAAACAGAAGAAGAAGAAGACACAAAAACATTTGAATTTTAACAAAATACAAACACATAAAAAAAGGACATAAGCGACATACTCCTATATTAATGCAGAGGAAGAAAAAAGAAAAAGGAATTTTTTTCGGTTTTTGCCTTTCCATTTTAATTCTCTTGAATAAAAACTGATGACGCGTTCTGTTTCTGTTTTGCTCCCATCCCCCCCTTCCCTCTCTCTTTTTCACATTGCTTAATTTTTTTCTCCCTCATTTTTATTATTATTTTTATTGTTATTGTTATTATCCTTTGGATTTTTTACTCTTATATTAATTTTTTTCTATCATTTTTTGTTTCATTTTAGAAATTCTGCAGGAAAAAAAAGTCTAAATAAATGGGAAGCGCATACAAAAAAAAATGACACTCACACACACAAATAAATAGAAATTTCTACATTCAACATTCAAACTAGAATGAGAAGAAAATAATAATGATAAAAATAAAAAGGATATATAAGGATATTAGACAGAAAACAACAAGAAAAGAAGAAAAAAATAATAAAAATCAGAAAAGAATTTTTCTTTTTTTTGATTTTTAATTCAAAAAAATAAGAATTTTTTTCTGTTTTTTGTTTTTATTTTTTTACAATTTTGTGATTCATAAGTTCTTTTTAGCTTTTTAAATTTTTTCTGCTTATTCTGTTCATTTAAAATTTTTTTTTTTTATATTGTTGATTGGACGAAAAAAATATTTTTAATAAGAATTATAAAGAGTAAGAGATTTTATATATTTAAGCATCCTGCTATACTTATTTTTGTATTTTAAATTCTTATGCAGTAGAAAAATTTATAATTTAAATATTATTAAAAAAATCATCGAATTTATGTATGGAAAACAAAACAAATTAGAATTTAGGTTAAGAATGCTTAACAATTTGTTAAGAAATAAGAATTATTATAAAGATCTGATTTGGGGACCTTTACATAAGAAGCATGTTAATTTTGATAATTTATGATTTGTTTGAATAAAATTATTTGAATTAAAATTTTAATTAAAATTGTTAATTGAAATACAAAAATAATAAATTTAGTTGGACTTGTAAAATCAAATTAATTTCGTATATTAAATTTGAATTTGAATTCAAATTAATAGAAATTTAAATAAATTTAATAAAATTCCAAGAAGAGGTCCTAATATGGAATAAAGTAGTTGTGAATGTAATCATATTATTGAAATATTTAGTTAAAAGTTCTACAGTATCAATTCTAATTTCTGAAAAATATTTGTTCACATTTTCTTAAAATAAATTAAAATTATTGATAAATTCTATTGAATTTAGTTGCTGTCATTTTTAAGTAGCAACACACCCAAATTCCTTAATTTTGTCAGTATCATAGTTAGTCTACTGTAATTATAACTAATAACTTAAATTGTTTTTGATAAATTTTAATTTCTATCATTATTTTAAACATAACTATAAAGATTTTATAAAATGCAAGTAAATTTTTCTGTTGTACGACAGTAACCAATGCCAAGATTCCATTAAATTTTAAATGAATACTATGTGTATATGACCTCAGAATGAATTATTAAATATCAATATTATATTAATTAATTGTCTCTAATTTCATTCACATTTAATATTCATACACAAAACAGTATCTACGCATATCACAATTATGTGCTGTGGCATGAAAAGTTATGTGGAAAAACTTTAACATTTCAATTTCTGTGTTGCATATGCTTATTACTATAATATTTTAATTATTTCCATTATATTAAATTTGCTGTATAGTAATATAATATAATATAACAAAATAAAGTACATATTTTTAAATAGTGATTATTTTTCTATATACTTATCAGACACTCGTAGATACCATCTAATTTTATATAAATTATAATAAAAATTTACTCACATTCTTATAAGACATGTAGTATGATAATTATACGTAAATCCCAACCTTGTAATATTATACAATGTTGCAATTGAAAAAAAAAATCCTTAATTCAATTTATTTATAATCTTTTAACTGAATTATTTTCTAGAAATTGCTTATATCCTTTATGGTAACTAGTTTGTTGAAATAAAAAAAAAAATGTAGGTGTTATTTTGAATAGTTTAAGAATTAAATATTGCTTTTATTTTAAAATTTATATTTAATTTAGCCTTGAAAATCTCTTTTATAATGGTTTTTTTGTATAACTTTAAAAATAATAAATATCATTTTAAAACAGTCATTATACATAAAAAATCACATATAATCATATAATGTTCATCTCTAGTAAATAAGAATGAAAATATATTTGAATTTTTGAGATTTTAACTTGTAGGTGGTTATATTTACATAATATTGGGTGGGTTATATGTAAAATATTGCGCATATTATAATAATCTTGTTAATTTAAGATTATTTAAATTTTCAAGTAATAATTCTTTGAGGATAAATAAAATTTTATTAAGGATTAATTTTAATTGTTAAGAAAGTGAATAAATTTTATTTAAATCAAGTTAGAAATTCAATTGATACTGTAAAATTTATGGATCTATAGTGGTTCAAATATTGTTTTAATTAAGAAACAATTACAATTTATTGAAATAGACAAAAACACAAAATTTGAATATGTAAAATTATTTTAGAAATTAATTGTAACCACTTAATTTTATTAAGAATTTTAATATTAAAACTATTTCATGTATAGAATACGAATACTTTCCGCCTGACCTCATACAAATATTATTTAAAGGGCTAATAATCTTAAGCATATTTTAATTTATTCGTTTGATTATATATCACAATATTTAAAAAAAATTACTTTAGCATAAATCACGGTAAATATAGAAATTCCAAATAATTTTTTTTTTCATGCATCCTTAATCAAAATCGGTCTTAAATAACACGTCACATGAATATCAATAAATTCTATTTATTTTCTAATTTTTGAATTACTGCATCTGCTTTATATTTATATGACCTTATTTTTTTTAAATCCTTTATCAAATTTTTTATCAATATATCCCTTACATTATATAATATTATATATATATATATAATTTTTTGTAAAAAGAAGTTATAACATGCAATTTAATATTAAACATTTGGTGACATTACGTGATAATAATTTTTAAAATATAATTTTATAAAATTTGATATTTTATTTTAAATTTTCTACATTCTCTCTTTATACTTGTAAATCTCGTATCCTATACAACTTAATTTCTTTTGAATCTTTTATAATAAAAGTATATTAAACAAAATTATTATGATTTTTTAAATAAAAATCTTAAATTTGATTATGATGTATAATATCTTTAAGCAAGATTATTTTTGCTTCTTTTGCTGAATTTAATATATGAAAAAAAGATAAAAATGACTTCAAATTTAAATGAAATTCTAAAATTTAATAAAATTAAATTCAATCACGTATACATTCGCAATTTTTTTTTTAATATTTATAACAAATTAAATAATTCATTCAAATTAAATAATATCATAAGAATTTCAAAAAGCATTCCGAAAGAGCATTATTAAATTATAATTTAATTTTAATATTAAATGCAACTTATACACCAAATAAAATAATTTAATAACAATAAAAAAGTAGCATAAATGCTATTGTCACAAAAGACGTGCTACTGTGCTTGTATTCATCATTTTGTTTTTTATACAATAATTTCAAATATTTTTTCATTATACAAGAAATTGATTTTTTTTTTTTTTTCAATTTCAATAAACTCTGGCATAATATTACTCTTGCATTAATATTAATAGAAAATTTATTATGATATAGTTTATATTTTAAAATATTATCTAAATAATAATTATAGAAATTAAATAGATAGAATATTAAAAATAACGTTTAAAAGTTATTCAAATAATTGCAAAAATTTTGGCACGTGTATCATTCTTATTTAAAATATTGTTTAAATGGGTCGGTTAGAAAATATTATTGAAAACTAAAATAAAAATAAATAGAATTTTGCATATTTATTTCAAAAAATTGTTATTCTTTTTTAAATTTTAGTAAATACCTAATATTTAAAATGAGAAATTTAAAATATGAGATTTATTTATTAAAATGAATTTGAAATTGGAAATTAAATTGAAATATTTGAAAAGAATGCATGAAATTTAAATGGCAAAATATGAATAATTTTAAAATTTTTTTAATATTTTTTTTTTTTAAATTGAAAATAATATGGTTATTATTTTAGTCAAAAATATTTATTAATAAGGTTTCTATAGTTTTATTCTAAGGTTAAAGTTTAAGATTTTTGTTTTTCTAATACATGTTTTAATTAGAAAATATTTGTTACTCTTGATTTCAGAAAGGTTTAAAGATTGTAGCTCGTAATCGGGTATATCTGCACAAAGACTACTATAAATCTCTCTACATCTTTTCAATATTTTAGCATTTTAAATTAATTTTAATTAGCTTATTATTATAATCACAATTCTAATATAATTACAATGATATTAATTTCAAAATAATTGCTTTTAAAAAACAAACAGGTTATTATATAATTAATTTTAAAATATATATTTTTTTTTTTTAAATTTAATAATTACATTTAATTACAATATATTTTATTTAAGAAAATAATAATAATGATAAGATATATTTTCATAAAATCCATTTTTTTCATAATTAACTTGAATTTTTTGTAAAATTAATATAACAAATATAATTTATTATAATTTTTCTTTATTAATTAACTTATTATAACACTATATATATGTACACTATATGTGTGTTATACTGTTATACTATTTAATATTTTAAATTCTCATATAACATTAAAGGAAAACTTTTTTGAAAAATAACAAGAAGATAAACTTTTAATCGAAATTCATTTCAACTTTTTGATATTTCATAAAATAAAAAAAATAAAAAAATAAAATTTATAAAGCCCTTTATCCTTACAAAAAAAAAAAAAAACTTTCTTTTACTAAATTCACAGAAATCCTTCAGAAGTTTTTCATTCTTATTTCGCTTTTTCTTTTCTGTTTTAATTTTTCTATTTTATTAATTAAAATGTAAAATAATTTTTACTTCATTTTATTTTTATAAAAGAATTTCAATATGCATAAAATTTTTCTATAAAATTTTTTAATAAATAAAATTAAGAAAATTTTTCATTTTAATTAGATTTTAAAATTTGGTTTTTTTTTTACATTTTCTTAAAAAATATTAATTGTAAGGTTGAAATAAATTAATTAATTTGTTAAATTGTATAATAAATAACAGAAACAAGAATATTGTTCAAGTTCTAAAATTTCAAGTAAATTAATAGAATTAGTATTTGAACCGTATAATGCACTCCTAAAATTCAAGAGTGTATATAAGGATTTTTTTAAAAAAATTAATTATTTATTATTCTTCTCAAATTTTTCAAATCGAAAAAAAAAACACTGATTTTTTATGTTTTCAAAGAATAAAAAGTATTTAAATTTAAAAATAATAAAAATTATTAAATTTCAATTTTTAATCGAGATCAAAAGATTAAGTATACTTTTAAGCAAAAATTTTAATACTTATATGTTATGATATAGAATTAATTTTAATGTTAGCTTTCATTTATCATTAATATTTTCGGAATAATGTAGTTTTCATGTAAATTATTGTAACATAAATTTATTTACATTTAAGTAAATTGAGTAAGTAAATTGCATTATCGGATCGGGGTATTAGGTAATGTGGCATAATAAGAATTTCGGTTTGATGCTTAGAATTTCCAATTTCGAAATTGAATATATTTTGAAAATCTCAAAATTCAAGTGAATTCCGACTAACAGAATATGGTTGATTATTTACTTTAGCCTAGATTTTATTAAACATAATTTTTTTTAATAGTAAATTAATATTTTTAATTCTTCTACACTAAATACCATATTGATATAGTTTTCAGAATCTCTGACTAAATTCTTCTAAAATCCTTTTTGAATTCACCATTACAAATCAAATATCAAATTAAATACGTTTGGAATCTATTATAGAGAATATTAAATACATAAACTCTTTATGTACCTTATCAAAAAAAAAAAAGGATTACATCCTATACTTACAAACAAACATATACATTTATAAAACAAAATAAAAATTTTAATAAAAGAAACAAAAAAATTTATTTTTACGCTTGTGTAATTTCTCACTTCATATAATACATATTAAATAGTTTGAGTCCTTTTAACATATGAACACATAACATACATACGTTTGCCGATTCTATTTATAAATAAATATATATACATTTTTTATTTATTTCATCAATAAGCATATTCTATAGAAATAATCACATTAAATTCAAAATAACAGTTCTTAATTTAACAGAAAAGGATTATTATATAGTTTCTAATATCTTTCTATATATCAGATTTAAAGCTTAAATTTAGACATTGTATAACTATTGAGGAGATCTCATTAAAATATTGTCCTACAATATAACTGGATTTATTAAAGTTTTCACAAAGTATTTAATAATTATATAAGCTAGTATCCTATTTAGTTTACTTATTACTTAGTTTTTCTACTTCATTAAGTCAAGGCAATATAAACATATTATTTAATATGCTTATGGTATAAAATATAAAACTGAAATTAATCAAGGATATTAAGTGACAAGGTGAAAGAATTTTTTATTTTGTATTATATATATATATATATATGTAATAGATTCAAGGCTTTTACGTGATGGTTTATTTTATTTTATCTTATATTTAGGACTTATGGAAAATTTCGTATTTTTTATTGTAATATTTTTTTGGAATTGTAAATTGTATACGTATACGTTCATATTATATAATGGTTTACTGCCTTGAAAAGTAAATTTTCAATGTCATTCAAAATGAAAATTTATTATAAATTTTGTAAGTAAGATCAAGTCCAGTCGGATAATTAAATTTAAATAGTTTTTAAATAATATAAGGTTGTTTAGTTCATTAAAGATTTTTACATTAATGCTATATAAAATTATTGAAAATTTTGAAATTTTTTTAAAGTATACGCATATATTCTGGATAAATTATATAAGATAAAGAGCGTTATATAACAAATAACTATTTAATTCAACTGAATAAGTTCAGTTTAAAAATTAATTCGTTTTAGGCTTAAACATAATTATTGCAATAGTCTAAGAACAAAAATTAAAGGGGACATTAACACATTTAGTAGTCCAGTCTGGTTCGACACCTAGGAAATAATCCAAAAAGACTGCCCCATTATAATTAAATGGCCACGTCTTAAACTAAATTCATAGAAATCATTGGAAATCACTTCGAAATTTTCTAATACAAAGCCAAAAATCTAGTATATCAATTCCAACTACTTTATTATCTAATCTAATTTAAAAGTTATATTAATATAACACATTTAAGTTCCCTATATTCTCAAAAATGAAATCATTGAAATTAAATACCAGAATATTTCATTGTGCGTGTATGTGTATGTTTCATTAAGTACCACATTTACAATATAAACTTCTCTTTTCATTTTATTTTTATAATTCCAAAAATTATTTCTAATCAATATTTTTGAATTTCATTTCATGTACGAATTTTCTTCTATTTTCCTCTAGGCTATTAGAATATATTATATTTTTTTGTTTTGAAAAATTTATTCATTATACTTATAATATAAATTGTTAGAAAATAAGAACAAATTGTTTTTTACATAATAATGTCACTATGTCAGCAAAAATTTTACTTATAACATTTATAATACTTATACACAGATAGAGATAGGGTTTTGAACATTTCCATAAAAGTATACATTTGTATATATATATATTAATAAAGATTTTATAATATTATAACAATACATTTACATTAATTTAAATATTTATGTATTAAGAAGACAGTAGATTTAGGATGCATTTAGAGAATGGTCAATATTATTTTATATATATGTATGTACATAATATGTACATAATGATAGCATTCTAATAAACTATTTCCTATTCATTGTGTTATCCTTTGCAGCTTCTATAATATATAATCATATTATATGTAGTATAATAGTTATATTTTGTTGATAATTTTAATATTTAATTTTGAGGTTATGTTATTGAACAGATTGAATAACAAATTTTATATACTTATACATCAGATGAATTTGAATAAACAGAGAAGGATCTAAGAGATTGAGAATTTTATTTTATTTATGGTATAAAGGGATTGGGAATTGTATTGTTAGAAAATTCAAGGAAATGAGAAAAATAATTTCCAGGTTCTGCCTGAGTCAGGAATACTTTTTAGTGACTTGCACAGTAGTTTAAATCTTGAAATTTTAATTGTAATTTAAAAATATTTTAAAAATAATGTTAGTCCGTATTTTTCCAAATTGCTTATCCCCAATTACAATGATTCTGATTCCCAAATTTGTAATAAAATTTAGTTGTATACCCATATATGGTGTTAAAACACATCATGTAGTAGCACGATAAAAATTTTAAGGTATCTTCGATTTGAACTAGTGCAGTTAATAATCTCAAATATTCTATGATTAAGAAATATTTCTAGAAAACATAATTTTCCAAAAATTTTGAATATAAATGAAATATTCTCAAAATATTTCAGAGAATTTTGGGCACAAGTCGAATGACTCCTTATAATAAGGGTAATTTGTTTATTTTAATTACATTTATGTAGTGTATTGTAGAAGAAAAATAAAATAAAATGAAACATTTTCGCCGTAAATTATGCAATATAAAAATAAATAAATTGTATGCGGGAAAAAATATTTTTCTTTCCAATTAAAATTTTTCATGAAATGAAAATACTTTGATATTTTTAAAATAATTTTCATAATAGCTATCTTTCATAATATTATAAATATTATATTTGTTATAATTTTTGCGGGATTTTTTCGGAATTACATATTAGATAATTTTCTCATACATCTTCTACATATTATGTATAATATGCCAAGAATGTTAAGACAAAAAACAAAAAACATAAAGAATCAAAAATTATAAAAAAAAAATTTTATAATAATTTTCATTTTTCAAATTTTTGTATAAAATACGTAGAATTTTTATATAATAAAATAACATTTTCCTAATAATTTCTATATAAATATAAGAGAGTAGATTGTAATCTAAAAATGTATGAATTGTATAATATTATAGCATGTATAACAATTTATTTAACATATGTGCATGTAAAATATTTTGTTATAATAATCTCCTTAATTATATATATATATATATATATATATATATATATATATATATATATATATATATGTGTATATATATATATATATATATATATATCTATATATATATATATATATATATATATAGATATATATATATATATATATATATCTATATATATATATCTATAATATATATATCTATATATTATTTACTTCAATATATATATATATGATATTTTTATTTTATTCTGCAATAATGACTCATTCAGTAATATGTTCTACTATAATATAACACAAAAAAAAACAATATGATATGAAAAACTCTTCATTATTATATTATTTGTGAGAACAGAATATGGGAAAAAAATAATAATAATAAAGAAAAGAATTTTATAATTTATATGAATAAAATATAAATTTGTTAATATATATGTATACAGTTAACCTTGTCAGCCGGAGACTCGCAATAGACTGATAATTTTTCTAGGGCTTAATTCAGGTTTCACAATTGTTTATAATTTTTTCGGTCTATTAATAAATCAAAAGAATAATGACATTTTGTTTTAAATTTCTCTATCTGTATTATTTTAAATAGATTATTCTCCATTTTCCCTAATGGAACAAAACTAGAACATTTTAAACCAAAATTAGTTCCGTTATAGCCTCGGACACAAAATATATTCAGAAATGTTTAAAAAAATTATTCTAAATATTTAACCAAAATTATTTTCGGTTTTATTGTTTTGAAACTTTCAATTGGCGATTTTTTTTCGATAATTACAGATTTTCACCTCTCAAGGAGAGTTTAGTTCGGCTTTCAGACGTTTTACTGTATGTAACACATGTATGTAAATATATTATATTATACTTATTTATATACGAACACACAAAACATATGAAAAATAAATTTTTTGTACTTACTTGTAATTTAACTTGTTTCGTGTAGGAAATCCTCAAGGATAATAATTGCTTTATTATTATTTTCTTATTCTTCTTTTGGAAAATCGTTTTTGTTTTTCGTTTTTATTCTTTATTTTTCTCTTTGTTTGTTGTTCTCTTTATTTTTTTTTTGTTTTGTTGTTTTATTTTTTCTATTTTGTTGCTTACGTATATTGTTGCCTTTTAATGTTTTTTTGGAGCCGCAATACAAGACAAAAATCAGCAAGGAAAAAATTTAAAAAAACAAAAAAAGAGAAGAGGAGAGAAAAATGAGTACGAAATTGTACTTTTTTTTTTATTATTTGACGTTTTCTTATTTTATTTCTTGCTTGTTTTTTTTTCACTTTTTCTTTCGTTTTATGATTTTTTATTTTTATAATTTTATTCTTGTTCTTCAATGAAGGTTGTTGTCAAATATAATCCTTTTTTTTTTTTTTTGAATTTTTTTGTTTGTTGTTATTGTTATATTTTTTTTATTGTACGTACATACGATTTTATATTTTCAAAAATTGTATTCAAAGAAACGAAAAAAAAACACACTTTTTAATTTTATATTGCTTATTAGGTATACGTATATCTTTTTGTTTTGCTTCTTGTTTTTGTTATAATTTTATGATTTTTATTTCTAAAGAGAGAATATGTATAAGATTCTAATAATACTGTTATACAAGGTATATATATCTATCTCTTTTTATTATTTGGGTTCGTTTTTCTTCTTGTTGTTATTTTTTTTTGTTTTGTTTGTTTTTTTTTTTTTTTAAATCCTTTGTGGGTAATTAAAAATGAGAAAGAAAATGAAATAAAATAAAATAAATAAATAAATCCTTTGTTATTTTGCCACTTGAAAATAATTTTATTACAATTTCTTTTGTCTCTTTTTTTTTTTTTTTATTATTTAAAATTTTTTTTCTTATTTTTAATCAATTTAATATCTACTTATATAATATGGTTTAGTGTGATGTTATATATGTGTATGTGCGCTATATATATATATATCATATTGTATTTAGATATTAAAATTATAATATATTCTATTATTTAATTTTAATTTATTTTGTAAATACAATGTATTAATTTATTTTAAATATTGTGTTATATAAAGAAATTTTTGTGATGGTATGATACCATTATAGATTTAATAATATTGTTATTATAGATATTTATCGTTTAATAATGTAGCTATATACAACTGTACGGAGTTTTGATCAAGTAGTCGTTGAGTATAGACGTGAAAACTAGAAGAAAAAATTTAAACACCTCACATACTTTTTAATTTAACTCTAATCGTTAGTTTATAAAAACATAAAAAAAAGAAGAAGTATATGTCCTATATACTTTAAAAAAATATTTATAACTTAATTTATTAGTTGTAATAAAGAACCATTTAGGAATTGTGCAATATACATTCTGATTGCATTTATGCAATCAGATTCAGCGCAAAGCTCTATAAAAAATAATATTGATAAAAATGTGACTGTAAGTGACATAATAAATGAAAAAATATATAAAATTGCTAATAAACCAAATTTAAAAACCATGTCACATGTGAAAAAAAAAGTACCAAAGGTGGTATCTAAAAAACAATATGATAATTTGGTAAATCAATATGACAAATTAAAAGTTGAATTTGAGAAACTTAAAAATTTTATACGTGCATCAAATAATAATAAAGGCGATTTGTCCGAGGACCACGTTGTGCAAAATACTTCACAGAACAAATTTCAACCTTTAATGGACATTGAAGGTGAAGAAGATCACATTGAAAGTATTAATATTGCTACAGAACGCAATAATGATAAAAACAGTTTCACTAACTATATTGAAGTATTGAAACAAAAAAATAGAGAAAAAAAACAAAATAAAAAATCAAGCACTTCTG
Organism: Condylostylus longicornis; assembly: GCF_029603195.1. NCBI lineage: Eukaryota > Metazoa > Arthropoda > Insecta > Diptera > Dolichopodidae > Condylostylus > Condylostylus longicornis. The sequence goes on along the minus strand of NW_026578015.1, from coordinate 1,691,467 downwards.
GTGTTGGCAATAATTTGAATGTTCATGAAAATTCCATTAATTCACTAAATTTAAATTACCAAAATGGTAATAATGTACCTAAAAACAATGTTAATATCACAACAAACAATAATAAAAATGTATCACAGTTAAATAAATCTAGAATGCCACCAATTAATTTATATAATACAGATGTGGTATACTTGAAAAAATCCATAAAAAATGATTTAAAAATTGATAATTTTCTGGTCAAAGAACTTAATGATAACCACGCGGTAATTTACACTAAAAGCTTAGTAGATTACAAAAACATTTGTGACATGCTTACAGAAACTGAGGCTAATTACTATACATATACACCTAAAGAAGAAAAAAAAATAACACTCATTCTTAAAGGTATTAATAAAAATTATAATTGTGATGATATTTTGCATTGCTTAAAAACAAAAGAGAATGAGAGTTTAAAGTTTGAAAAAGTTACCCAACTAGCAACTAAAAGATCAATCACACAAAATATTAGTTTACCATACTATATTGTACAGGCTTCGCCTAATAGTTCAATAAATGCTATTAAAAATATAAAAGAAATTGATAATAGTATTGTTACTTGGGAAAATATTAGAAGAAAACCTATACAACAATGTACAAGATGCCAGAGATTCTCTCACACAGCATCCAACTGCCATATGGACTATAGGTGTGTTAAATGTGGAGAGAGTCATAAAATTGGAGAGTGCAAAATTACAAGCGAAGACGGAAGAGACAAATTATATTGTACTCTGTGCAAACAGCATGGTCATCCATCATCATACAAAAACTGCACTGAGTATAAAAGGCGAATGCAAATTAAAGAAGAAATGAAAAATAAAATTAAACAAAACATTTCTCAGAGACACATGAGTTATAACAACTATGTACAAACAGGTATATCTTATTCTAATGCTGTTAGAAGCAATAATATAAATAATAATAATTATAACAACTATGTACAAACAGGTATATCTTATTCTAATGCTGTTAGAAGCAATAATGTAAATAATAATAATTTTGTTAGTAAAAGTTACAATGAAAATAACATTAACAATATAGATAATAATAATTCTATTAATAAAATACTGGAAGAATTGCGAAATATGCAACAAAATTTTAATAAATTTGAAAAGCAATTGAGCGAACATTCCGTAATGATCGCTCAAATTATGAATTGGTATGGCATATTACCTAGTCATTAGTAATGGTTAATGGAAGTATGAATATTAATAGTATAAATTTAATTTCGATTAATGTTAATTCATTAGTATCATATAGTAAAAGATATTCTTTATTGCATTTTATAGAGAAAAATCACCCTGATATTTTGTGTTTAAATGAAACAAAATTACAATCAAAACATTATTTAGAAATAGATAATTACAATATAGTTAGAAGGGATCGTAAATACAATTCAAATGGTGGTGGTACAGCCATTTGTATTAAGAAAGGCTTAGCTTATGAAATTGTAGAAAATTTGAAATTTGATAGATTTGAATGCATAGAACCTTGTATAGTAAAACTTAATATAGGGAATAGAAAAAATCTGTACATTATAGCTATTTATGCCCCCAATGGTTCTAACAACAAATTTATTGAGGAGTTTGAAACTTTATTTTCTACGCTTAATTTAAATTGCTTAAATAATCTTTATGTTATTGCTGGTGATCTAAATGCTAAACATTCGTCTTGGCGTAATGAAAATATAAATAATAGAGGAACAAAATTACATAGATGGCTAAATTCAAATAAAATAATTTATAAATGTGCGCTTTACCATTCAGATACACCAACGTTTCCAAGATCAGGTGCTTTTATAGATTTAGTTTTTGCAGATGCTAGATTAAACACAATTAATCCTGATATGAATAGTTTAATAACAATACCGTACGATAGTGATCACAATGCTATCAAATTTAAATTTTCTGTAGCTATTCAAGGTATAGAGGTTGATACTAATAAGAGATATTGCTTTCACAAAACAAATTGGGAAAAGTTTCGCCAGTATTTAGATGTTAATTTTAACTTAGAATATATTGATAACATAAATAAAATAAGAGATAATATTAATATCGATATTTCAGATATTAATAACCATTTATTAGAAATTGAAAACATAATTAAAAAAACTATGAAAGAAGTAATCCCTTCAACCGTAAAGAAAAATCATTTAAAAAACTTTGAGTCAGTAAAATTAAAAAAGTTATGTAAAATGAAAAATAAATTATTAGACGATATACATAGAATTTACAGCCAAAACCTTGATTTCACATCGTCAGAAATAACGTTGTTAAGAAGTTTGTTACGAAACATAAAATGTCTGATTAAGCAGCAAATAAACATAGAAGTAGATAGGTATTGGACAAATAGGATACAAAAAATTCAAACAAGTAACCGAAATATGTTTCCTGAAATTAAAAAAATTTTTTATTCTAAACAGGATCAGAAAATATCGAGTTTAAACATTGATACTGAGTCGTGCAATTTGCTTTACCAAAACAATATAGATATTAATTCACTTGAAAAAACTATTACAGATAAATATATAATTAGCACACCATTAAATATTTATAAGATTTTAGGATCTCATTTAGAAAATACCCATAAGAATATAGGCACTATTGATAATAATTTTCATAGAAGAGTTAAAGATCGCGTCAAAGAGTTTAAAGAAATCAAAGTTAGGAAACAAGATAACAACATTACTATTAGTAATTTTAATGATTCAAACAAATCTTCAGAACAAAATGATAGTGAGTATTTTATAACTTTTTCAGATTTAAATTCGAAATTAAGGAGTCTTAAAAATAAAACATCGTCAGGGATAGATGAAATACCTAATATAGTTTTAAAAAATTTAAGCCCGAAAATCATTTCACAATATGTTATTTTATTTAATAATGCATTGAACTACTGCTATTTTCCATCTATATGGAAAAAAGCGAAGGTTGTGATGCTAAAAAAACCAGGAAAAGACCCAAAGGATGTTAATAGTTATAGACCTATAAGTTTGCTTCCTAACATAAGTAAGATATATGAAATGATTATTAATGACAAGATCGTTCAAATTGTAGATGATAGGCGGCTTTTGCCCGAAAACCAATTTGGGTTTAGGCATAAGCATAGCACAGTTCATGCCATAACGAAACTAACATCTGATATATGTTGGTTCATAAACCAGAAGTATGGTGTAGGGGCTTGTCTGATAGACTTTGAAAAAGCATTTAACAATATCTGGATTGAAGGATTAATTTTTAAACTAATAGAATATGAATTTCCCGAGAGGCTTATTAGTATAATTGTCGATATGATATCTAATCATGAATTTGTAATAGCTAACGATTCGAATTTATGCAAACAAATTTTTAGGATAGAAAATGGACTGCAACAGGGCACCATAAACTCTCCTATTCTATTCTCAATCTACATAATTGAGTTGCTAGAAATGCTAGGACATGTAAAAGGAAATAGTTATTCACTAGCCTTTGCAGATGACATTATACTATATTCTGCAGATAATACGATTGAGAAAATTCAAAATAGAGTTCAAAAAATGTTTAATCTAACAAAAGACTATAGCAAAGTATGGGCTCTAAAGATTAATTTTAATAAATGCGAAACTATACTTTTTCGTAACACAATTGATAAAGTTAATTTTAATATCAAGAAAAAATGGAAAAATTTTAGAATAAAAGTTGATAATAATAATTTATTAGAAAACAAAAAGACAGTTAAATATTTAGGCGTTCACCTACATCGAAATCTTAACTACATTGTTCATATAAAAAAAATAGTTGAAAAAGCAAATAAAGCATTTATGGCATCGAGGCGATTATTTTATTGCAAAAATGTTAGTAATAGAGTAAAAACTATTTCTTACCTTACATTAATCAGACCAATAATGACGTATGCTGCACCGATTTGGTATAATGTGAGCGCAAGTCTCATGGAAAAACTCAGAGTGTTCGAAAGAAAATGTATTAGGATTTGTATCGGGATAAATCGCAAACCTGAAACTGACTACCAGCACTATTTTTCTAATAAATATATTTATAAAGTAGCCAATATTAATAGGATAGATAATTTTTTAATAAAACTAATTCGAAGACATTTTGACAGGGCATTGAAAACTCCTGAAAATGGTCTAATATCAAATATATTTTACCACAATATGGAGTATATTAAAGAAAGCTTAATAACGGGTTTCATTGCGCCCGAACATTTTATATACTTAGACAGTAAGGGTTACATCCAAGATAGCGCGCATGTCCCTATATTATATCATTATAATAGACGGGCTACATGCAAAACCATAGATTATAACCCATCCTGTTTGAGTTATAGTAATCTAAAATTTGATATGAGTATACCTATTAGGGATACGTTCATTAACAGGGGTTACTGGTGGCTAGAAGAACAACTTTAAACAATGAAATACTTTGTGCGAGACGTACTTCCAGTATTTTCTCTTTAATTTAAGCTTAGTTTAAGTTAGGATAGGGTTTTTATTTTATTAAAAAATAATTAATTTTAGGTTTTTTTACAAAAACAATTTTCCTAAAATAAAAAAAAAAGAAATTATTGTAATTAATAATCATTTTAATGAACTAGCAATCCTCTAATACATTACAGAATACAACTAGCTACAAGAAAACAATAAGTTTTTAAGTTAGTTATACCAATTTTTTTTTTTATGTAAATAAATTTTTTTTTTAAACTTTTTTGTTATATAGTTAATAAGAAGAAAATGGATTAAATAAAGTTTACAAACAAAAAAAAAAAAAAAAAATATACAACTGTACATGTATATATATACAATAGTTTAATATTTTATAGGAGAGAAATAATAAAATCTATTTGAAATTATTAAATTTCTTAAAGAGAAATAAATTGAATCACAATAATATTATAATGTAAATTTTTGTAATATAATTTATTGTCATGATAATTCAGTATTTAATTATTGTGCTAATAAATAAACCTACTGTAGAATGATGTTATTGTCAGGGTTTCAATAAAATAATTTAAAAATTTCGACAAAATATTCTTATATTCACGAAACATCAACAAAATTCACAATAATACACGTTAAAATGCGAGAGTGAGAGACTTAACAGACAAAAGAATTGCAACGGTACCAGCACAAATTTTGTTTTATAGCTTGTTTTTATTTTAAAAATTCATTATCTGATAGTCAGTTAGTAATATGAACGGTTAAATTATTGTAATTTTATAAAAATTCTTAATTAAATTTCCCTTTTCAATTCTAAATTTCAAATTCCTATCGCAACAGTAGTTATTGTATGTGGATAAATAATAAGAAATTAATATTTTTGAAAATTTTGCTCTTTATTTCATATACATATACCACCATTTTTTTATAAATACCCTTCGATTCTCACCACTCTCTAATCATGTACAACTCTCTTCTTATTTAAATAATGATAATTACTGATTATAAATGAGAATATAGAGAATAAATTAAAATGCTATGTGAATGAGATCAATATTGCTTTCAAAGTGTTTACATTTACATTATAAAATTTTATTATTTTTGTATTTAACATGATATTTGTAATATTCCTTTATTTTTATTATTACCAATATTAACATTGATTTTACATGTACATTTGCATATTATATGTACTCATATATCTTAAAATATTGCTATTATTCTGTATATTCATTTCTAAAATATTGTTATAATGTTATAGAGATTTTCTCATGCATAAATATATATAATTCATAATTTATAACTTTAAATTTAAATTGATCTGTTCAAAACTTAATAATGACATAAATTGCTACAACTATAACTCAATAACTCTTATGTCACATTACATTTTATATTAAATTATTTAATTTTGACGTCATAATAATCTTAAATGTCATAGTTATCTATATAATTAAGTAATTTTATTTTAAGTATACATTTATGTATAATTGTATAAATTCATAATATTTAAATATTCTTTAAATTTATTCAGTTAATTTGTTATACTTGTATAATAATTAATTTATTATATAAGCTACATAATTCTGACATTCCGATATATGTACATATGTGATTTCCAAAGAAAAAATTAAATATAAAAAAATATATAAAAAACAAAATTTAACCCTCATAATTTTACTCTTTTTTTACACACAAAAATAAATGATAATGACGGTAAATAAAATTTTTTTCCAATGCAAAAATTCATAAATTCATAAATTCATATACATAAGTTTCTTTTGAAAATTTAATTGCAATATAATATGTGTGTATATTTGTATATATGTATAAGAGTGTGTATATTTTACATACACAATATTTTGTTTCAAATTTTTCTATTTTTAAAACTTAATATATAGATATACCATAATATACGTGTATGTAAATATAAACAAAAAACCTATTCACCTTGCCGAGAGAAGAACCTTTTGTATAACAAATTATTATGCATGCATATAATAATAATGTTTTTTTTTATATATATATATTTAAAATTTTTTGATGATTATACAAAATTGAAGCATTTATGCACTTTTGTGCAAATAAATTCCGAAAAAAACAAAAAATCAAAAAATATGTTATACACGAACATGTACGAAATTATATGAGATCAAAACGATAAGCACGTGTATATGTCAATTTATATTATATATATGGGGACAAGGATATGTTCGTGTATAATATTACAAGTGCTAATTTGTAATTATAAAATGTTTGGTATATTTAAAGGTAATATATAGACATACATATATATGAAGGTATATGCAAATGATATACGCATTTGATTTTCATAAAATTAAAAATTCGTGTTCGTATATATGTATGTATATATATGTAAATTTTAAGGTTTAAAGGTAATATTTTTTGGGTGTAAATTATGCCATTTTATTTTTTTTCGTTTAGAAAATTTCAGAATATTATCAGATTTAATAATGAATAAAATTGCATATTTTTAGGGGGTTGAAATATATAAAAATTGTTTTATAAGGGTTTTTTTTTTAAGAAGTTATAACACTTTGTATGTATAACAGTTTTCACCAACTGCACTAGTCTTTATACAAATAATTATACTGGAAGGAGGTATCCACACGTGTTCCGGCACGTGTTCCAAGGAGGTACCCATTCAAATATTCCGATTTCTATAATTTTACCCTATTAATCTAAAAATTAACTATTAAGCTCATATTTTATTAGTTTTTGAGTCAATAGAGGTATCCACACGTGTTCCGGTACGTGTTCCAAGGAGGTACCCATTCAAATATTCCGATTTCTATAATTTTACCCTATTAATCTAAAAATTAACTATTAAGCTCATATCTTATTAGTTTTTGAGTCAATAATGTGAAACCAATATCATTTTCAACATTGAATTTAAAAATACGGGCAGCAAGCAAACGAGAGGACAATAACAATTTTTATAATATTTAAATTAAATTTCGAATAATAAATTAAGAAAATTGGCATGTAGGGGGCCAATAATTGATTCATTTGCATATAATAAAAAAAACAAAATTAGGCTATCTTAAAAATTATAAATTTCAAAATTTAATTTAATAGCTCTTTTAACAATTTATATAAAATCATTTTAAATTATAACAATAATAATATTTCCAATTTAATAATAAATTTATAATGAAGGCAAATAAAACAAATTACCTTATGTAATTTTAAATACAGAAACAACATTTTTATTTATTGCATTATTGACATTTTCAAATTTACACGAATTTAAAACCATTTCCATATATATATATACATATATATGTATGTATATGAATAAAAATTTTATATCAAGAGAATATCGCAATGCAAAATAGGAAATAAACGATAAAATATAAAGAAAGTCAAAAATATATTTTGGTATAATTTTATTTTTACCTTATATCTGCAATAAATATGCATATATATATATCCAAACATACAATATAAATATATAGTATAATAAAATCATTATCAAAAAATTTATTTTTCAGAATTAATATGTCACATGTGATTAAATTTTAATTTATGAATATTTGACTTTAATTTTACATTTACGATCAAATCTACGATATAATCAAAGTCTAATGAAAGTTGTATATATTTAAACAATGATCACAGACTTTGTCTAACAGCAAATAATAGAATTTACTCTACTATCATCAGGCATACTCTCAAATTTTTTAAAAAGTAAGATAGCAACAATTAAGATTTTTTGTGGAATCAGCAGTATCACGTAATTTGAGTCTGATATGTAAACAATTATCGAATTTTATGATAGCTTTAATCATAAATTTTGTCGTATATGTCGCATTTTTGTCGTATATGTCGCATTTTTGTCGTAATTTCGATTTGAGATTTGAATTTTGATCCTATTGGAATAGAAGCAATTTTATTAATATTGAATTTCTGGGAAACCATTTTTTTGGGAACCAGTTCTATATAATTCAATATTACAAATATGAACAGCTCAGCAATAATATTAAGTAAACTAAAAAATACAAAATTATAACATGCGGCATTTTAATTTTAAATTAACAAAATATAATAGTATGCAATTCACACAAATAACCATACATACGTCCATGTATGTATGTATGTTATACAATGAGGAAAATGAGTGCAAAATTATATTTACAAGGTAAAAAACAAAAAAACAAAAACTACATTATGTAAGTATATATTTGCGATTAAAATCTTTGTACAGAAAAAAAAAAAAATATATAAAGAAAATGATTTTATTATGATTTCTATACACGACATGTACCCCAAATATACATAATGTATATATTTATATACGTTATATATATATATGTATAACACTTAAGTGAGGATGTAAAAAAGAAAATTATTTTTGTAAAATTACACGTACAAAAGAAAATATACGTGCACATTCTTGCACATAATATACAAATGTATGATTTCAATTGAAATGATATATACACAGATATGCATATAAAAGAAAAAGAAATGTGTTATACAAAAGATAAGAAGTGAAAACTTACAATTACCTTTATAAATGTAATAATATTTTCTTTTGAATGTAGGTGAATTGAAATAGAAAATGAAAAAAATTAAAAAGTTAAAAGGTATTTAAATGTTTCCATTAATATTTTCATTTATCATACTATAACTGTTATACATATATAATTGTATTATAATTTTTCATTAATATAAAGGTTAAAATTTCCAAGACAATAAATTTTGTGAATTGTTTTTTTTTTGTTTTTTTCAGATTTAAGTACATTAGAAAAACATAATATTTTAATAATACCTTACGAATTACAAATATATAATTTTAGTATAACACATTAGATTTAAAATGAAAAATATTTTAAGAAACACTATTTATTGTAAAGAAATTTTAAAATTTTTTCTTATCAAAGACTCATATGGCGCTAACAGAGATTTTCTTATATATAGACTTTAAGGAGATTAACAAGGAAAAAGTATGAAAATATTTGTTTTTCATTATTTTGTTATACGATGGTTTTAGTTTCTTGTTACAAATGACCTAAACTTTTTTTTCTTTTAATTCTTAAGAATTTAATTAAGTCATGTCATTCATATTGATTTTAAATGAATTGCGTCTGAAATTTTAAATTTGCGGCCCCCTTATTCTCTTCTAATATTCATCGAGATATCAAGAACAATTTGGCTCAATATTGAGCTGCACATCAGCCCGGGCAATAGTAAAAAAAAAACCTCTCTTTTTTTCCCTTGTAACTCTTAACAGCTATCACATGATAAATTGAATTAGAATCACAACTGAAGCATATACCCTTTAACAGGCCTTTACCCTGTATATGTATATGACCTCCAGGAACCTATTGCACCAATAATTTTTTACGTTAATCAACTTCTCAACAAAATTTACAAAGCTTCTGTTACACCAAGAGTAACAAAAAAAATTAAGAAATATGGCGGTGCAATAGGGCTCTGAAATGGTTGCCCCATTTAACACATTAACAAGAGCCTCATTTACCCTATAAACAACATGTGATTTTAAAAATTTCATTTGAAATTCTATTGAATTGCATATTTCGTGGGGTATAAATTAAAATTATACAAAAAAAAAACACTTAATATTTAATTTAATTTTAAAAAATTCCATAACTAATTTAATATTCATTCTAAATTTTTTTTTTTAGCACATTATAATCCACGAATTTCATGAGTCATTTGTTTCGTAAACACACCACACACAAACATAAAATTTCTAAAAATGCAATAGAAGTTCTAAAAATTATAATCGTTAAAAAGTTATAATAAAAATTTGTTTTTTTTATTTTCCAAACAATTATACTGCAGTAAATATAAAAAAAAATTTAAAAAAAAAAAGAAACAAAACCAACAAAACGAGGTCTTTATGCGCTACTTTTTGAATATTTTAAACTAGGTGAAATATTGATAAAGGAATTAAAATAAAATAATTTTGTAAGTGGGTTATAAGTGAGTGTAGACGAGTGTTCCATTCATCTATGCATGACTCAATTATATTTTATTTTTTTCATATTTTTTGTGCCTTTATTTCAAGTTAGAAATTTTTTTACATTTTTGTGTTTTTTTTTTTGAAATGCAAAGTTGAATGAACAATAATAAAAGAACAATTGATGCTAGTACAAAAAAAATTTTTTTTTATTTTATTAATTTTGATGATGTTGGTATGCTTTGTTGTCATGCATTATTCTTATGCTATTTAAAAATTAAAATCAAAGTAAAATTAAGAAAAAAGTGATGAAGAATGGCAAAACAAGTGAAACAAATGAGAAATACAAAAATTAAATTAAAATTAAAACCAAATTTTTTTGTATTTTTTTAAATTTTTTATCGAAAATCCTAAAATAATTAAAAATTTTGACGAATTACATTGAAATCAATAAATTATATTGGTATAATAATTAAAAATTTTTGCATTTAGTACAATTTATAAAACTAAATAGTACATTTTAGTACGTTTTAAATACATTTTAGTACACATAAAAACGCATTTATTCCATTTTTAGTACATTTAAGTACATTTTTAAAATATTTTTTATAAAATTTAGTACTTTTTAGACAAATTTTAAAATATTTTTAGTACATATAAGTACATTTTTTTAAATGTACTCAAATGTACTTTTTAATTTTAATGTACCTTTAGCACATAATTTTTAGTAATTTTCGATATGTGTATATCTTTAATACATTTCAATACATTTTAAATATTTTTTAGTACATTTGATTATTTGGATATTTAAATATAATTTAAAATATCTTAAAATGCTTTTAGTACATTCAATATTTTTTAGTACATTTTTAGTACATTTCAATTCAGTATATCAGTATATTTTAGTACAATTTTAGTAGATTTTTAGTAAATACATTTTTATTAATTTCTTTACAATACTACCAAATATACTATTTAAATAATTTCAGTACACGCTGCCCATATGAATGAATTTCATTGAAATAACCGTAAATTAGTAGTTTTATATTGTTAAAATACTTAAAAGTTATTATTCGGGATCTAAAACAAAAATCGTTTAAGTTGAAATTTTCCACTTTTCAGTTTTATTATAAATTCAATATCTATACAAATTTTTATCTCATATTCTGTTAAAATTTAATTAATATACCTAAAGGCATATCGTATTTTTATGCAAAAAAATTCCAAAATAAAGTTTTATTTTCCGAAAATTCTAATAAAAATCTCTCTCATAAAATCATAGGAATTACGATATTCTATTTTTTTTTTTTAAATAACAGCAAATTAAAAACCAATTCCATTGGGAATTAATTTTCTAAATAAAGGACAAAAATTTTCATGATAATTTTTTTCTACTTTTTATGCTTTCAGCAAGAAAACAAAATTTCCAATTTTATTTATAGATAAAAGTATTTTATTTTTAAAATTAAATTTGAAAAACAATTAATTTTTTTTCTTAATCTATATTAAGGTATTTTTTCTATGATTATACAAGGTGTTTCAAAAATGTAATGAATACATATAGAAATTGGAAATATTTGAAGAATTGTAATGAACGTGAATGGGTGTATAGAATTTAATTTTGGAATTGTTATTTTTTGAATCGCCGAAATCTCCCACATACCAACTATATGGATATCAAAATTTCCAGCAATAAATTAAATATTAATATTAAATATGCAAGAAATATTGCTAAAATTATTAAAATAAATATTAAGTAAATCACATACCAAAATTTTCTATTTAGTATACTTAAATAATACAGCAAGCCTCGCATTTAAACACATAATTTTACGATATTGTTTAAAAAATTTGATCTGAAGCGATGTTGAATCCCCTCAAATTCGCTTTATTTTTGTTAAAACTCTCTAAGAAATTTTCTTAAACAATTCGAATCCAAAAAATTTTAAACCTACGTACATACTCGTATTTATTTTATATATTCATTATTTAATTTTCATTTTGAATTTTTGAAGCAAAAACACTCAAATTGAATAAGAAAGAATTGAATAATATTGGGATCCTATTAATTTTTAATAAAATACTTTGAAAAATTTTTTATTCATTTCATTCATTTTCGGTTTATAGAAAAATTGTAGGCTCTTTTAAAAAAAAAACAAAAATTAAAAATTCACAGCAGAGTGTTTTTTTTTTTGTTTTTGTTATGCTCTTCCTTCAAATATTCCTAAAAGGATACAACAAACAAACAAATAAACAAAACGAACTACCAAACAAACAAACAAACAAGCAAATAACAATAATCAAAAGAGAAATGGAATCAAAAATGAAAAACTTAAGCCTGTCGTACATAAAAAAAATAAAAATAAATAAAAATTTTGATTCTAAAGGCAAAATATATTTAAAACGTGTCCTGAAAAAGTTATTAAACAAAAATAAAAATAACAGAATAATAAAAAAAAATAAAAAAATTCCTTTCTTTATTTTTATTGTTTTCTTATTTTTTTTTTCTGTTTTTGTTTTAAAGACTACATCATCACTCTAATCGTTAAGTGAAATTTTGAACACAGAAAAAAAAAATGGTGTTAAAGTATACCATTATTGTGTCATATATATTAACCCATTTGCGGCCGATGATTACTGGTAATAACCATAAAAAAATTGAAGAGGTAAGTGGATAAAGGGGTTAATTTACATTTGCATTGTGACACATTTTTTCATTAACAAATTGTAAAACTAATAATTTTTTTGTTACTTATATCCTATGTGCAAAGTCAATCTCGTCTTCTATTAAGTTTCTAGCTATAAGAGTAATCACAGTTGAAAATATATGAAATTTAATGATATTCTCTCCGAAAAACTTGATTTTCTTCAAAATTTTGGTTAACCCCTTTGTCCATTTACCTCTTCAATTGTCTTCAGAGAACAATGGGCAACCACGAATGCAACAATAAAAAATTTCAGCCCAATACATCCAACAGCTCAACCCAAGCGATCATTAGTGCAAAAAAAAAGCTTGTTAAAATATTTTTAATGTGTTATAGTCTATCTACCCTAACGTACTATTACCAGCCCGGCTCTTTAATAGTTTGAGTGCAATCTATCATGTGAGCAATATATTGAGCTCTGGCACAATTTATTTTTTTTTGTGCCAGAGCTCAATATTTATTTTAATTATCGGCTGTGTCTCTGATTTTCTTTAGTCGAAAAAAATTTGTTCTCGGAGAACAATGTGCCACCGCGAGTTCAATATTGCAAAATTTCAGCCTAAAATAGCCAATGGGCATTGTACCGCGCCCGTGATTCAGGGATCACTAACATGTTAATACTTTTGAATAAGTATACAATAGGCAAATATTTTATAATAACATAACCAATCTCAAACTCCATACAATAAAAATTGTTTTAAGACAAAAATGAAGGAAAAATAAAAATAGAAAAAATAAAAATTCACAATAATTATTAAAATATTTTCCCAAAGGATTTTTTATGCAAAATACATTTATACACACGCACACTTATCATAATCCGTATAATATGAATAAGGTATATATATATGAAAATAAAAGAATCTCTCACTTTAAATAGAAAAAAAATAAATAGAAAAAATTCATATGATTCTTAAAGAAATGAGAACGAGAAAGAAAATAATATAGAAAAGAACAAAATAGAAACAAAAATAAAATAATTTCGCATGAATGAATATAAGGATGAACCAGCCTTACGTATCTACCTACATGTGTTATATAACAATATGTATAACACTGTTTATAAGAGTATAATATCATAGGTATATGTGTATGTTGTTAAGCATATAATATAAAAAAAAAATATTTATTAATAAAATTGTTTTTAATCGAATATTCTATTTTGAAATATTCTTAGACTTTTGTATAACACGGGCATATTTTTTATTAACTAGCTTTAGTACAAAAGAATTCCTCTTCATTTTTTAGGTCAAAATAAATTGTGAATGAAATTTAAATTAATTATATATAATTTATGTATTATTTGTTTTAACATTTTGAAAAAAATTATTTAGTAATCTGGGAAAGAGTAATATATACGGGAGAGAGTAATAAGAGTAACTGTAAAGCTTCTTGAAATGAAAATTTTTTATATGGGAACAAAAACTAATCTATAAAAATGTAAATATGATGAATTTAGCATATATTTTCTATATAGGCTATCTGTTTGAATAAAAATGCGAAATTTCCACGTTCTGCTGAAACCTTTTAAAATTAATATGACAAAAAAAAGGCGTGAGAACTTAAGATCAAATGCTCCGGTCATTGGCTGGGCAAGAAAACTATAGGCGTTTACAACTAAGAACAATCAAATCCAACTCAAAATAATCAAGCTAACTGAGATGTTTTTTGGCCGGCAACTCTAAGATATTGGCAGGTCTTGTGAGGCAAGAATGAAGTCTAGTTAGAGGAAATATATAGCGTTGATTCAAAAAAGAAAAATATATCGAAAAGTAATTCTCAAGTTCCTTAGGAGAATATGTTAATTTGGAAATAATACTTAAGCTCTAGTTGTTTGGTAATCAAATGGGGAATATTACAGATAACAGGCTTACCTTGGTAAGCCTTTATCAAAATTTCTCAATTTTCAATCTATAACAATCGTCCTTTATATTAGTTTGTGCAGATTAGAACAATATACAAGTTGAAAGTGTTTTTTTCATAAAGCATATGTCATATCGCAATTATTTAAAAATAAAAAATTAAAAAAAAAAATTTACAAATTTCAAGTTTAATCGCGTATAAGTGATTTGAATAATTTTTCCATAATCATGGCTAAAATTGCAATTTAAAATTTATAAGACAAAAAAAAAATTTACAAGTTTTTCTTCAATAAATGTTTTTTTTTATCACATGTTAAATTAAAATAAAATTTTTTTTTTTTGGCTTAAATTCAATTATTTTGCTTATTTTTTTTTATTCCAACAAAAAAATTGTGCTTAGTCATTTTAAAAACCCAAACTATAAAAACAAAAACTTTAAATTTATTGAAATGAAAATTTGTTTTTTTTACAGTTATATAGACACGTATATAAGTATGTATGTAGATTTCAAGTACATAGTGTTATATAAGAATGAAGTTGCAACTCAAATACAAAAAATTCGATACTGGGCGGGCGTCTAAATGTCTAAATGTCATGGGTCAAATTTTTCTTTTTTGTAAATTTTCTTACATACGTCCTAAATTCGTACCATACATATATACTGCATGTGTACGTAGTTATAATGTAGATATTTTGTTAAAATATTATTGGTATTTATTGGAAATTTGGTTTTTGCATTGTCATGTCGACTATATATACGTTTATATACAATGTATGTATGTATATAACAGTTTCCAAATAACCCTTGTTTTTTCAACTACACGTTATAATAAAAGTTTTCATGTCAACTTTTGAAATTTAACATTAAAATTTATTTGCATACATAATGAAAAAAGAAAGAAATTCTCATTATTATTTTAATATTAACAAAACTGTTATAATAGTATGGTTATAAAGTTTATATGCTGATTATTTCATTCAAGTATGATTAAAAAATCAAACAATAACTTATCAAACCCTATATAAAAATTGGATTTTCCCAAAAATTAAAGTGATTAAAAATTTATATAAAATATTTTGTGACTCCATTGAAATTTATATTCAAGTATTTATGAATTTCATAAGTTTTATACGAATGGAAGGCATGCTCTCTTCATAAACATATATGTATAAGGAAAATTTAAACCGGAAATTATCGATATCTGATGAAAATTTACAATCAAAACTGTTATACATAAAACTGTTATACAATAAAAAAAAACTGTTATACATAAATTAATATACGATAAAACTGTTATACGATCAAAACTGTTATAATATGGGAAAGTGTTATACACTTAAAAAACTGTTATACAACAGAAAATTGTTATACAAAAGTACAAATTGACAAAAAATAATCCATACTTTAAATAGACTATTATATCTAAATAGTAAAGTTGTTGTTTAAAATTAATAAATAAGTGTACTATATTATAATTATAATCGAATAACTATATGAACAATTAAGTATAATTGTATGAACACAAGCCTTTAATATATTAAATTTGAAATATATAACCATAAATTAATATTGTAAAATTTCCCGAAAAATATTCATAAACAAATACAGAAATTTACGGAAGGTAAATAAATCAATAAATTTTAAACTTAAAATTTTTGTATATTTTTTTTTCTTTTATTTGTTATACAAAAACCGAATTGTTTAAAATTTGAGTTGTTTTTTCGTTTTTATTTTTACTTTATTTAATATACATAATTATATTTATATAATTATATTTATATATATGTTTATGTGATATTACATATTTGGTATATAAACATTTTTAAACCATATGACACATGTAAGTTATAATAATGATAGAACAAAACAGAAGGAAAAAAAAATGTCCTTAAGTAATAATATAAGGATAAGGTTATCATAATCAACATCATCGTATAGTCATCATGGCATAATCTCATACATATATATATATATATATATATATATATATATATATATTATATATATCATTTATGTAGAATACAAAAATATTTAACCTTGTTTATAATTTTAGTTTTATTTAATATTTATTTCTTGTTTGTTTCTTATTTATTTTATACACATATATTCGTTTAAATGTTTAAAAGTGAGGTGTGTGTGTGTGCAGTAATTTTTGAAAATATTATTAAATATATATTATTAAAAATATTAAATAAAATATTGAATATTTATTATTAAAAATAATTTATTTATATTATAAATAAATAAATATGAATATTTTATTATCAATATATTTTAATATAAATAAATATAGAATACCAAAAGTAAAACAAAAAAAAAATTGCGGAATAAATTAATTTTTTTTTTGTTTGAGAAAAAATATATTGATTGAACGGTCATAGTGTGGAGAGTTTATTTGAATTATCAGGATATTCATTAAGATCTTTATTCAATTAATTTTGAAAAAAAGAATAAAAAACCGCCCAGGTCTCTATTATAAGCTTTAAAATATAAATTAGTCGTTCTTACAATACTTATATACAACAATAATTTTTATAGCAAAAATTATACCATTTTAAATTTCTAATAGTACATACATATAATAATATATACACAACCCGACCAAATATAGAAATAACCCAAATATGCCCCCTATTTTCTAATACAAATCAAGTCAGTATATTTATATATATATATTTTGGTAAAATATCCATTCACAAAACTGCTCTATATACATACATATATAATTATAACATACTTTAGAACTTAATTTTACAATTATTATTAAAATATGTATAGATAATGGGATGTGCACTATATTTAACATCTATTTTCCATCAATTAGGTACTTCCTTTTATTTAGAAAAAAAAATAATTTACTATTGATTTAATTTTATTTAATTTATTATATTAAATTTTTATACTTTATATTAGTGATATAAAAAAAAGATAAATAAAAATTTTGATATAATGTTATATTATATTTCTATTTATAAATTATACTTATATAATATTATACTTAATAAATTTAATTTTAAAGTACCACCCATAATTTTTAGGCTATATATATATATATATATATATATATATATATATATATATATTTATATATATATATATATATATATATATATATATATATAAATATCTACATGTACATGAGAGAATTCTTGTCTTATTTTCATTTTACTTTTAATACATTATAAGTGTTATACACTTATAATATAATATAAAATCTGTATATAAATGTTTAAAAAGAAAAAACAGAAAATAGACGATATCATAATATGACCATTTGAAATATATACCTGCTATATTGTATATATATATATGTATATATGTATATGTGTATATATATAAAAATATAAGAAATTTATTTGTATATGTATATAAGAAATATAAAAAAGAATTTAATGATGTAGAAAAAATGCGTCACAGTACATTTTGACCATAGTGTATGGAGATAAACAATGTATACAATATATAATATATATATATATATATGTATATATATATATATTATTTTTACTTTCTTCATTTTTCGTTATTTTAATTTTTTTCAATATATATATATATATGTACATACACCCTATAAATATACATATATCCTATATATTTTCAATATAATACACAGAGGTATTAATTTTAAAGGAGATCAGAAATAATAAATAAAAAATTTTCTTATAAAATAGAATTTTAAATAATATTTAATATATTTACCTATTATGGTAAACCTACAACATGGATGTTATAATGCGTATTTTAAAATTATATATATACATATATATTTTAGAAAATTAGTATTTTTTATGTTTGATATACAATTATGTCAAACATATTATGATATATATTATATCATATATAATATACAATTTGTTATATATAGTTATTAATATATTTTCCCTGACTTTTGAGCTGCAATATAACAGGCTATTGATATATACGCATAATTCACCTTTTCAAAATTTTTATAACTAAATTATATAAATATAAACAATATTCCTGCAAGTTTGACTTCATATAAGCGTTATATATGCAATATTTATAAATAAATACTATAGTAAATTAAATATATCACTAATTTTTTAATGAAATTTAATATATAAAATTCCGAATTTTCTGACCAATATTAATAATAAAAGTATTTATGATTTTGGAATTTATTTATTTATTTTATTCTTTTATATATTATTTAAACTGTATTTTTTATTTATTATTTTTAACTGAGTTTGGGTAATATTATATCAATTTGAAATATATATACAGGTTGAATATAATAAAAAAAAAAACAAAAAATTTAAAAATATAGAATATAATTTAGATTTTTGTTATATACTATATTATATTTTAATTTTAATATTTCAAGTTGAACGTATAACAGTATTTATGTATATATATATGTATATATGGAAATATATATATATATATATATATATATATATATATGTATATATATATATATATATATATACATACATATATATATATATATATATATATATATATATAGATATATATATATATATATAATATATATATATATATATATATATATATTTATATATCTATATATATATTTATCTATATATATATTTATATTTATATATTTATATTTATTTAAATTATAAATATAATAAGATTATTCCTATATGCAAATATTAAATCATATCACGAAATCAAAAAATAATATAATAATAAAATAAAATAATAACAATGAAAAATATCACAAAATAATTAATTATATATATACATATATATATAATAATATTATATATATAATATTATATATATATAATATATATATATTATATATATAATAGTATATATATATATATATATATATATATATATATATATATATATATATATATATATATATATAAATATATATATATAATATATATTATGTTTATTTTTAATATTCTATTATATCTATCAGATATTAATAATATATTTTGCTATTTTGTATTGTTATATATATACATATAAATGATAAACAGTCAAATCCTTATTAACACAAACTTTCGTAAAACTTATTTTGCATTATAGAACCAGAATTTACCTATTTTTTTGATCTAATAATACAGAACCCCAATTAATTGCGAAATTCTCCTTATATATATTCAAAACAATTATTACATTTCACGTCATATATGATGCAAATTGCTTTTATACAACACGAAATTATAGCAAATTGCTCTTAAGCATAAAAATATTAAGCCGTAAATTTCTCAAATAAATTTTATTGTGAACAAGAACCTGCGATTTTTAACCGGAATTTTTTTAATTCATAAATTTCTTAAGAGTTACATTGAATTTTCTTTTTTCTTTCTCATAAACGGTTCTTATAACGTTTTGTTTTATACAATTAAATTGAATTTAGAAAATATTAATTCATATTTCATTTTCCACATCATTTTACCGCAAAATTTTCTCTAACACACAAAAATAATTTTATTTGAAAAAATTGTAATTTGTGTTATACGAGATCCCGACTGTTACTACCCAACAAATGCATGGACATATTATATATCAATCATGTGTGTGTGTGTGTGTATTACAAAATATATTTTCATTGTAATAAAATGCTATATAATTTTACTATACCGCATAATATAACATTTTATAGTAAAAAATAAATTGTATACTCGTATAACATTTTATTTAAAAAATTTTCCTAATAAAAATATGTATATGTAAAATATATGTAGGAATAATATACGTTTATATATCCATAATAATATTATTTATATAATATACATATATAAACTGTTATACACATATATATATACTGTTATACTCAAGTATATAACTAATATAAAAAATAATATTTAAAATGAAATTTACTTTGACGTTCAAATTTTTTTTTTTGTTTTTCTTCTATAACTCTAAAATCGTTTTATTTATTTATTTATTTTTTTTTTATTATTATTATTATTTCTTTAAGAAATTAAAATAAAGGATTTCTTTTTTCCAATATTCAAGAGTAATTTCACTTAAATTCTTTTAATTTAATTTTTACAAATTTTTTATTTAAGCCGGACACTTGTGCTCTTATTTTTTTTTTTTTTATTTTTTTGTTAGGAAAAGAAAATGTTCTGTTTTCAACAACCACAGAAAATCAACTAAAAAATTTTTCAATTCGGAAAAACCTTTGCAGCAGGGTATTTTATTTTGTTATTGTTGTTTTTGAGAAAAAATTTCATGCATATATGAAATTTTATTTTTATTCTCCTTGCTCATATTATTGTTGTGTTGTGTGTGTGTATGTATTGTGTTTTATAAATGAGAATAAAAATTAAAAACAGAAAAACAAAAACAAAAAAAATAATATAATCAAGGAAAGGAAGACATATTAGGTTTTATTTATTCCCTTTTATGATAAAATGAGAATTGAAAAGGAAAAGAAAAAAAAAATACTCGTATAAAATTAAAATTTTTAAAAGGATATTATAAAATTGAATTGACTTTTATGTTGTTTGCTTTGAACCTATTCAATTACAGAAAAAAAATATTTAAAATTTAAAATTTAATAAAAATTATTAGAATTCAGAAATTTTCTATTAATGAAAATCGTCTTAATTTATTATAATTTTTTTGTATTTATTTTTTTAAAATTTAAATTAAAAAAATTAAATTATTGAATAAATTAAGGGCTAATATATTAATTAAATATTTGAAATTCCTGAAAATTTTGGAAAAATTTAAAATAAATTATATAAGAAATTCATAAATTTTATTATTGAATTTAAATATTTAATTCAGAAAATTATGTAAATGAATGAATGTTTGTATGTACTATACTAGAAAATAATAAAATAAAATCTAATTTTAATTAATAATTCAATAGTGCTATATGTACACTCATTCAAATTATTAAGAATTCTATAATTTTCGAAAAAATGAAAGGAAAGAAGGAGAAATGATAAAACGAATTAAGTAAATAAATTAATAAAATGTGAATATACTCGTATATGAACTACCATTTGCTGCGGGCTCATTTTGAGACATTGCTTTCAAAATAATATAAAAAATAAAATAAAATTCTATAATAAAAATTCAATTAGCCCTTTAAATATTGTGAATATACTTTATTAAAATTTAAAATAGTAATGTAGAATTCAATAATTTTAAACATTTATAATAAAAAGGAAACTTTTTAAATGAAAAACTTTCTCAGTATACTTTTGCTTGTTCGAAAATTTATATACAAGACTACATTAAAAGAACGTCTTTGTTAATTGCAAACTTAAAAAGAAAACCATATACCATAATATTATTCAATTAAAAAATATTAATTTCTTTCAATTATTTGCCATTAAAATTTAATTATGTATTTTAAATTCGAAATGAGCTAAAAAAAAAAAATGCAATGAATATTTAAAATGATTATTCAGAAATAAATAAAAATTAAATTAAAACTAAAATATTTTAAAATTTTTATGTTCATTTTTTCTAAAATGATAGAAGCCGCGCGTTCAGGAAATCAAATTATAAAACTAAACTAAATAAATTTGTTACTGTGATTGTACGCACATAAAAATAGTAAAATAATATTATTATTTATTATATTACTCTATATTCTCTATTCCCTTTTTTATTTAGAAATTAAAAACTTTAAGAACTTGCAAAATTTCCATTTACTTGCATTTTGTACATAAATGAATTTCATGGTTAAAGTGAAATAAAAACAAAAAAAATGACTTCAATGTAAAATGCATTAATAAAATTCAGGAAGTTTTCTAAAAACATAAACACAAAAAAAAAACTCTTTAAATTACCATAATAACTATATATATATATATGGTATATAATATTAATAGACACACATTTATTCGCATTCATTTTCTATCCTTAAAATGTAATTTTATTTTTTATATTTTAAGTATATACGTAAACTAATATACTATACTACGTAAATGTATACTAAAAAAAAAAAAAGAAAATTGTCTGTAAAAAGAATGGAAAGGAAAACTATTTAGAATGATAATTGTATTTTTCCCTTAGGCATTCCTAGAGTTAGTCAAAACAACTAAATTTTGTTTTTTTTTTTGTTGGTTTTCTTTTATTCCTTTTTGGTTTGGAATTTGTCTTTTTATATACTCGTAAGATAGGGTGTTATTTCATTTAGAACAAATTTTAAATCGAATACAGTTACTTTATATAGTAAAATTATAAGGGAATCAATGTCTATCAGGGCTCAAGACTGATTTAAAATTTTAAATTTTGCAATTACAGCTTAATTGTAGAATTGTTTCGCGTACATCTAACCAAGAAAACTATTATGTCAATTTAAATCAAATGCTTCAATAAAAAATTGCAATTATGTTGGTAAAAAAATTACTAATTGTTTGATTACTTGATTGTATGTAATCATATATAATTGAATGTGTGAGCATTTGAATATAAGCCTGTATAAATAAGCAAATTTCTTAATATGTTTATCTTAGTCTTCAATTTTTAATAACTCAAGTCTTTAAATTAAATTTCAAAATTTAGACCCTAAATTTTGTCACCGTTTTTTGTCACAAAGTGAATGAATTTTCCAAATTACTTATAATTTTTGAAAAAAATAAGTGTATTATAACACAAAAAGCAATTTTTTTTTTTTTTAATTGAAACCTATATTTTTTGTATAAGTTTATTCTTCTTGCTTACTCAATTTTTCTCTTACAGAATAAGTAAATTGTGCACATTTACAAAATATGACGCCAAGCATTCAAAATATTCATTCAATCATTTGATTCCAATTCGACTTATAATATTTTTTTGCTTAAATATAAATCAAAATTCTATTCAATTAATATTAATAGTATAACAGTTAGGATATTATTAAATAATATTACTTACTTGCATTTGTTTTGAATCTCACCTCTTTGATACAGCATTTATGAGAATATCATTAAATGAAATATTGCCATATATTCACTATTTATTACTGATATCCATAATTTCAATACTCGAACACTTAAAAAGAATTCGAATATTATTTTGAGAACGGAAGAATCATAATATAATCTTGTCGTATCTAATTTCAATCACCCTATATACTATAACTTAAAGTAAAATTTTACATATATATCTATATATATATATATATATATATATATATATATTATCTTAATATATACAAATCTTAATATATATATATATACAATCTTAGTATATATATACAATATATATATATATATATATTATCTTAATATATATATATATATATATATACATATATAATATATTAAGATAATATATATATATATATATATTGTATATATATATATATATATATATATATATATATATTTATATATATATATTATCTTAATATATACAAATAACATGCTATATAAAACATAATATGAGAAAAATTTGTGTGCGATGAAATGTGAATAGGAACTTTAATAATACAAGTACATGTATACAAATGAGATTTTGTGCGCAAACTCATTTTATACGGTATAGTCGCTTATGGCAATACTTTTAATTTATTTTCATTTTCATTTTTCTCTTTCTTGTCTATTTTATTATATTTTTTTTTATTTTTTTGTTATTAACTACTATTTTTGTAAGTTTGATGTCGATATCGTTTTATTTTTATTTTTTGTGTTTGTCATCATAACCATTTACTATCAACTAGAATCATTATTATCATATTTATATAGATAATTATCATCAGTATAACAGTTTACTTTTTATATATGTATACATGTTATACAAATGCATACATACAATATATTAAAATCATTTTAACACACCTTCTTTTTCCCTTTTTTACCGAAAAAAAAAAATTTCATAGACAAAATCAACTAATTTTAGGTTTTTCTTTTTTTTTTGTGTTATACTAAATAAAATATTGCAGATAGAGAGATAGATAATACGATACAAAATATTATAATTAGATATATTATCAGACATTAGTATATTTGTGTGTGTGTGTGTGTGTGCAACATCAAACAGAAAATCAACGATAGAAAATAATATCCTTGTATAAAAAAAATATATGTATAACAATTTTTCTTTTTACTCATATTATACTATATTAGTCCTTTTGTTTTTTCTCTTTCTACCTTGCTCATTTTCTTCTTTTTTTTTTTCTTCTGTTATTCAAAAAATAAAGATAGATAATATCAGGACTTCTTACTGTTTGATATAGGAGGTAATATAAAAAGTGCTTAGTCTTCTATGTGATGTAATTTTATAGATTTTTTATATTATATTTTTTTAGTGTCTTTAGTTCTTTGTATATTATCCTGTTTCTTTTTTTTTTTTTTTTGTTATATACATTATCACCTTCTTATCATTTAAAAGAAAATTTTTATACTATACTATGCTGCAAATATATTCAAAAATATATTTATATAGCTACAATCAACTAAATCCTATTATACGAGGTTTCTATAAGAATATTTTCAATGTTATATGTACACACACGTTATAATTACTCTTGAAAAATATAAAACCAGGTTAAGTATTACAATTCTAGTAAAAATTCTTTTATTTTCAGTATTTTTCTTTTTTTTTATTCAAACAAAGAATAAAGAAGCATGTACCATATAAAACCCTTCATTTAAAAATAATAGCTCTACAACATAGTTTTGATGTTTTAATAAAAAAAATGAGAAAATATGCGTACTAATCATTAAATAAATATATATATATATACGAGTATAATCATAATTATGTATATAAAAAAGGTAATTAACTATTTAAAATTAAATTTTAAATTAAGATATTAAAATAATTTTAATACGATAATAAATGAAATTATGTTATAAAAAGAAATTATCGTAAAAAAGAGAATTTTATTTATTCACATTTAATTATGGAAATACTGAAAGGAATAAAATGAAAAAGGAGTAAATTTTATGTTCATTTCATTTTTATATTCAAAAAATAATCTACTGTTTAAATTTATTTTAAATTTTAAGATTAATGATTAATGTTTTATAGAGATTATTATGCGCTTTTGTTATTGCTTTATTGAAATTAATATTAAAGATTTAATTTAATAAATTTTAAATCTATTACATTTATAGAACAGATTTTATTCCTATATTTAGTTTCAAAAGAAATCAATTACTTAATTTTAGTACAATTTAAAAAAAAGTAGAGTTTATGAATTCGCTACCACTTACACTACCAGTTGTTGCTTTAAATTATTTGTATATGAGGAACATAAAAAAGAATAAATTTGAGATGAATTTGTGTTAAATAATAAAATTGAATATAGCTAATTAGTTATTGCATATAATAGTAACGTGTGTTCTTTAAATATATAACTAGTTTATTCAGAAGAAAATATATTTTTGTAATGTAAACAAGCAGTAAGATTATCAATAATTAGAGTTGAGGTTCTTACTAAAGCTTACTGCTATTTATTTAATCTTTTTCTGTTTATTTTTCATCCCTTTTCCATATATATATTACAGTGCCTCTTGTTTTGATTTTAGTTTGACTATTAGGTTCCTAGATAGTTCATGGGTTTTTCATTGTTTCACATTAATCTAAAATTAATATAAAAAATTATAAATAGTAAAATAATACAAATAATTTATATGTGTAAATTATAATGTTTCCATTATATATTCGGTTAATTACACTATTTTGTAAATTTAAAAAAAAAAAAACTTATGGCTAAAATTTACAAAAAAAAAAAAAAAAATTCATCCAAAATATTCTCGTTCAAATTTCTGAAAATCTTCTTCAGTAAATATAGATTCTTCTTTCTTCTTCTTTTGTTTACTTTCTTCCAATAAATTCTTTCGACTTTCACCACGAGCGTATTCAAATAACTGAAATTGTATGAAATTTTTAATTATTTTTTATTAAACGTTTAGGGTGTCTACATAGATAGGTGAAGAGGGATTATATGTCTAGGTAGATAGGTACTTTCCTAACTTAAATTTATAAAATAATAAGCAAAATTCAAATGTTTTCCCAAAAGAATTGTCCATGTTAAATGATTTTCTACTATTATGATAATCTTACCATTTCTGCTGTACTCTTATCAAGCACCACTTTTTTCTTTTTCTCTTTGGGCTTTACTATATCTTTCCTTTTATCAAGTTCTGCTTCAGAATCATTTAATCTTTTCAAATGTTTGCCCTTTACATTATTTTTACTTATCAAATCGTTTTTATTTTCTAAATAATAAAATGTAAACTATTTTAGTTAAATTGAGGGTAATTAAATGCAAAATAATATCTATGTACATACATATGTATTCGTATATTACAGATTTACTCACTTTTGTTCTCAATTTGGGATTCTTCAACAATTTGTATACTCTTCTTTAGTAGTGTTGCAGACATTTTTCATTATCTCTGCTTTTCTATAAATTTAAATTTTAAAAATTAATTTGCAATTAAAATTTTTATTTGTGATTTAAAAATGTTTTCAATGAAAATGTAAACAAAACAAATAATAATATGTACATGCGTTCGAACGTCACAATGACAGAAACAGAATATCAAAAAAAAAAAAATTACAACAATAAATAAAAAGAAGAGTATCGATTCTCGAATTTTTGAATATAATAAACTCTAGCGGCGAAAATTAGAAACGTTGTATAGCATTTGAAAATTTAATGTGGAAATGAAACGAAATTGAAATGATTCAGTTGTTCTTGAAAATTTTAAAATTTAAAATTTATATTTTTTTTTAATTAAGAATTATTTTGAACAGAACTGACCTATCATAAAATAATATTCCGAGTACGAATACTGTAGTATGTATGTTGTAAAAATACTCTTACGCGCGTGTATGTACGTATATTGTTAAGACAAAGTTGAAAGAAGAAGATTTTTATATTTTAATTACCTATAATAGATTTTATGAAAAAATTTTTCATTTTAAATAAGAATGATAAGCATATTAATATCTTTCATAACACATACATAATTTTTTATCATAACATTACATGAATATGTTATGTGTGATAAGTGTGATATTACTAACGCTTTGTCATAAAATGACGTCGTTTTAATTTTCACCGAAAAAAAACCCAAAATCGTAAAATCATAACACTTGTAATCTAAACATTAAAATTTTAATTAAATTCATTAAAACAATAGTATTACTAATTAAAAATTTACATTTTCACAGGTCAAAAAAATATTTTACATGAATTAAATATTAGTATACAAACCAAATTTTTGAACTTAATTTGTAAACATATTAAGTTTCGGAAGTTTTCGGATTAATTAAAATAAAACCAAAATTTTTAAAAACATAAAATAAATTTACCAAATGAGTAACGGGTCGGCGTACATTTTAAAATCTTCGTATTTAGGAGTCATTCACATTTCTATTTACATCCATATACATTATATTGTACATATATTAACTGAACTGAAATTTATAATAATGACATTTTTAGTAACGTGATTTTCATAATTATATTCAAAATATCCATATATGTATGTACATTATAGTGATTTTCATATTCGAATTCATTAAGAGAAAAAAAAAATCATAACTATGATAATGATAGGGATGCAAAATATTTTCATTTCATTTCAACGAATCTTTTAAATGAGTTTTAATTTGAATTACATAGGTGTGTGTGACATTTCTTAAAGCTGAAGAATTATGATCAGTGCAAAGATTATCTGTGAATAGAAATAAATATGTATGTATATTATAATATTAAAAAAAAAAAACAATAATAATTGGTTTGAATGATATATTTGTTATAGGGAAAAATTTTATACCAAATTTTTATGAGGACTTCTGTGAAACTGTAGTTTTGATTGATATCTTAAATCAATTAAATTTCTTAATTTTCTTTCATTGAGTTGGTATTTAACTTACTGTAATGGCCTACTTTTACTGTGGCGGTAATTTAATTTGATCTCCGGAATCCGAATTCAATTTTCCCTTACTTTTCTTTTTTTCCATTATTCCATTTTTCAGTATAAATGTAGAGGCAGATTGCAACGACTTACATATAATTTCTACTTTGCATAATTTAATATTGCAATTTAATTTGCAAGATGCAAATTAAAGTAAAGTTTAAATTTTATCGCAACAACATCAAAACAATTAAACCTTTTAAACTTTAACATAATTTCGCTAGGTGCGCTCATAATTAATACTACATATGTCTTTCATTGAAAGTAAGAAATTTTTTTTGAAAAACAAAAATCTCATTGGATATCAATTAGTATGTAAGAGTAAATATTTTTTTTTTGTATTTATATTTAATAAATTTAATTTTTATTTATTTTAGCATATTTTCTATATATACGCGGTATATAAAAGTTTTAAAAAGCTCACTTAATTAAGTATGGATGGCAAAATATTTGTCCAGCGGTAAAGTATACACAATAAGCATCTATAGCAAAAAGCATTTATAGAGTTCCAAATCAGAAATATTCAAATTTTTAAAATTCATATAAGCTAGTATAAGTAAAAAAGAGTTTATCATTAATTTAGCAAATTCAATTCGAAGCGTAATTCTTCGAAAAAAGAACAAGAAAGCAAAATATCGTTAAAGAAATCACTTTATAAGACGGTATATTTATGGTAAATAAATAATCACATTCAATATTCTAAATTCTAAATTTTAAAAGTTTTTTTTTTTAGCATACAAGTAAATAAACTTGCACGCTTCAAGAATATTAAAAGTATGCATACATTGTTCAATATTCGCAAAATGTATTTTAGTTAAGAGAGGTGCTTATATATTCAGTAGGTGATTTGGTGAATATATTAGTGATTTAGAAGTAAGACAGGTGCTCAGACAGTGAATATTAGAATTAAGGATAAAAGAATTATTTAATTAATATAAATATTAAGTAGTAATTTATTCAAGAATTATAACATATGTGAATTTCTCAAACAAACTAAACTAATTTTTCACTTTTAGCTTATATAATATATAGATATTTTAGAACTTGAATGAAATACAATAATGTTGTATAGAAAATCCCTTAACCGTAATGAACATGACATGAATATTAAGTAATTTTGTATTATAGAAAAACTCTTCATAAATATATATATATAGATATATATGTATTTATATATACGAATGAATAAAAATCTCATTAAAATTTTTGTGTATAAAAGAAAGTAACATTTTAAAATTTATTTTAGTTTAATACAAAAATTTTAATAGTTCATTTACAAAAAAAAAAAGAATTAACGCGATCACCTACATTACATAAATACACAATTTAAAATGGAATCAAAAATTTTACTTTTAATTATCATTAACATTGTTTTATTTAATTATGGATTAACACAAACATCAATCGCTAGATATTATTGTTCAACACAAGCCTGTAGACCTAATCAATCAGTAGCATGTGAATTTATACAAAATTCAGTAATAAACTAGTTTTATATTTTCTATTATACACCTATAAGTATAATGATTATTAGATTATGTGTGATTAAATATAATTAATTTGTCTTTTTATTTTTTCTTTTCATTGTTTTGATTTATTCGTACATACACTTATATAGAATGCTAAATGCTCTGGTAAATTATTAAATATAAATAAAAATTCTATTGTTAATCAACATAATGAATTAAGAAATAGAATTGCTAGCGGTGGATTATATAAATATAATTCAGCATCAAGAATGGCCGAAATGAAATGGAGTCCAGAATTAGCAATAATGGCTGAATTTAATGTTAAACGTTGTTTATTTGAACATGATAAATGTCGAAGTACACCAACATTTCCATATTCTGGACAAAGTTTAGCATTAAGACGTCAATATGGTATACAAAATTGGAATTATAATAATAGTGAAATTCGTGGCAGTATAAATAGTTGGTTTAATGAATATAAATTAACTGATATGAGTGTTATTAATAAATATCGTAGTACAGGGTAAGTTTTATTATAACATATTAAAAATATCTACAAATATGTAGTACCGAGGTGCTCTTTAGAAGTATTTTTATATAATATATAAATGAGGTCTTATTTAATTGAATTTAAAACACCTTGATTTGGTGTTACTAGCTATATTATTTTAATATATTAATTTTGAATTGATTAAAAAAAAAATCAATAAAAATATTACACGTTTTTAGTAGATTTTGATTTTATTATATTTAATCCCAAAAAAAAAATTTTTGTACATGTTTAGTATATTCAATTAGACAAGAAAAAAAAAAACTAACAAAAATTTTTCAATGACCACAAAAAGTGTGCACAGAAAAAAAATTTTTTTTTTGATTATTTAATAATATTGTGTGTGGTTTATGAAAATGTTACAGGCAGTATGTGTGAATTATATTTTATGGCAATGGGACAAAATTACTTTCATAACTCATAATTCATAGTTTCGGGCAAGGTTTAGAGATTTTCACAATTATGCCTGCAAAATGTAATTTGGATATACTTTTTAAAAAGTGCTTTTCTCATTTCATTAAGTTGGGCACAAACATTACTAAATCATTGGTTCTTATACGGGGAACAAAAATATTTCAAAATGTCGAAGTTCCTGCCAAATTTGCTTAGTCAGTTTTATTTTTATTATAATTTTGTTCAAGAATATATATAGACTAAAGTAATGTTAAGATATATAAAAAAAATAATGCTATATGCATAACATTACTTGCAACAAAAAATAATAATTTTATAAAAAAAATAAAACAAAATACATACTAAATCTTATTTAATTTTTAGAAAAAATATTGGTCATTTTACTGTAATGGTTAAAGATACAAATACTCATGTTGGTTGTGCTGGTATACGTTATCAAGATGGTATATGGGATACAATATTATTTGCTTGTAATTATGCTGATACAAATATTCTTGGACGACCAATATATAGAAGTGGACCACCAGCTAGTCAATGTGTTAAAAGAAGTCCACGTTATAAAGCATTATGTGAATCAATTTAGAATTAATTAAATTCGAGTATTTAATTATATATTGCAATATTATCAGATCAGATAATATAAGTCATGCAATTTAATTGTCACACAAAAATTAAAATTTAATATAGAATGCATTACGACAATATAGAATCATAAATGCAACTTATCAGATTTTTAAAAACGCAAATAATTTAATAAATTTTAGTACTTTAGTTCCTTTATATAATATAATTTTAAAATTTACTAAATTATTATTTATAATTATAATTTAAATAGTATTATGTAAAAATAAACTAGGTATTATTTTGTAATATATAGATTAAAAATTTTAAATATTTTTACAAAAAATTTTAATTTCTAAGAAGGAATAAATTGTTACTCTCAATGTAGTTGTTTTCGAATTTTTATTAATTCAAAAAATGAAGTATGTAATTAAAAAAAATTAAAATTTTAAATTTTATATTATTATTAAATTAAATTACTAATTATTGTTGATTATTATTTACATTTTGAAGTTGTTGAGGCAATGAAAAATTATAATTTTAAATTTTATTTTATTATTGAATTACTAATTATTGTTGATTATTATTTACATTTTGAAGTTGTTGAGACAATGAAATTACCAATTTCAAAATTTTCGTGCTTAACATAAATTTGAATTTCCATTCAAACTAAAATTAATAAAACCATATTATTAGTTTATTTGTATTTTTACAATTAAGGGCTGATCAAATTGTTTGCATTTCAAATATTAATTTGTTGTTAATTCTTATATGAATTGATTCAAAATAATTTTGTTTATTCATCTTATATGTATCACTTATAGTAAACACACAATTTAAAATGAATCAAGTATCAATTCATTTTAGTTCCTCCCGAACTTGCACTTCTCGACTAAATTGTCTAGAGAATTTCAATCTAGAATATATAATCAAATTAATTAAAATCAGTCTTAATTAAAAATCTGAAAATAATATTTTTAAATTAGCTGCTAATTATATAATTATTAATAATTAAAGTAAATAACAAAATAAACTCCTTTTTTTTTATTTTTAAATTATTGATAAAAAATATTTTTATTGTATTTTCATTTTTCTTATTTTTTTTTTTATATATAGATTTTTTTTTTTATTTTTTTTACAATTATGTGATTTTTGATCAAATTTTTATTTATTTTTGCTTAATTATTTTTTTTGTTTTTCTTCATTTTTAATTCAAATGTAGCTTAAAAAAATTTTTTTAAAATTATTTGAAAAATTTAAATTAATTTTTTTTTTTTTTTAGTCAAAATTCTATAATTAGACTTAAAAGATATTTATTGCAATTTAAATATTCTACAAGTTAGAAGATGAAAATAAGAAAAACAAAAAAAAAAACAAATAAAATTTATAACACATTTTTACAATATTAAATTTTTTTTCTGAAAAAAATATACATTTTTAATTTATATACGTAAATTATAAATTGTAATATTATATTATTAATTAATTATTTTTTATTATTAATTAAATTAAAGAATAAAAACCACATACATTTCTTATTTAATATTTACTTAATTATGTTTAAAAAGTACAAAAAAAAAAATAATAATTGTTATAATTACAAAAATTTTTTATGCAATATTTGTTTTTTTTTCTATTTATGCATAATAACAAACAAATCACGTACAAAACAATTAAATTATATAATAATTTATATTATATATAATTACTATTATATTAATTACTAATATTATTAATATGAAATGTATATAAGTATTTTTTTTTTATATAGAAAATATATTTTTCTTAAATAATTTAAATTCTAGAATATATGTGCATTTTTTAATAAATGTATAGATTTTTTTTTAAAAAATTTATAAAAATTTTCATATTAAAATTACATTTTATTTTAAATAAATTGTTAAATAAATTATAAAGCATATTTGTAATGACCATATTAAACCATTTTAATTTAGAATATAATAAAAACATTTTAATTTTTAAGATCTGTATTTTCTTGAACGTATTATATAATTTACTAGAATATTATTCAATAATATTGTAATTTTTTGTAGGGAACATATAAAATTTCAACATTGATTTTATACTGAAATCTAAATTATATCTAAATAATTATATCTAGCACATTATTGGATAAGTCTTTGAAAATACAGGTGAATTTTGCGCAAATTTAAAATGTGATTTAAATAATTTACATACTGATTTAATAATGTTAAACAATAATAATAGATTTTATTAAAATAATGTAATTTTAAAAATTTAATATAAAATAAGATTATGTAAAGAATTAAATGTGATCAGCTAAATTTTTATTTATCACCATACGTACATGCTGGTGATTTATCACTTTTAAAATACAAAAATTTTATAATATTATAATAAAATTAAAATATTCACTTCAATCAATTTCATACAATATTCATTAAAATATTATTAATATTAATACCAAATTAATTTTTATACAATTGATTCTTATATCTGAAAAAATAATATTTAATTTTTATGATTATCACTTCAAATTTTCTCTAAAATAAAATGCCGAATACAAGAATAACAAGATAGTGAAATTTAAAAATATATTTTTATTTTTTTTTTATGTTTAAATAATTAGTGCACATATTTCTGAACAATATATTATTTTTTATAAAACTATATTATGTAATTTTTTTTTTGTCGTTCATACGAGAAGCATTTTATTTTCATTTTAAATCGTACTTATTTAATTAGTGAGTTTTAATTTTTTTTTTTTGTTTACTTTTTGTTTAATATTTCAATATTTAATACAAAAATTTATAATTTATTTTATAACAGCCACACACAAAAAATTAAAAAAATATTATAATTATAATTATGGTATTGATAATTTTTATATGTATAGAAAATATTTGAATTATTGAATGGAACAATTAAAATACAAAATTTTGAATAAAATACAAAATTTTCATTATTATTCATTTAACTTGAATATTACACTTTTGAATATTTTTAATGGTATTTAAAAAAAACAAAACACATGCATTATAATTGAGCACCTTATTGTATTTTCATATTTATGCAATATTCTCTTGCCCATCTGTTTGTTCATAATTTGTAAGACGCATTACAATTTAAAATTATCGGATGAAATTCAAAGATTTTGTAGTCTTTAGAATGATTTTAAAATTTCAAAAGTGACAACACTAACACTTTTTAATAAAATCCTATCATGTCAAATGGGGTGCGTCTAAGAGATTAAATTGGCGATTATTAAAATAAATTATGGGTGATTATTAAAAAAATTAAAAAAATAAATTAGAAAATTATTATTAAAATTATTATCAAATCTTCCTATCTAGCATACAATTGCAATATGTTCCATTCCATTTTTTTTTTTTTTTGCTTTTCATTACAATTACACATTTTATCATTAATTTAATCTTAAAATTAAAAATAATTTTACATACATTAATAATATTTGAAACAATTGTAATTTTATTTTTTCATTTTGATATTTATTTTTTTCTTTAATTTTTATACTAACTATGTATAACAATAAATATATCACTTATAATGAAATTAATTTAAAAAAAATTTTATTTTCTGCTTTTCGATTTTTTTTTTTGCTATTATTTAAAAAAGAAATTTTTTATAATTTGAAATCATAAAGGAAAAATAATTTTATTACCATATTGTAATTTTATTTTTAAGAATATTTAAATAAATTTCAATATTTAATTAAATATTTTTTAAAAACAAATGCATATTTATTACAAAAATATAAAAAAAAAAAATCAAAAATTATTATATTTTGGCAAAATGTTTTCAAAATTATCACTGGTTATAAAAACAAAAATAGTAAATTAAAAATTAGTAAATATTTTATTACAAAAAACAAAATTATTATTATTTTATTTGAGTAACATTTTATATATATTATTATTAAAAATTAAAATAGAATAGAATTTTATGAAAATATTTATAAAAAGTCACAATTCTAATTGCACATAATTTTATTTATACTAATATTAAATAGATATTTTTAATAGAGGTTTCAAAATTAAAATTCGATTTAAAATAAAGAAAATTTCAAAAAAACTTAATAATTTAAATCATAAGGAAAATTTCAGGACCTTAAGAGTCCTGAAACTTTTAAAAATTTACAAAAAAAATCAATATTAATTTTAAATTATTTATTGTAAGTAATTATTACTAATTATTTTTTGTTAAATTTAATTAATTTCTGATTAAACGTAAATAATTAACTTTTATTTAATTAAAAATTTTGAAATATGTAATTAATTTTGGAAAAACTCTTTCTTTTTTCGAAATTTTTTCATATTTAATATTAAAAATTTTTATTTAAATTAACAATGTATTAATTAATATTAATATATTGGAATTAATAATTAAATTAATATTAATTCATTCAATTATTAATTCAATATATTAATTAATATGATACATTAATAAATTAAATGAATATTAATTAATATTAATATTTATTTAATATTTACCCATTCTATTTTATAGTTAGAATAGGTAAATTGAAAATTTTCAAATAAATTTAAAATATATCATTTATTTAAAACAAAATTTTAAAATAAAGCAGTAATTAATAAAGAATATTATTAAGTTGAAAAAATTAAATAAATTCATAAAATTAAATTTGTTATAAAAGATGAAATTAATTATTTTTAATTAAAATAATAAAATTGAAACAAAATTATAGAGCTATTTTAATCATTATTAATTAAAATATGAATTCAAAGTGTATTTAATAATTGTTTTTGTACAAAATAAAAATTCTTATTAATATTTTTATCTAACAATTTCTTTATTTTAATATTTATTATATTCTAAAAATATTAATCATTAAATATTTTTTCGTTGCCATTTTTCAATTTTTAAGCTTTTGCATTTCTAAAACAAAAATTAAATCAAGAAATTAAGAATCAATAAGAAAATTGAAAATTTATTTCTAGAATAAGTTTTTTTTATTATTATTAAATTTTTAATTTATTATATGTTATTTTGTTCTGTTTAATGAAATATTAATTAAAATAGCAATAAATTTAATATTTATGAGGATTATTAATTTTTTTTTTAATGAAAAGAAATTAGATTTTCAGTACAATTTGAGTTTTATACTTTGTATGTTTCTTAAATACGATATTAAACCTTCTACATAATTCGTAAATTTCTGAATTTTTTATAATAATATTTCAAAAAAAAAAAATTCTATTAACTCAAATTATACTTTAGAAAACCCCA
This sequence comes from Condylostylus longicornis, assembly GCF_029603195.1. Classification (NCBI taxonomy): domain Eukaryota; kingdom Metazoa; phylum Arthropoda; class Insecta; order Diptera; family Dolichopodidae; genus Condylostylus; species Condylostylus longicornis. The sequence continues at coordinate 1,654,411 of NW_026578015.1, read as the reverse complement.
ATGAATTTTATTAATTTATTTTGGATTTAGAAGAAGAAGAAGAAGATGAAAATTGAAAAAAAGATCTGGTTTCAAAATAATATTTAGAATTATATTGTAGCTATAAATCTATTGATTTCGTTCATTTTCTTTTTTTTTTTTTTGATTTTTCAATCTAAACAGTGCAATATTTAAAATTTTTATTTTAACTTTTTTATTTTAATAAATTTGTTTATTTATTTTATTTATTTAATTATCTGTGTTTTTTTTTTTTGTATTTTATTTTCTAATGCTAAAAATTTTTTTTCTTTTTATTTTAAGAATGCAATTTATACAAAACTTAATTCTATATTTAATTTTAATTTTCAATTTAAAAAAAAAAAATACTTTCATATTTAATTTAAGATATGCGTCTATATTATTTTAATTTTTGTTAAAAAAAAAATTTTATATTCGGTTCTTAAAATTATAAAATTTTAGAAAAGTAAATTCATAGTGATTTCATTTATGTAGTAGAAAAATTAGATTTGAAAGTGAATTTTAAGTACATACATATATAATTCTAATAAAATTTAATATACATAGTACAGTTTAAATTTTTCCAATATGTAATTTTCAGTTGAATTAAAAAAATAATGATTTTAATTTAGCATTTTTACATATACGAGTATAATGTTATTTTGTATACCTTTCCAAATTTTTAAATATTTAATTTAAGTTTTTATTTTTGTTATATTAATTGATGGATCGTTCGTCATTTGCATTTATGCGTTTTCAAGGAATTACCACAAAAATTATAGAATTTCAAAATTTTATTATGTGAATTTTTATTTTATCCTATTTCGCTCCTGTTTAGAGCATAGAATTGGTGCATGATATCGTTTATAAATCATTAAGCAGTTTCTTGTGTCATTGGATTGTTTACTAGATAGGTGACGAGCCTACCGTAATAGTATTATATGAAAAATTTGAGAAAAATACAGAAATTAATAATAATAACATTATAATTTTAATTAAAACAAAATATTATTTAAAATTTAGTTTTAATTAAAATGAATTTATTTAAAAGTATTTAACAAAATTATGTAGAAGTATTTATAAATTATTATAAGAGAGAATTTAAGAAAATTGTTAATTAAATAATAAAACTAGCTACTTTTATTATTTAATAAATTTAATAAATTATTAAATATTTAACAAATTATAAAATTTAATTGATAAATTGCAAATTAATGGAGTTTAATGGTTTCAATTTTATTTTAACAAATTATTTAAAATGTGTTAGGGTCCGATAGTTTATCTCGTTATTTTACTTAGAAAGTGAGGAAGAAGTAATTAACTATTATATATTTGTATAATGTAATTTTCGAGTTAGAACAATTATTTGATATTGCGTATCTCGTTTTTTTCTAAAATGTATAAAAAATTTATTCATTTTTTTTTTTTGAAAATTAGACGTTCAGTCGATAATCTGAGAAAAAATGCAAAAATCCAATTGAAAAAATTCGTAATCTTATTGGAAAAATGAAATATCCATTAGAAAAAACGAATAATTCTGATTTGAAAGTGAAAAAAAAAGTGAGATACACGAGCCTAGTCGTGTTAATTTATATGAAAATTATTTAAAGAAAAAAAAAAAAAAATAAATTCAATACACAAATGAATACTTTAAATTTACTTTTACAAAAATTTTATAATTTAATTGTGTTCCGAAAAGAAAAAAAAAAACAAAATTTTGCTTTGCTTACAAAATGTAATTTTAGAATTATTAATTTTTTTTTTCCCTTCTTGTTTTTTGCTTCGATTATTTAATATTTTTTTTTATTTTACGAGCGTATATTTTGATTTTATTTTTGTAAAATTTTTATATAATTACAATTATATTATATAATACGATTTTTCATACCAAAAATAATTATATTTTATTTTTCAAATACCGTTGCTAATAATAATTATTTTTTTTTACATTTTTCTTTTTTGTCAGAAATTCATTGTTTGTTTGTTTTAACAAAGATTAATAAAATTGTGATTATTTTATATAAATTTCGTAATATTTCTACAATTATAATATTAATTAATTAATTTTTCTTTTGTTTTCTAAAATTCTTTTTAATTAATGCTTTTTTTTTTTTTTTTGTTATAATCAGGCACGTGCAATGGTATATTGTAATTTTTTTCGAATTTTTTTTATATTTTATTTTTTAATTATTTAAATAATGTCAACAATAATGTTTTTATTGATTATTCTTTTATAATATTTTAATTTACTTAATTATCTTAAAATTTTATTTCGGAAATTATTAATTTTCTTCGTCTAATTGTTTTTATTTTTTTATATAATAATTTTAATTTTTTTTTCATACGTACATTTGTTTTTTTGTTGCACCTACTTATTGTAATTTAATTATGAAAAAGATTTTTATTTTGAGTTTTTTTTTTTATTTCAAAAGCGCGCAAATATCATAAAATAATAAAATAAAATTTATTATTTTATGAAGAGACTAACAACTAACATTTTTGTTTTTTAATTTTTTATTACATTCTAATTTTTTTCATTTTCAAGCAATTATTATTTTGTTATTTTTAAGTTTTTGATAAAGAATAAAAGAGTTACCAATTCTATTGAAAAGAAAATTTAGAATATAATATAAATATAGAATCTTATAAAAATTATATTTAACAAAATGTAAAATAAATTTAAATATTATTAAATTAAATGTAAATTAAATGAGTCATATTAAACTGGGTTGTATTATTATATAAATTTTGTAAAGTAGATTAAAAATTAATAAGGAAATGCCTATTTTATATGAATGTTGAATGAAAATATTCTAAAAATAAATCATAATTATGGATTTAATACAGAAGAATGTTATTTGCAGCAACACTTTTTTAAATCAAATCATAAAAATTAAATTATTTATTAAAAATGTTAAGTATTTTTTTTTTTCTAAATTTTGAGCTTGTTTTTGATATTATGAAAGTAAATTTTAATAAATTTTATTGTTGTATATGAATAATATTCCCAATATATTTTATAATTAATATTATTAATTACTACACAATAATGCTATGATAAAATAAGATGAACTGATTCTCAAATTAACTTTAAAATTAAGTATTTAAATTTAATATTAGATTATTAGAATTAATATTAGAATTAAGTTCTTAACCATGATTAAAAATCTGATGTATTATTGCATTTATATTATTGAAAAGAATTATAATTCTAATTTTTGCTTGCTTAAGTTTAAAAATTTTATTACAAAATCCTACTGCTTTCTATTAAGAACAAAATCAATTTTTAGTTTTCAATATTGAATTGTTTGAATTTTGAATAAAAATTTGTAATTTATTAAATTAGTTTAGTTTTTAAAGAAATCTTAAGATAGCTGAGAAAAAAATAATCTTAAAACATTTTATCTACTTTAATTTCAAAATTAAAATTTTCGAGTAGATACTGAAATTAACTAATAGTACATATATAAAATTTACTGGAAATTGTTATGCAGGTGCTGCAGTACTTATAATCAAGTTTCAAAATTATTAAATATGAATTCAACAATTTGTGTTGCTTATATTTTGTAATGTGTTTCATATTTTAAATGATTGCTTTTATATGTGAACATTTCCAAAAAGAAAAAATTATATTTTACATTAATCTTATAAAATAATAAAATTCTGTATAAATTCTTGTACAATAATATACAAAATATTTTCATCAAAATGAATTGGTAACTCATTTTTAAATATTTTTTTTTTTTTGTTAATAATTTTTTAAATTTAAATTCATATTGTTTTACAAATTCATTTTTTTTAATTTTTAATTTTTAAGATGTTTTGATTCATTGCAATAATTTTATATTTTTATTTAAATTGTATAATTCTAAAATTTAAATCAAGGTGATTGATTTTTTTATAAATTTTTTTTGCTTGTGTTTTTTTTTTCATAATTTTACAATTGTTTCTACCAGTTTTTGTTTTTTATAACTTTCATTAATTTTCTTATATAATAATAATACGTTTTTCCTATATATTACATTAAATAATTTTTCATTTTTTTCATATTAAAAGAAATTTAATTAATTTTTGTTTTTGCCTAAATTAAAAAGAAAATAAATGTTTTCTTGATTTTTTTTTTGTTTTTTAAAAATTTTTTTTTTTTTTATAATTTTCTTAATAATGACTTTTTTTTTTACCTAATCAATTACTTAAGTAATACAAAAAAAAAAAAAAAATAGAGAAATTATTTGCTAAATAAAAAATTTTTTAATTATTTTAATTAAATTTTGTAAAACATTTTCTCATGTAAAAGGCGCTGGTAAAACTAATGGATCAAATGATGGTGTTAATTCTGAAACACTTTTCGCTTTTCTATATCCCCATAATTCCATTGCTTTTGTGCATGCATCTTGAATACTTTCAATCTAAAAATTAAAAAAAAAAATTTTTTAAAATCTATACTATTTTTAATTTATTAAGGATTATAAAATGCAAGAATAAATTGCATATATATATAACCACTATTTGAAATTTCCATGTAAAAAAAAAAAAATATAAAAACTCTTATACCTCGTTCCACATTAAATCTTTAATCCAATGAAATGGTGCTGATTTTGAATCACGAAATGTTGAACTAACACCACCAATATTTAATTTTGTATGTGTATCTAAAAATTCTTCAACCATTGGATCAAATGGTAAACCAAAAAATTGTAGAATTTCTTGTGTCATTTCATATGGATTAAGTGATAAATCTTCATAACGTAATGTTCTACAATAATAATAAAAATAAAAAATTATAATTACTTCAAGTTTATAAGTAAAATTGAGTTTTAAAAAAAAGAAAATTGAATTTATAATAAGTAGTAATATTATTTACCTAAATCGGGACGGATATTTTTTTAATAAATGCTCCGCAGCAGAATAATCTGAGACTAGATCCATACATAAATTCGATGCTCTATCACAATCTGGATTACCGGGGCACCATAAACGATGTTTTCGTGATTGCATTGTACCACGTGGATCACGTACTAATACTAAAACACGTACATTCAGACTGTAAAAGAAAAAAAAAATAATAAACATAAGGATTAATATTAAAAATTAATTATTTATATATAAATTAATATTATTATTTTATTAAATAATTATGAAAACCGAATACCATACATCATGGAAAATATGGTTTCATTTGATTTTAAAGCAAACTAAATGGGTTGAGGGATCATTTAAAATGAAATTTCTTCAAAATTTCCAATTCTTCTTAATTTTTATTACTTATACACTATTGTTGTCATTTTGTTGTCATCAAATGATTAACTTGTCAATTAATGTTCGTCCTATCTAGGTGAATATATAATTTCTCTCTCTCTTAATTTAAAATACGCAACATTTAATTATTTTGTTTACAAAAATTTCTTAACGATTTTCAATGTCATTTTCTAAAAAAATTTCCCTTAAGTTAGTCACATTTTTTTTAACTAATTCAAAATAAATATCCTAAAATATTGTCAAAATATAAAAATTTCTCCTTTTCTCAACTAAATATTTTACATAATAGATAAAATTTTGAACTGAAGATGGAGACTGTGAAGCTGTTCAAATTTTTATTTAAAAAATACTGGAATAAATTTTTCTAGAATATTAATGAATATTAGTTTTAATAAGAAAATTCGACTGTTTTATGGCCCTCTCCCTTTAAGCGGACTTTGTACAAAACAAAACAAAAACTCTCTCTTTTCTCCGATAAATGTTATTGATAAATAATTATTATTCAATTATTTAGAACTAAATTAAAATTCAGGAACAATTTATTAATTGTCATAAATTTAGAATAAGAAATAAAAACCACAAATGAAAGTGCTTAGAGCGTGAAAATTCTCAAAACATGGTAAACGATACGAAAAATTTTCCGCTTCAAAAAACAATTTTAACAATTGGCTTGTTCACACAATTATTGTCAACTGATACAAAAAAAAAAAAAAAATCATGGAAAATAAAAATTATAATTAAAATATTATTTTTTATAACAATTTGAATAATAAATTTTCACCAATAATTGTTAAAATAATTGTCATTTTTTTTTTTTCAGTTTTCCAGTTCGATAAATAGACGCATTTTATTCATGTACCTTTTTCGTTTCTTTTTTTACTAATTGAACCAATTTATGCTTTGCGTCCTTCAACATTTTAATAAACAAAAAAATTATTTTTCTACCGAACCGTTTACACTTTTTTTTACATAGATTATTTAGAAATTTCAATATAAGCATTTTATAAATTGACTAATCTCTTTCCGTCCTGTTAATTTCAATTTATCATTTTATAGTTTTTTAATTTTAATATTTTATTTTTTTTTTTATTTTTGCTCTAAATTGCAAATTAAAAGTATATGGCATCAAAATAGAAGAAAAAAAACCAAAACAAAACAAGAAAACAAGACCTTTTTTCTCTTTTCATAAAATTTTAATTTATCATAATAAGCAATAAATTATTCCCAATTATCCATTAAAATTTCTCTTCTGATTTTTTAAGTTTTGTGATATTTTACAGATTGTATACCGTATATGTACCCATATATGTATGTATGTATGTATATAATAGAAAATATCAGTTGCTAGTTAACAATATCAATTGATTTTACCTTTTTTTTGCCATTTTTGGTTTTTTTTTCTATTTTTAATTTTTGCCTTTCTATATCATTTGCGGATTTTGATTGAATTGTATATCATTTGAATTTCCATTAATAATATAGTGTTATACTAGTATTATACCAGCAATTATTTGGTGTAAGCATGTAAATTATAATTTATTGTTCAGAATTTATAAAATATTATAAAAATTGTTACATGATTTTTCAAATTTTTATTCCTAAAATTTTTATATTTTTCCCAATTCTTGTAATAAATGTTAATGATCTTAAATCCAAATCCGATTCAAAATATTATGACAATTGCTTATTATATAATACATATAGTCTTTAATTTCATGATAATTGAACAGAAATGACAAATTGAAAAAATGACAATTGGATTTTGTAAATGACAAAACAGTTTTTGATAATCAATTTTAAATAAATAAATAAATAAACAGGTGAGAGCAATATTGACAAAGTTATTATTCATTGTATAACATTAAATTGTCTGTTATGCGCCTTGAGATATGCAATTTTTAAATAAAATATAAATCAACTTCATATTCAAGTATGAAATTGTTAAATGAATTAAATAATTGAAATTTCTGTTAAAACAGCATTTTTAAACATTCAAATTTGCTTCTTTTGAAATATCTTAATGAAAAACAAATAAATATTTTGATTAACGTCATAAAAGTCAAATAAATACTTCAATATTATGTAAACTTTGTGCAGCCGCTAGCCAAAAAATTGCAAATTTTTTGCAAAATAAAATTATTATCAAAACAACCTTATAATTGGATTTACTCGGCAATTAAAAAAAAAAAAAAAAACGCAATTTTTTCTACTCCGATTCTTATTTTTGTTAATTTAGTTTTGTACAACATCTACCTATGTTTGTAAACACCTAAAAGATAACGTATAAAATTCATTTGTATACACAAAGAGATGAAAATTTAATTGGAAATAAAATAGAAAAATTTTTTGTGTTTATTTACAAAACTCTTTAAATTACTTTTTATTTGCTTTTATTTGCTTTTTATTTTGCAATTGTTCACAATTTACACTATAAATATATGTACGTATGTATAATAAACTTAAGCAAAAATTTCATAAATATTTTATAGTAAGTAAACATGTACGTACAATTTGCATACACAATAATCTACCTACACTACTTACATATATCTATATATGCAATAATGTAATAATGTAGGTAGTATTTTTGTATACATATCAGTATGTGTGTAGAAAATGCAAATATAATAACTCTGTTGATTTGTTTAAAATAGACAATAAAGTATAAAAATATTTAGCAAAAAAAGAAAAGATAAGAAAATGAAACGTTTTATAATTTAGAAAAAGTGAAAAGAAAAGAAATTCGAAAATGAAATAGAAATAGAAAATACTAAGAAAAATATGCAAATTAAAAGCCTACAATCATAGTCGAATAGGTATAACTACTAGCGACATATTTTACATGCTACAATATCGGTATACATAAGCAACTCAAAATAAAACAACATACACAATATGGTATTAATATAATAGAGTAGACAATGCGATTTAATCATTATCATTCATCGTCATATCTATCTCTCTCTCTTTCTCATGATCGCAATATTAGCATATTATTTTAATATTTCAAAATTGTGTTGTGTTGTATGTTGCGTTGTGATTGTATATTAAAATTGAAAATTTTTTCGTGCAGATGCTTTCCACGATGACATTGTGACATTTTTTATTTTATATGTCATGCACATAATAGTGCGAGTCATATACAAAAACACTATTATAGTATGTATATACGACAAAGATTATAGCAAAGGAATATACCTACATATATTACATATATATTTTATATATAATATATATATATATATATATATATTATATATATATATATTATATATATATTATATATGTAGGTATATATAGCATAAATTATATTATGCCTACATTATAATATTTTTGCCAAATCGTATAACGTATGTAAAATTTGATTTTAAGTAATTTAGAATATGCAATATTAAAAACAAAAAATTATTCTGTTTTGGATAGAAAATTTTTGTTATTTTTTTAATTTTTGTACTTTTAATTTGCATATTTGATGCAGATTTTTTTTCTATATACTTGCTGTCATTTTATTTTTTATAGTGAATTTTAGATGGCATTGAAATTATATTTTTTTTTTATTTTTTTTTTTTTTTTGAATTCGCACATAATATGATTGTCATTCTATTATAAAATATTTAATATGAATTATTTAAAAAATTACAAGTAAAAAAAAAATTTCTCTTTTTAAGCAAATCACTTTAGAGTAGACACTCCTTTTATGTGCTTTTGCATTATGTCAAAATTTTGTTGATACAATAAGACAGAGAAAATTTAATGAACAAAAAAAAAAGTGTATATATTTAAAATTTATGGTGTCCCTTTAGCAGAACTGAGAGAATAATATCAAGCAGAATTAAAATTAAACACGTTCAACATATACCAATCCTATTTTTATGTCAAAAGTATTATAATTGAGATGAGATTAAAAAAGGTTTGTATAATATATCACAATTTTTTCTATGTAAACAATTTACCTAAATAATTTTTAAAATTAAAAATTGATAATCTGACTAAAATTATCTAAAAATTAATAATCCGACAAAGAGCTATGAGATATCAAGCATATTATATTTATATAGGTTTACAACTGCGACATAAATTAAATATGTTGTTATACAAAATACAAGAGGTCAATTGCGTTTACAATATTTCTATAAATTAAAATCCGTATTAATTTGACATTTCGAAAACGCCATTCAAGTTCATTTAAATAAATTTAGACGTACCATTTTGTCTTCAATTTTTACAATTACATAGTTACTTACTTATGAGTATAATAACTTATTCTGATCGATTTGTCAATTGATAGAATTAATTATTATGATAATTCGTTCCCGGTTTCCTAATGTACGAATTCCAAATTGAAATTCTTGAGTAATTAAAAAAGAATTATTTAATTCTCACAAATTTACATTAGACTTTTATTGACTGTCAATTGTACTAATCTAAATAAAATAATAATCGAGTAGTAGTGACAAAAAAATTATACGAGTACCAACAGATGGCTTTAATATATTTGTAATAAAAATTAATCAAAATTCTAAATGCTATTTTATTTGTAGTAAATTTAATATAGTTGGAGAATTTAAAATAGAAGAAATTTGACAATTATAATTTCCTCGGAATAATCTCCTCTTTCTCATTTTTAATTAGGGAAAATTTCCTCGAAATATTTTCCTCTTTCTATATATTTTTTTTTTAATTATAACAAATTCTTATAAAATTATTTTGATTTTCTCCATATTTTCCTATAATGTAGTACAAAATTTATCCGTTATTGTACTATATAAAGCAAAACAGAAAATTCACAACATTGTTAAACAATCTTATACGCATAAATATATGAATGCTCTTAAATAGAAGAAATAAATTTAATTTATAAATAATTTTAAGTCATCTGGTGTGCACATTGAAATTTACAACAAATACTTACGAATATAGTGACACAAATATTTACGATGTAAATGACATTTTCATTGTAATTTAGCCTGCATAAATTTAAAAAATATATATATATATTAAAACATAAAAATTATTTTAAAAATAAAACATTTGTTTTTATTGTATGTTTTAAATAATAAGTGCATTGCTCCACTTATAAGAGAATTTTTTTTTACTCATGAATACAAGTAATTTATACGTATGTATGTGTAATTTACAGCAAAACTTCAGAAACTAAACCAAACCAAAAAGAAGAAAGTATACAGAGTCAAATTTGTTCAATCAATTTTGTTTAATAACTGTAAATTATTTTAACTATCATGGCAATTTATATGACAATTTTCTTTTTTATAACTTTAATGACAGTTACCGTGATATCGATTCTGCAAACGTAATTGCAAGGTTTGGGCAAATAAAGAACTTACAAGCAATGCTTATAAATTATAAAAAAATTTAAAATTTTTAAAATATTGCACGACCCCCTACCTTGTCAAAAAATTGAAAATTTTTAAAATTTTGCACGACCTCCTTACCTTGTCAAAAAATTGAAAATTTTTTAAAATTTTGCACGACCCCCTACCTTGTCAAAAAATTGAAAATTTTTTAAAATTTTGCATGACCCCCTACCTTGTCAAAAAATTGAAAATTTTTTAAAATTTTGCACGACCCCCTACCTTGTCAAAAAATTGAAAATTTTTTAAAATTTTGCACGACCCCCTACCTTGTCAAAAAATTGAAAATTTTTTAAAATTTTGCACGACCCCCTACCTTGTCAAAAAATTGAAAATTTTTAAAATTTTGCACGACCTCCTTACCTTGTCAAAAAATTGAAAATTTTTTAAAATTTTGCACGACCCCCTACCTTGTCAAAAAATTGAAAATTTTTTAAAATTTTGCATGACCCCCTACCTTGTCAAAAAATTGAAAATTTTTTAAAATTTTGCACGACCCCCTACCTTGTCAAAAAATTGAAAATTTTTTAAAATTTTGCACGACCCCCTACCTTGTCAAAAAATTGAAAATTTTTTAAAATTTTGCACGACCCCCTACCTTGTCAAAAAATTGAAAATTTTTTAAAATTTTGCACGACCCCCTACCTTGTCAAAAAATTGAAGATTTTTTAAAATTTTGCACGACCCCCTACCTTGTCAAAAAATTGAAAATTTTTTAAAATTTTGCACGACCCCCTACCTTGTCAAAAAATTGAAAATTTTTTAAAATTTTGCACGACCCCCTACCTTGTCAAAAAATTGAAAATTTTTTAAAATTTTGCACGACCCCCTACCTTGTCAAAAAATTGAAAATTTTTTAAAATTTTGCACGACCCCCTACCTTGTCAAAAAATTGAAAATTTTTAAAATTTTGCACGACCTCCTTACCTTGTCAAAAAATTGAAAATTTTTTAAAATTTTGCACGACCCCCTACCTTGTGAAAAAATTGAAAATTTTTTAAAATTTTGCACGACCCCCTACCTTGTCAAAAAATTGAAAATTTTTTAAAATTTTGCACGACCCCCTACCTTGTCAAAAAATTGAAAATTTTTTAAAATTTTGCACGACCCCCTACCTTGTCAAAAAATTGAAAATTTTTTAAAATTTTGCACGACCCCCTACCTTGTCAAAAAATTGAAAATTTTTTAAAATTTTGCACGACCCCCTACCTTGTCAAAAAATTGAAAATTTTTTAAAATTTTGCACGACCCCCTACCTTGTCAAAAAATTGAAAATTTTTTAAAATTTTGCACGACCCCCTACCTTGTCAAAAAATTTAAAATTTTTTAAAATTTTGCACGACCCCCTACCTTGTCAAAAAATTGAAAATTTTTTAAAATTTTGCACGACCCCCTACCTTGTCAAAAAATTGAAAATTTTTGAAAATTTTGCACGACCCCCTACCTTGTCAAAAAATTGAAAATTTTTAAAATTTTGCACGACCTCCTTACCTTATCAAAAAATTGAAAATTTTTTAAAATTTTGCACGACCCCCTACCTTGTCAAAAAATTGAAAATTTTTTAAAATTTTGCACGACCCCCTACCTTGTCAAAAAATTGAAAATTTTTTAAAATTTTGCACGACCCCCTACCTTGTCAAAAAATTGAAAATTTTTTAAAATTTTGCACGACCCCCTACCTTGTCAAAAAATTGAAAATTTTTAAAATTTTGCACGACCTCCTTACCTTGTCAAAAAATTGAAAATTTTTTAAAATTTTGCACGACCCCCTACCTTGTGAAAAAATTGAAAATTTTTTAAAATTTTGCACGACCCCCTACCTTGTCAAAAAATTGAAAATTTTTTAAAATTTTGCACGACCCCCTACCTTGTCAAAAAATTGAAAATTTTTTAAAATTTTGCACGACCCCCTACCTTGTCAAAAAATTGAAAATTTTTTAAAATTTTACGACCCCCTACCTTGTCAAAAAATTGAAAATTTTTTAAAATTTTGCACGACCCCCTACCTTGTGAAAAAATTGAAAATTTTTTAAAATTTTACGACCCCCTACCTTGTCAAAAAATTGAAAATTTTTTAAAATTTCGCACGACCCCCTACCTTGTGAAAAAATTGAAAATTTTTTAAAATTTTGCACGACCCCCTACCTTGTGAAAAAATTGAAAATTTTTTAAAATTTTGCACGACCCCCTACCTTGTCAAAAAATTGAAAATTTTTTAAAATTTTACGACCCCCTACCTTGTCAAAAAATTGAAAATTTTTTAAAATTTTGCACGACCCCCTACCTTGTCAAAAAATTGAAAATTTTTTAAAATTTTGCACGACCCCCTACCTTGTCAAAAAATTGAAGATTTTTTAAAATTTTGCACGACCCCCTACCTTGTCAAAAAATTGAAAATTTTTTAAAATTTTGCACGACCCCCTACCTTGTCAAAAAATTTAAAATTTTTTAAAATTTTGCACGACCCCCTACCTTGTCAAAAAATTGAAAATTTTTTAAAATTTTGCACGACCCCCTACCTTGTCAAAAAATTGAAAATTTTTTAAAATTTTGCACGACCCCCTACCTTGTCAAAAAATTGAAAATTTTTTAAAATTTTGCACGACCCCCTACCTTGTCAAAAAATTGAAAATTTTTTAAAATTTTGCACGACCCCCTACCTTGTCAAAAAATTTAAAATTTTTTAAAATTTTGCACGACCCCCTACCTTGTCAAAAAATTGAAAATTTTTTAAAATTTTGCACGACCCCCTACCTTGTCAAAAAATTGAAAATTTTTAAAATTTTGCACGACCTCCTTACCTTGTCAAAAAATTGAAAATTTTTTAAAATTTTGCACGACCCCCTACCTTGTGAAAAAATTGAAAATTTTTTAAAATTTTGCACGACCCCCTACCTTGTCAAAAAATTGAAAATTTTTTAAAATTTTGCACGACCCCCTACCTTGTCAAAAAATTGAAAATTTTTTAAAATTTTGCACGACCCCCTACCTTGTCAAAAAATTGAAAATTTTTTAAAATTTTACGACCCCCTACCTTGTCAAAAAATTGAAAATTTTTTAAAATTTTGCACGACCCCCTACCTTGTGAAAAAATTGAAAATTTTTTAAAATTTTACGACCCCCTACCTTGTCAAAAAATTGAAAATTTTTTAAAATTTCGCACGACCCCCTACCTTGTGAAAAAATTGAAAATGTTTTAAAATTTTGCACGACCCCCTACCTTGTGAAAAAATTGAAAATTTTTTAAAATTTTGCACGACCCCCTACCTTGTCAAAAAATTGAAAATTTTTTAAAATTTTGCACGACCCCCTACCTTGTCAAAAAATTGAAAATTTTTAAAATTTTGCACGACCTCCTTACCTTGTCAAAAAATTGAAAATTTTTTAAAATTTTGCACGACCCCCTACCTTGTGAAAAAATTGAAAATTTTTTAAAATTTTACGACCCCCTACCTTGTCAAAAAATTTAAAATTTTTTAAAATTTTACGACCCCCTACCTTGTCAAAAAATTGAAAATTTTTTAAAATTTTGCACGACCCCCTACCTTGTCAAAAAATTGAAAATTTTTTAAAATTTTACGACCCCCTACCTTGTCAAAAAATTGAAAATTTTTTTAAAATTTTGCACGACCCCCTACCTTGTGAAAAAATTGAAAATTTTTTAAAATTTTGCACGACCCCCTACCTTGTCAAAAAATTGAAAATTTTTTAAAATTTTGCACGACCCCCTACCTTGTCAAAAAATTGAAAATTTTTTAAAAAAATTGTCAAAAAATTGAAAATTTTTAAAATTTTGCACGACCTCCTTACCTTGTCAAAAAATTGAAAATTTTTTAAAATTTTGCACGACCCCCTACCTTGTCAAAAAATTGAAAATTTTTTAAAATTTTACGACCCCCTACCTTGTCAAAAAATTTAAAATTGTTGCTTTGCAAAAATACTGCATTGTCTACAATTTACATTTTGGGTTATGATTTTGACTTTTTATTAGACGCCAACAATTATTGTGAAAACATATGCAACCCATACACTTGAATAAAATTGTCCAACACTTTGACAATTAATGTCTTCAATTTTCAACCAAATTCAAATACAAACAATTTATTTACGTTGTAAACAATTTTTTTTTGCATCACAAAAACGTAACTTGGATAACATGAAATCATCAAAAATTTTTTGATTTCTAACTTAGATCGTGTGACATTGTTAATGTTATGTTTTATTTGCAAAATGTATGTTACGGTTAATAATAAATTTTGACATTTCCTCTACTAGAACTGTCATAATGTTGTTCTATATTCTGTATAAAAGGAAACCTATGTATTTACATAGAAGAATAGAACAATTCACAGTAAGTAAATTGAAATACGTAATTACATATACAAGGAAAAATAAATTTAATTAATTGTTGTTTTTTTAATTTCCCTCCGAATAACTTGAAACATTGAAGTAGAAAATTCAAAACAGTAAGTGCCGGTCATCTACATATATACTTATAATATATACATAAACGGTATACATACATTTCAGCAGCACATTTGAGAAGAGTTGACATGCGTTTAATGCTGTTGAAAACGCACATATTTACGTCTATATTTAAAATGACATTCAATATACAGTTACTGTGTGACTATTGTGTAGCTTGGCTTTCTTTCTAAAAGATTTTCTTTTTTATTTTTAATTTTTTTCATTTCTTCTATTTATTTATTTTCTGTTCTCTGTTTATTTTCAATTTTCCCGTATAATTTTTTTCCTTTATATTTCCTTCGAGTGTGGTATTGCCAGAGGGTAACAAAAAAAAAATTCTTATTTTGTTCATTTTTTATAATTTTTTTATTGTTTTTTTTCAATTAAATTTATAAAGTTACATGTCATGGTTTGTTTTCTTTTGTTTTTTTTTTCGTTTCTTGTGTAAGTAACTGTATAAAATTTCTCTTTTTTTGTCAATTGTTGTTGTTGTTATATTTTGTTTTTATTTTTGCTGGATTTCCTTTGTATTATTTTTTTGTTTTTTTTTTGTACTTATTGCTTATTTTTAATTTAATCAGTGACTTTATCAAGTTTTTATTGTATAAATAATAACTTTATTTATGAACAATAAAAAATGAAGCAGCAGCGGAATAAAAAAAATGTGATTGTAATTTTTTTTTTATCACATGTTTATATGTCGATGGTGAAGCGCAAAGATGTTCTAAGTAGCAAATTTAAAATTTTACAGGGAGGCGTTCTGAAAGTTTGAACATATACGCAAAAGGAATCAGCTAATTAGAATAACGCTATATATATGCTATTTAACAGTTATTCATTATTTTTTTTTTCTAATAAAACTACTAAATTTATTTCTTGACTTCAAACAAGTTTTCTTTGATAAAATTGCCGAATTTAATCTTCGAATTTTTGCCGAAAAAGGTGCACGCACTTAGCATAAAAAAGCTAAAAGTGTTGAAATTGCTAATACTAACTGAGCTACTTAGCATATTTGTGTTTCACCGCTGTTACGTAGTTTTTGTAATATAAACATTCTATGAAAGCACTCTATGAAAGAACTTTTGTAATATAAACATTCTAAGAGGGTGGGTCTCGATGGTGGGCAGGCGAAGACACAATAAATCTATATATTTCCTGATCGCGGTGCCCTGTTACCCCTTCTCTGTAATCAGCAATCTACAACAAAGAACTTAACCTTTTTTTGCTACTTCGATCTTGCACACAACCACTGCGATCTCGCAAACCAATACACATATACGGAATCTGTTTGAAATTCTGTTATGAAATCTGTTCGAAATTAGTGTTGGTGTAAAAAACGCATTTTAAAAAATATGTTATTTAGCATATCTTTGCACTTTACCATTGATGTATGTATTGTGTGTGTATAATGTACATTATATTATGGCATTGAGTAAATATTATGATAAAGATGAATTTTATGGGTAATACAAAAAAAATATATTATGGAATAACATGGACGATCCTTTTATTTTTAATTCGTGCTATTATGTTTTTTTTTTTTAATTTTTGGTTTTCTTGTGATTATAAAATCACAATAAAATTAAAAAATACAAAAAAAAATATTAAATATTTAAATTATTGAAACCATAATATTGAAAATAAAAAAATATTTGTGGTAAAATATCATTAATATTTTTTTTTTATTATGTACGAAAAATAAGGATATTAAAAATTTATGATTTTTGAAAGATTAATGATCATTGAAATGTGCATGTACGAGTACACGGCTATTTATTTAATGATACCTTGTTATATAAAAATATTTAAATCGTTAAGCATAATTAATATAAGCGTACTTATATTATATTGTGGTTTTTATCTTGAAAATAATTGTGATCGTATATGGGATTAACTTAAACTGAACTGCCCGATTATTTATTAAATTTAATTTTAATAATTACGTTCATGGGTAATTTTGCTTTGGTACCTATGTACATACTAAGTATTTTTTTTAGTAGTGTGTAGAAACTATAAAAATTTTCTCGAATAAATTCTAGCAAGAAAAATTTGAGTGTCACTCATAATATTTTCACTGAAGTTTTTTTGCAATTGGAACTCTGTAAGTTAAAAATCTGTAGTTGCAACTTAGATGTTCTTAGGAATTTTATTTTACTTTAGAATTTTTTACATTTTTTAATATACGGGCGAAACATACCATGCGTATAAGGAAGTTTTTATTATATATGCGAGTTGCAATTAAGTTTGTTTGAGTTTGAGTGATTCCTATTTATTAGTGCCATCTGTTGACGGTTTTTTTGGTACCACGTATTAACAGATTTTAAATATACAGTACTTTTGAATTTCTATGTAATTAAATATCAGTCATGTTAAATTTTAAAATAATTACAGTCAAAACTTCGATATTTAAACATTAAAATCATGTAAAAAAATCAAAAAATAAAATTAATTCTCAATAAAGCAGCACGAAATGAACACTACAGAGACATTTCTATATAAAATTCACAATAATTTTTAATAAAATATATTTTAATTTCTAATACACAGGTACAAGTATGTCACATATATTTTGATCACTCAGTTTAATCTACTTTATTGCACTAGCTTGTTTGAAAATTCAATTTTATTTAAAATTAAATAATTAAGTTAATAGTAATGCACATATATTTAAATTCGTTTATTAATAAAGTATTATATTTTAAGTATTTAAGGCAACATTTAACTTAAAATGCGGTGAAGCAAAAACGAAAGAAAATATTATAGCAAAAATGTGTTAAATATTATACAATAGAGGTCGTATTCGTGAAGCGCACCCTATCAGAATTCACTGTAACTACACCAACACCATATATATATTTGTGCTATAGGTATAATATTGAAATATATACACTTACAATTCATTTTAACCAGTTTTTAACTACTTAGTTAATAAAAGCTAAGAATACCAAAAATTTCTGCTTTTAATAAATCCAAAATTTAAAAGAAAAGAGAGAAAAAATTTTCCGTATAACGAAATGGGAATATTATTTTTTTGGTTGCAATTGTTGGTTTTTTTTTTTTTTGTAAATGAAATACAATCAATTATTCATTTTATTTGTATAAAACCAATTCTCAGAATCTCAGAATCTCAGATGATGTAAAATGATTTTATTTTTAAATACATGATGTTTTTTTTCTAGCTATACTTACATAATTGTATGCACTCATATTTATTATATATGTATGAACATGTATGTGTGTTCACATAGAACATAATAATTTTTTAGCTTCGTTTCTACTTTAGTTAAGGTTAAATGGGTGAATGAAAATGAAAGTGAATTTTTACAAAGAAGAAGAATACGAATACTTGCTATAGATTTATTGGCTTGTCATTTATTGTAGTATACATAAAGTATAAGGTAGGGCAATAAGTCATGTATATTTTTGTATTTTGTATCGCAATAATACGTGCGACACTAAATTCGAATTAATTCTACATACTTTTTATTTTTAAAAAGAAGAATGGCACTAAAATACAAAAAAAAAGCGAAAAATTTCTAAATTAAAATTAAAGTCTTTGCTTTAATATTTTGCCACTTTTTACATTAAATTTCACATTAATTGTTTTCCTATTATAAAATTTCATTCATCTTACAATTGCTATAATTTACTCATAATTACAAATGTGTCATAACACATAATTTGAATAATTTTTTCTTTATCATCTAGTTTAATTCGTTTTTGACACTGACTAATTTATGAAACTGTCAACTTTCGAGTAAGTAACGCATTTCAATAATTTCTGATACACCATACCATAAAATTTTATCAACAATTTAAAACCTATGCTAATATAATATAAAAATCTTAATCAAAGAAATCTTAGTGGCCTGTCGTTATTAAGTCTGTCGGCTTAACAGTCCGCTAATTGTCAAAACAAATAAATTTAGCAAAAAACTAAATTATTATGTAAAATTTATATTATGTAAAATTTTAAAATCTATTTTCAAATTCTGGAACTTTCAGTAATAACCCTTTCATGTAACCTATATTCGAATTATTTTACAAAATTTTGCACTTATTGGCATTATTTTTTACAATTTAATCAGTTAATAGTCTCTATATATAGCCATAGTATTTAAATAAAATAAATTCTTCCCCATAATATTTTTTCTCCAAAAATAAAAGCCATACTATGTTTTTTTTTAATAAATTTTAAGTCAAAGAATAATAACATTCACTTAGTTTTCATAACACTAATTAAAATTATCCAAACCATTAATTTTTCATTGCAATTTGCATTTCATATTTATTAAAGCGTTCTCAACTCCACTATCATCACTCTCCTCCGCTGCTCTCGTAACAAAAATTCAACCATTTAAGAGCAATTTTTTTTTGTTTGTTCTTTTTATTAATAAACTTCCACTTTGATGAGAAATCGTTTGTATTCAAAGAGTAGGTAAGTATACTATATTTTTGTTTTGGATTTTACAATTGAATTGAGTAACAAAAGGAGCCGCAGAGTACTACGAATTATATTATATTTAGTGTTGTGTACTGTTAAAAATAGGGATAACAACATTATTTTTGAAAGGATTATTTTCTATATATAATAGAAATGAATTGGTCGAACCGAAATATGAGTCAATACACAAAGGTTTTATTTACAAAAAAAAAAAAAAAATAACAAAATTTTAAAACCAAACCAAAGTAAAAAAAAAATTGAAATCCAAAAATTTACTGCCTCGATAAAGATACTCGAAAAAAACAGTTATCCAAGCCAAAAAAAAGTTGGAACCCAAAAAAAAAAAAAGATTCTTTTATTTTTTTTTTTTGCATCTGCGTCACGAATTTCCTTAAATTTTTTTTGTTCTCTTTTCTCTCTTTATATTATTTTCATTGCAGTACATTATGCAATTTTATAAATTTTCTGCACATTTTCATTTTGCAAGCAAAAAGTGTTATACATGAAGTGAGTAAGGCTCTTTTTCTCTATCTTAAGGCGAAGCAGAGCAGAGCAAAAAAAAGAAATAGATTTTTAATAATTTTATTGCTTCTTTTGTCATTTGCTTTTGGTTCTTGTGTTGCTATTTTTGTTGCTTGTTGTTCTGCTTTTATTGCTACTGCCTTCTTCTTACTTTATATTCTTATTATACGACGATTCATAAACATATTGGGCTTAACAAAGACACAAAATAATATTAAAAAAATTCATGACAAATGCACCAAAGAATCGTAATGTTGTGAGATATGTAGGCAGAAAATCGATTCGGTTTTATCGATTTATCAGAAATTGGTATACTGTAAATATATTTGTTGACAATTTGGCATTGAAATGACATTTCATTTTCATGAATTGAGTGGCCATCGAAAATTTTAAAGAGATTAACGGAATAGTTAATTAGAGAAATGAGATTTTCAGAGAAAAATTCGGTTTAACTTTAGAGCCTGATCGTTTATCTCAAAGATGATTCAAGAGATTTCTGATTAATTTCTCATTTTTTTTTTATGACTCTCATTTTGAGTATAAATATTTACTTTCTTTGAATATATTACTACAGATAACAGAACAGAATGTCGCTGACTACTATGATTTAAGAATGGATATAACTAAACGCTGAGTGCTCACTAAAGAAAATACTCGAGCCTTGTTATTTTTGTCAAATCCGGGAAAATAAAATAATTAGCATATTAACATTTTTATTCTTAACAAAATTTTTCATAATTAAATAATTCTCTTTGAAATTTCTATAAAATATTTTTACTGTTTTATGCAAACATTTGCTGTTTATCAATAAAAACTCTTTTACTGTCTTGGCAATTTTTATGTTTGTATTCAAAAAAGTAAATTTTCATAATTAATGAGAGTCGATATGTTTAATAAAATTTAACATCCAATACATCTCTCTTAATATTTCCTTTCGTCTATGAGCAGTATGATCATTGTCATTTTAAATTAGTTCATTTATTTGCCACTATAAATTAAAATTTTGTTCAAATTGATATCGCAGGAATCTCAATTGAATTTCAAATCTAATTTTAATGATTAATCTTAATGCAATCGATATCGCAAATTATGAAATTTTCAAAGCTTCTGGTTTTAATATTTTTTTAATTAATAATTTTTGTTAAAAAAGGTAAAAAAAACTGGATTTTTGAAAAAAAAAAAATTGAAGTTGAGTAATTGAAATTATAATTATAGCCATCAATTCAATGTTTCTTCGCATTTCTTAACAATAATCCAGTTTATTATCCAGCAATAATTGTATATTGCACAGTATTTAGTTAACGTGATTCAGTCAGGTATTCGGAATAATATATAATACAGTTCTATAGATAGAACTAGATACTACAGTGGAATATGCGCTCTTTAATATAAAAATCCTGATTTGTAGTCATTAAGTGGAAGTAATTTGGAAATTATTTTTAAATTTTAATAAAATTTTTTTTTAAATTTTCTGAAATCTTTGATAATGTGAGGTGATATATAGACAAACACATGAAATAGCTTTAAATGTTAATTAATATAGGACAATGTGCACTGGTGCCCAAATTTGTATTGCTATATAAATTGGTTGAATATAGAATTGACCTATAAGTCTAAAATCAAATTTCCTTCTTTTGAATAATTGAAATTTATAATTTTAGGAATAGTTTAAGAATGAACTGAACTAATATTAATAAATTGGGTAGGCAATTAAATATAAAAAAAATCATTTTCTCATTCAACAATTTTAATAACTATAATTTAGGAAATTTATAGTTTTTCCAATTGAATTCTTTAATTCTAAAATATTTAATGGGTTTCTCCTTAAAATTTGATTGACTTTAATCTGATTGTACTTTCCAGTATATACACAATATCACATTTGAAGGAAAATATGTTCGAATGCAATTTCAAACTTGTGTGTATGTGTATGTATGTTAAAAATTTGGTTTGATACACAAAAGTATACAAGTATTGTATACGAATTTTCAAATAAAATTTAAATTTTTACAAAAAAAAAAAAAAATTTCTATGAATAATAATTTCAGGAATAATGAAAAAAAGAGATTGGAATATCATTAAAAATAAGGGGGTTAAAAAATACATAAAAGAAACTTTTGGAGATAAAAAGACCACAAAAATATAAACATTTAGTTATATAAACAGTTTTCTATACAAGCATATAATATAGTTTCTTTACAATACACCCCCATGCATGCATTATAAAAATGAGGGCATTTAAAATGAAAACTTCCTGGAATAAGAATGTAACTATATCACCAATATGTATAGGGTGATTTTCTTGCTATTTAAATTTGTGGATTTTTATATTCTTGGGCCCTCATGGTTGAGTCCTGAGTTAAATAATTCCTGAGTTATCCGAATAGTAGATCCATATTTGACGTCTCTCTGTATATTACTTTGTATATAGATATTTGAAATCTACTGAATTGATATTCGACCACTCACTTCTGTTCGACTTCAATTAAAATGTGCTAAATAATTGAGTCAAAATTGAGAATTCTTCTCAATGGTTATTTAAATATTCATTTTGTCATGGGACTAAATTTAAAATTAAAATTTTATTTGGGGAAACAATTAATTTTTCAATTAATATAAAAATTGCATAAAATTTTGCAATATTAAACACTAAAATGTTTAAAAAAAAATCACCCTATCTAAAAATAGAGAATTTTTTCAATACCATTAAATCAATGGTTTGTAAAGAAGCAATTTTTTCTTGAACAAGTTAAAGGAACTGCTTTTAATAACAGTCTCCTACTACATTATTTTAAATTACTTTTATTTATATACCAAATAATATTAATTTATTGCATAGTTTTAGGATGAACAAAACGAAAAAATTAACAGAAGTGCTAATAAGTGAATTGGAAGGTTAATTTAGAGAATTAAGATAAATAATTTTATTTTTTTAATAGGATGACATTTACCGTTAAGTTTTCGTTTTTATAGAAATTCGAAAAAGCTTGCAGTTTCGGAAATAAAAGACACCGAAAATTTAAATATTACAAGTTTCGATAAAGGTAAAAATGTTCCATCCCAAAGAGTATAGAAGTTTTGTAAACCGATAAACAGATAGATGGCGGGTAGGACGGCGCGTCGAACGACGGACAAAGTGAAATTAATAAAGTACTAGATCTAAAAGTACTAAAAACTAATACTTTTTTCTCAGTACTTTTATAAATATTTCATGTACTTATTTTATTTAGTTCAAAAAGGACATCAATCTTGTTTTTTTTTGTAATGGAAAATATTTCAGATTTTTCGAAACAAAAATTCAACAAAAATTTAACAGAAAAAAAATTCTTTAAAAAAAAATAGCCTTTGAAAACAATCTTTAAAAAAATATTTAAGATTTTGAAAGATTAATATATAAAATTTCATTCTTCTCTTATACAGGGTAGTCCGGTTCAAGTACAAAAAGTTCTCGGGAGGTGATTCCTACATTATTCATTGCTTAACTTGCCACACTTGCCTGGAACACGGCATAAGTTTCATAAAAGTCGTAAAGGAATAATGTAGCGCAACGAGAGAAAAAAATAGCAGAATTTTTTGAGATAATTAGCGTTTTTTACGAAATTTTCAGTTTTTCAATTTAAAATTTTGTGTTTGAGCAACTATTACTTGAAAACGGTAAGTCTGACATCGACCATATGGCATACCGTTATATAGATCTATATAACGGTATGCCATATAGCCTCAACAACATTGAGGCAATAATATATATTCGTCGGAAAGAATTTTTTTAAATCTGATAATTCCGAATTCTCACGCCCCTCGAACCCATATGAGAGAACTTTAACAATTGGATCGGACCATCCTGCATAATTTAGATATATTGCACATTATATACATACATTTATAATATTTAACAAATTTTTATAATAAATTCAATTGAGAGCTATAATTTTTAAAGTACAAAGAATAGTAGGTTATTATTAAAAAAAAAAAATAAATGTGATGATGCTTACATACAAAAGGATATTCTTAATGTTACTCAGGAACATATATACAAATAGTATACAAGTACTTATTGGATTTAATTTATATACTCTAACACATACCATGTCTACACTTATACATTCATTCGGTATATAAGAACGATAATATATCCAGATTTTCACATTAAATTATACAATTGGCCTAGTTTTTGCATTTTTTTTTTTTTGAATTATGGCAAAATATAAATTCTTGGAACGAAAATGTATAACAGTAACTTAAAGCACATATTTTATTATGCTCGTTTTTCTTAAGTGGAAAAAAAATATTTTTAAAAAATTTTTTCAACGTTTCTGACAAATTTACAACAACTTAAGTAATTGTACTTGAATTGATTTTTAATAAATTTATTTGTACTTATAAGTAGTACTGACCATAATTATTTTTAAGAGTCAACACTACATAGCCATTAAGTATAACACATAAAATATGGAAAATTAAAATATATATGTTTTTTCATTTTACTGTGTTTGTACGTTCGTCCGCTCTTGTTCTATTTCTGGTAATTTTTGTTGGGAAGAAAATTTTTTTCTGCAACCTTTCTGCTCTTTCAAGTCATCTCCTCTAAAGTTTAGCAAAATTTCAATTTTCAGTTCCTTATTTTCGGGAAAAACTCAAGGTAAATGTCTTCCCATTACCAAAACTGTATAATCATTTAATTAGGCGCCGAATTCAATCATACTACAATAGTATTAACGTTTCTTTAAATTTTTTTCTTATCATCCTAAAAGTATGCAATAATTATTTTTTTACATTTTATGTTGATATATTTATAATTTTGATTGTTAAACCTTATTTTCTAAGGAAATTATGGCTATTTTACAAATCATTTCTGTTCTAAATTCGAAATTTTCCACATCCAAATTGTTATACATAATATGTCTCATATCCAAATTGTTATAATAAGTACAAAATGAAATTCTATTGTTATATTCCAGTTTTATTTCTTTAAATTCTTAAAAAAATTAAATAATTAATGCAAATTCTATTTTATTAATATTATTTATTGCACACAAAGTGAATCTTATGGAGTCTTAGTATTTATACAAATATATGGTGTATATATACACATAAATTTTACACATATATGTATATATTATGAAGATTAATTGAATTTTATTCGAATTCTAAGTTTAACGGAAAATTTAATTTTATTTTCAAAATATTTTTCTTTATGGAATTATGTAAATTTATTATATGATTATTATCTGATTATATAAAAACTATTATATTACAAGAATCATTATCTTTATCTTATAATTCAATATTAAATATTATAAATCGTAATTATTTAATAAAAAATATCAAATTTCAAAATGAATCATACATGTATTACATTTATACTTGTAAGGAATTTAAACCTTTATATAAGTTATATACAATTAATCAAATATGTGAAGTGAACCATAAGTGTAATACTGCATAATCGATCAACGATCATTATTATTGAAATCCACAAACTGCAATTAGTATATAGTATTAATTACTACTTTTGTGTATAACACTATAGTCATAATGAAATTTAATATACAATGCGTTCCAATTATTTAGCGGAAAAAATATGCAATACTTCATATTTATTGAGATATATATAAAAATATCAATATTTCATATCATTATTATAATCGGTTAAAGTGCAATAATTTAATTTATTTATAATTTAAAGAGTCACTATTTACGAAACTTATATAACATAAGAATTTATAGAGAATTCAAACAGTCTTAGGAGCTTCTGTTAATTCAAATGATTAATTCAAAATAATCTGAAATTATGTTAGACTCTATTAACAGAAAAGAGGTTTTATAAACCCAATTCCTAAAAAAAAAATTAAATAATTTACATGATTTTAAAATAATAATAATGGTAATAATAATAATAATAATAATAATAATAATAATAATAATAATAATAATAATAATAATAACAATAATGTGCCATCAAACCCTCCTAGCCCGCACTCGGCGAACCATCAATCACACTTTAAGATAAAATCTTATCAACGTTATACATAGAAGAATTTGACAACGTCATTTTTACAAGATTCAATCACTCAGCTTGACAATTTATAACTAATTGGAAATAACTTAAGCAAACAAGTGTTAGAAGTGAACAATAGTATATATGTATGTGTTAAGAATGCAGAATATTTTAAAAGAAAGGGGTTGAATCCTGCTTTGCATGATGAAAACAAGCATGCAGATAAAATTAAACTAAAACATTGGCTAGATTCTACTTCAATACAATTAATATGTAGTAGAGACAATAAACAAATGTGTAAACAACCGAAAACTACTACATAGTTAGGGAGTCAATAATTCATTATAATTACAGTAATCGCCAGATTTAATATGATTAATAAATTATATGAAAACCATTTATTCGCACATGTATTAGTAAATTTAGTATTAAATTAAAAAAAAAAAAAACAAAACAACTATTGGAAATGATGTCATCTCAATCCCTGAAATTAAATAAATTTAATGCAAAATATTCGAAATAACTATATACCTATATATCTCATCTATCATAAAGATCATATAACTTGTATGACTTTGAAAATTAAAAATATTAATAAAATCCACATAATTTATTGCTAATTATTGTCTTCATTTGTGCACATTTTAACGCTTTTCATATAACAAACTAAATATTTAAATTATTTACTATTTTACAATTAAGTTTTTCTTATATACAGATTAACCTATATATATATGCGTATAAATACTTAAATTATTAAAATAATTACTCTGCCTTATAAGTAAAAGCAGAGTTAAAAAAAAAACTCCTTAAACTTTCAAATCAACTGTTTATTTTTAAAATGACATTAAAATTAAATAATTTATTGAACATGACATTTCAAAAGTAATTATTATCAAAAAATAACAAAACGAGCAAAAACTAAAATTCCATTTGAATAACACTGTAACAGTATAATAATATAAATTTACTGTTGTTGTTGCTATTGAAAGGCTCTCTTTAATTCTATTGGCATGGTAAATATAATTATCATGTCACATTACGATGGCATAGCAAGTAACTTATTGAAAGAAATAATTTTCATTTTCTATGTTATTTGATTTTTTAATCTCTGTTTTATTTTCTCTTTTTTTTTTAATAGGTAAATGAAAGTAGTCATATTTCATGTGCATATTTAGGTAACAGTACTAGAAATGCTCATCTTAATGGAATTCTCATATATTAAGCATATGAACAACTGGTTATTAAAAGGCACACAGGAATAGCATAAGAAATGAAAAAAAAAAAGAGAAAAAATTGATAATAATAAAATATGGTTATGCTTACGATATACGATAAAAAAAAAAAAACAAGAACAAAAATTATAATTACCTATTAGCATAAAAAAGAAGAGAAAATTTTTAACACTTCTCTTCATTAGCGTTTTTTTTTCTCATATTTCTTATTCCTATTCCTATATGTTGCACAGATGTTTCAAATACTTAATATTTTACCTAGATTTTTCTCATTTTTCTTTCTTTGTTACTATAAAGGATTTAAGATTTTAGTGCACATAAGTATACATACTAACGTCTAGATAAAAGACTCAACTATGCACATTTTTAGTTGAATAGCACAAAAGTAATATAACTATTATACACTCGTTTTTTTTTTCTGCACATTTGCACATAATTTGCAAATAAATTTCACCAGTCTTACAACCGTAAGGTCTATGGTAATGTACTATGTTCTCTTTGATCACGTCTTGACTATACTTTATTATTATTTTGTTATATACATGCATACATACTTTCATTCAATTTCCTTTCATTTCAATACGATGCTGGATTTTAATTTTATTATTATTCTTTTCTTATACTTTATTTTTTGTTAAGTTATACGATGATAAACACTATCTATCCGGTTTTACTATTATTAAAAAAAGAAATATCTAAAATCAAGTTGTTAAAAGAAATATTTCCAATTAATTGTAAAATACCAATGGATAATATCGCAACAAAAAAAAATTACAATAAAAATTACTTATTACTTATGTTATTTTCTTTTACTTATCGTAAAACAATGTAAAAATATTTTATATTCTATATGAATAATCTATATATGCAGTTGTGTAGTTGCAGTTCAATTGCAGTGGAGGATATTGTTTGTAATTTGAAAAAATTCTCATTTTTAATTCGATTTTGATTTAGTATACATACCGACAATTCGTTGATATTATTTTATTGAGATTAATAATTATTCTGTATAATGTAATAGTCTAGTGTTACAATATTGAGCAATATTTTCCCCTTATTATGGGAATTTGAATGAAATAGGGAATTTAACAAAAATAATAAGAGTAATTTTGTAGTTCACAACATGTTACAATTACTGACCAGATATCAAATTTTTAGAATTAAAGTAGCATACGTAAGATGTAATACTGGTGTAAATTTGTGAGGGCTCTCCACACGATCTATTTAATTTGAAAACGTTTATGCAATTTTTCGTCGAAAAGTATATTTGTCGTCAATTATGCTTTACCATGTAAAATCGCTTTATAATTTTGTCACATGTCATTTTATCGTCGACTTGATTTGTGGGAAAATCTAGGATGAAAAGTGAAAAATTTAGAAATCATAATATCGTAAGCTTGTGCGATACAACATTTTGTAGTGAAACCCTAAAAATAATACAATAATATTTTAGTACGTCGAAAAATTTAAAATTACTCTTAATTATGTAGTTATAATTATGTAGTTATCACAAATTTAAAAATAGAGAAAATTCAAATATAATTATATAAGAGACAATGTCACAAATATTTGAGAATATTATAAAAAATTAGAGTATAACAACAAATCAGTAGTATTATAGTAGCTTTTAAAATGAATAGAGTAAATAAAGAACAAATTTAGAGAAAATCATTTATAATTTGTCTAATATCAAAAATATTATAAAATATTTTTTAATATAATTTCTCTTTAATTTTTAATTTCATAAATCTCGCCTGTTCCGAAGTTATACCGTCTGTAAAAATAAAACTAAAATAAAATTTATGTAAATATTTTTTTTTTCAAAATAACACAAAAAATATTATTATATTTAATTATTTTTTATAAAAACCACAATTTATTTAATAAATATTTTTTTAAGGTCTTTCTGTGGTTTATAATTTGTAAAATGTTTGTCAAGCATTTATTTACAGATTTCGAATATAAAAGAGTGTTACTCGTATTATTAAAAAAAAAATCCCTTTTGGACATTAATAAAATAATACAAGTATAATAAATATAAAATATATACTCGTATATACATATATATTTTTTTAAAAAATTTAAATATTTAAAATTCTATTTATATTTTGTATAACAGTTCTTCTCGTCTCCTATTTTTGCTGTTTCTTCTATTTATCAAGAGCATTAACCCTATCTAAAGAGAAAATTAAATTGCCGCAAAATTTTTTTTCTCTTCAATCCGACATAGCTACTTTAATACTTGTAGTAAATTCTCTTTTGTTATATTTTGCTGTTTTTTTTTTATTGTAAACTATTTAAAGTATTACAATAAATTATATTGAATCTATTATATTTAGCCGACAAAAAATTTTTTTTTTATTTTGCAATTTAAAAAATTTTACGAAAAAGAAAAAATGTTTGCAATGTAATAAATTCTATACGCATACGTGTGTGTATACAAAATAACAATATAACATATAGAATAGTGTTGTAAAACATTACAAACAAGCAAAATGTAGAAGCATAATAAGCAGCTAACAACATAATAAATTGTTATAATAGTAAAATACAATAATGTATTTAAAAAAATACATACCATGTAAGTATAAGGAGACTAAAACAATAAAATTATACATATTATATACAAACATTATGTTATATTTTATACTGCAAAATATACTATATACATACATAAATTTTATACAAATGTACCTGTGACAATTTTATTAACCTTGATAATCATTATTAAGCTTGTCATTTTCTCTTTGTGTACATACATAAACGCAATATAATTTTATGTTATTTTATATTTGAATAGAAAGGGTTTAACAACCTTCTTCTCATATGCATATATATACCTTAATGTGTACTATAATACGTGGCGGAGCCTTTATGTTATGTGGTATACGACTCGTTTACACATTCTACGTTTGTATAAGGAAAGACATGAATAAATTTATAAATTTGACATTAACAATTTGTACTCGTATTATTGTATTGTACCGGAAAAAAAGTTGTCATTTTACGAAAGAAAAATGCTCTTGAAAATGAAAAAAACAACAAAAGAATTCATTTTTTGAGTAAATAGCTTTAAATTCGGAACGTTTAAATGAGATTAATTCACACTAGCCTATAATAGTTGCCATTTTGGTAATATGTCTGTATGACAATCAGATAAACTGTTCAAGTCTATATTTGTATATATTTGAGTAAATCAAATTTAAAATTTCAAAGACCTAAATTTTTGTATTCAATATACAAAGTAATTGAAAAATTTAAAAACTGTTACTGAGCCCAATTTTTGTAGAACTATAGTTGACATTTCATTATCAAAATTCTTCTTTTTTATACTAAATTTTTCCTTAAATCACGAGGTATTCAAATATTCATTATAAATATCAATTTCATGTTACTTTAACTTTAACAGTTTTATGGTATTGTTACAGGCATTTTTCTTTAATCACTTTAAATATAATTTTGTCACCAATTTGACATTTGATATTAATTTTATAATTGAATAGAAATTGTGTTGTTAACCCCTGATTTTTTATTTTATTTAATTATCATGTGAATTTCATTCATACACACGGCTTTATTACCGTGCGTCTACATCTACCGCTAATGCAGAAAGAAGAGAAAAATGAACAGGAATAACTGAAGGCAGGAGAATACTCGTAAAATAGAAAATACAAACAAAACAAACAAATAAGAAAAATTAACAAAAGAAAAAAAGAATAAACAGCAACAGAAAAAAAAAATATAGTAAGTAATTTGATAATAATGTTGCAGCAATTACAAGACTTAAGTAGACATACTAAGTAAGTACTGCTATGCTACTGCTACTGTCAACTTTTTTGATTTTCACTATAATAATTATTGTTTTTTTTTTTTTTGTAGTAGGTAGTGCTCGGTTGGCTGGCTGTTATTAAAGAAGATGATTGGAAATTTTTTTTTTTGTGTTATAAAATTAACAAAATAATAATTGTAAAAAGAAAATATAACGCAGTATAAAAGTATAAATACAATTTTTATTCCCAAAGTAGGTTAAATTAATAAGAATAATAACAAGTAAAAACGTTTCAGTCGGTATAAACCGATTGAATTATACCCTGCACCTTTCGTTGTTGTATAGCAATTACTCAAACCTGTGAAACCATTTTATAGAGATTTCACGGATATGTCTGATTTATAACTGGACACACAACTGCCAAGTTTCATGAATCTGACTTTATTTTTCCAAATATTTAAACTTTTGGACTTGTATGGGAGCTACTCGTAGCTGTAGAGCAATTCAACCAAAACTTCAGAAATATATCTGACCCATAACTCGACACACAACTGCCACGTTTCATGAATCTGACTTTATTATTTTTTCAAATATTTAAAATAAGCTTTTGGAGTTGTATGGCAAGTACCCGAACCTGTCAAGTAATTCCATCAAAACTGCAGAAATATATCTGACCTATAATTGGACACATGGCTGCCAAGTTTCATGAATCTGACTTTATTATTTTTCCAAATATTTAAAATAAGCTTTTAGACTTGTAGGGGAGCTACTCGAACCTGTCAAGCAATTCCACCGAAACTTCAGAAATATATCAGGCCTATAACTCGACACACAACTGTCAAGTTTCATGTATCTGACTATATTATTTTTCCAAATATTTAAAATTAGCTTCTGGAGTTGTATGGCAGGTACCCGAACCTGTCAAGCAATTCCTCTAAAACTTCAGAAATATATTTGACCTATAATTCGACACATGACTGCCAAGTTTCATGAATCTGACTTTATTATTTTTCCGAATATAAAAAATTTGCTGTTGGAGTTGTATGGCAGCCACCCGAACCGGTGCAGCTATCCCATTATAATTTTTAGAGCATGTGTAGAATATAATTGGACACATGTATACCAAATTTCATATTTATAGCTTTATTAGTTTTTGAAATATTTAAAATAAACTCTTTGAGTTGTATGGCAGCTACCCGAACTCGTTGTCCGAATTATTCCAATAACAATAGGGCTCGTCCTTGGCACAAAAGAAAAAACTTGTGAAAGTTTGGTGTCGATTGCATTATTCGTTTTTGAGTTATCGTGCGATCGCACGGACGGACGGACGGACGGACGGACGGACGGACGGACGGACGGACGGACGGACGGACGGACAGACGGACATGTCTAAATCGACGCAGAATTTTACGCTGAGCAAGAATATATATATATGTCCATACCGCAGATGACTCCTTCAAGTAGTTACAAACTCCATACCAAAGTTAATATACCCTTCACGAAGTGCAGGGTATAAAAAATAAAAATAAAAAACTACATGAAAAACTTTATTTTTTTTTTTGTTTAAAATTAAATTGATGGGTTTTTGTGTTCAGAATTTTTAAGGCAGAATGAGGTAGTCGAGCCAGCCAAGTTTGTAGTTGTAGTAGAGAAAAATTATTTTTATAGACAAAATGTTTGCCTATATAGTTTTTATTTTTAATAAATATTATTTTAAGCATCAATTCAATTAAAAATCAGCACAAAAAAAAAACTTCATTTATAGGAGATTTTATTCCTTTTTTATTCGATTTCTGCATGAATAAATTAAATATTAAGAATAAAGCAAAAAAAAAAATTTTTTTATTAAAAATAAATTTCTTTATTAATAAATTAATATTGAACAACCTGCTGACACTTTATATGGCCTAGATTTATTTTTCTCTGTTTTTTTTAGAATAAAAAGCAAATATTACAAGATGTGTGTACGCACAACTATCCTATACGTGAACCCATAACAAAAATAAATATATGTATGAGGTCAACGATTATTAATGGTTTGCTTCTCTACTAAAATAATGACAAATAATTCAAGAACTAATGAATATAGGCAATAAAAATTTTAACTTGTTATAGGTACGTTTACACAATTTTATTTCCGAGGATAATATCAAAATTCGTTATACGCTTCATTTATAAAAAAAAAAAGTACAATGGACACAATATGATTCTTATGTATAGGATATAGATAAATAATTAAGGTATAAATAATGTTAAAATTATTCGTTCATATTTGTTGACATATCAAAGGATCAGAACAAAAATATCATAGTGATTAATGTACCTTATGTGTCAATTTAGAAAAAATGTTTTTTTAAGATATTCTTGAATGCTCCATTTTTTAACTTTAATAGGATTACAATATATTAGTTTTATTGGATTTATTTTGTAATACTTTATATAACTGTTCTTAATATTAAATTTATATTATGTACAGAAAGTAATACTTATATGACAATTATGACGTATAAATGATATTTGATGACATATATGACATATTGAATGACATAAATGAATTATAACGTTTAAACTTTATGCTGTTTATTTGGATCTCGGCACACTATAATGGAGAAGAAATTCTAATACTTTTCAACAATAAAATTTAAAAATTTTTGAAAAGTTTAATTTTGATCTTTTTCACTTTTAATATTTTGTTTTCTGACATTATAATTGTACGAGTATTTAATTTTTATTGAAATTTTTTTAAACAAAAAAAAGTGTGAATACAATAATAATGGTAATTTCAATTTAAATTTATTTGAGTAGTGATTAAAAAGTAAAATATTTAATTTTAGATAATTTCCGTATCAAAATACTGAGCAAAAAGAAAATTAAATTAATTTTCATTATTAAACTATTATTCTTTAATAAAATTAATAACATTATTATCATGCGTTATTATTTAAATGGTACCTGTCAATATTTTGACAATTTTACTTGTATATATACTAATTATCTTAATATACAGTTAAAATTTAAGACGCCTTATCTCTATGAATTTTCAAAACAGAGTTCAGAAGTCTTTTTGTAGTTTATACTGTAACGTTATGTAGATGGCTATTACGAAAATTTAGTTGGGTATGTGACAAGTGAATATACCAGCTTCAACTGTACTGAAATCAATTTTGATGTTTGTATTTAATTTTAGGGTAATAAATATTTTAATTGTATAACGCTTTGAGATGCACATATAATATTCCAAGTATAACACAACGCTTCCAGTATAATATAACGCTCCAAATATTATATAACGCTTCAAGTAAAATACTAATTTCTAAAATCCTAAATATACACATAAACTACAAAAACTACATTAAGTATACTAAGTGGGTATAACATAGTAGCCCACATAAACTACAAAACACATAAAAGAGAGTTGAGTGAGAGCAATATCTGTATTTATTCCGGTAGATGGCATTTATAAAAATTAAATTATATGAAAAATAAAAATATTAAATATTGTACTCAAATCAGTTATCAAAAACTTTTGTACTCAAATTTATAGGCTATATATGTATGTGGTTCGCATTCTAATTCGTTTTAAGATAATTTATCTCTATTTCCTAACGCCATTATACTCTCAAACGCAAGCAAGTAACAGTAATATTAAATATAAAATTTCATATCTCTAATATTTAAAATTAATATTGTATGCAAGTGTTATATAATTGAATTCTTATTCCTCCTGGTATACTTGAATTTCTATATGCGAAAGCGTATTTTGTTCAAGAATTAAGTGGTACTTATACCAATTAATGTCGTAACATAAGCTAGCATTATTATAATCAATTACAACAGTTTTATAATTCAAGTTCAGTTATTAGTAAATTTGCAATAACTTTCAATTTAAATTTTATAATGTTCTATTAAATTATAATTAAATAAATTTATTATTATTAATATTTTATTGAAATTGAATATAAAATAATTAATTGAATATAAAATAAATATTATTTTTGAAAAAAATTTTTTATTATCATACCATTTCTATGTAAATATACCATTCAACATGTTTGAATACAATATTGAAACTATTATAATACAATTAGTATGAAAGGTATATTTCTATTAGTATATACAATAGTTTTCATATATAATATAATGAGGGTATGGTGGTACTTCTTACAATGTTGTATGTGTTGTGATACAAAATTTCGTATATGTATATACTCGTATGTAGTATTTAAATACTCGTATATATGTATTTAAAATTACAAGAATAAAAGAGGAAAAGTTTATCTTAAGGATTACATATTTTTCCTTAAAAACTTTCTTAAAACAATTGAAAACAAAAGAATTTTCTATAATAGTTTTCCTTTATCTACTCATCTCGATACAAAGTATACATATAAGCACATATGTACGTATTAAGAGAAACCTTTATTCTTTAAACAAAAAAAAGTTAAAAACCTTTTATTCTCTTTCTCTATTTTTGTTCTCTATTTAATATTGTATAATTAAATACTTTTAAGAACATTATATTTCCTAAAAATACTAAAAATAATAGTTTTAACAAAAATATTTTTATTAGAAATTACAAAAAAAAATATAAAAATATTTTCGAATATACTTTCCCCCTCCCTCCCCTATAGTAGCATAAGCATTTATACAGCCTCATTTAAATGTCTAAATCCTATTGTTATCCCTTTTTTTTATTTTTGTTTATTTTAAAAAATTTTTTAATATTTTTATATTCAATTCTGTTATATTTCTGTTTTATACCCTGTTGTTTCTATTCATAAAACTTTTTTTTTTTGGTAATTTAAAAAAAAAAACTTTTTTTGTTATATTTCTTCGTATTTTGTTATACTAACACTTAAAACAATACAATCCCCACCATTTCATAATAATAAGAAAAATAGCAAAGGCGTGTTGCATTTATATTAATGTCATAAAATATGAACGTGTATACTCGTATATAGTTTAGAGAAGAATTTTGAATAGAAGGATTTAACAAGGACACCTACACTGCACTGCTCTGTTTCTCTCTCTCTCTCTCTCTCGTTCTCTCTGTATGAAAGAATTGCATTTTAATGAAAGATTATAATACGTAACTGTAAAATAGTGTGAACATTATAAGAATAGAGCAAAATATAAAAAATAATGGGTGATATAAAAGTATAAAAGAACAGGAAAAATTTATATAGCAATAAGGTACATGTACTTAAATAGTGTAGTAAAGTATATACTGTTGAAATGTTATGAGAAAGTATACAGTGAGTTTTGAAATTTTGTTTCACATTGCATTAAAATTTGAAAACATATTGAAGGCTAATTTTTTAAATGCATCTAAATTATAAAACTCAATTTATTATCGCCGACGATTTATATTAAAATTATTTAAATATATTCTCGAAAATTACGGCTTAAGAGCTTAAGTCTTCGAAAATATAACCATAGGGTCATTATGTATGTAATCGTACATAACTTTAGTATGTAATCGTTTTTCACCAATTTTACCAACCAACATAGTAACAATGATCAGTCGCTAAATATTCAGGATGGATATCTTAGGATCCAATTTGTATAAGGGTCTATTGTGACCTTCTATTACCCTCAATTAAGTTCGAGCCCAACAACAACCGTTCGAAACCCAACTCTCTGATTAACTTGACCAATCTATGAGGTCCGGAATACAATGGGGTGCGTTTATCATGAGAATGATATTTTGAAGACTTTTAAATGGGATATTGGAATAATATGTTTTATTACGCACTGTTCACATAAAGTGAGTGTTATACTAATAAATATAAGATGTGCAGTTGCGCTTGCAACCACATTAAAATGAAAAAAACTTAAGAACAATACAATAACTTATATAATGTTATATACAATTATGCAATGAAAGTGCAAACACTGTTTTTTTTTTCTATAAAAAATCTACATGATTTATAAGTTAAAACCATTTAATATGTTTGTGTATATGTATCTATGTATATGTATGTGCCACACAATTATTTGCACGTACTAAATAAATCCAAACAAAAAATTTATATTAGCAAATGTGTGAAATTCATATATATATACATACATATACATTGAGCGTACTCTTATACAAAAATTGTGTCCCATTTATTTCTATTAAATTCTACTCATATGGAAATTTCTTAGTTTTCACCATTGCATTCATATACCACATAGACTTATTGTATTTGGATTTACTCTTATATGACGTATAACATATATATATATTCTAGTATATAATTTATATACGTTATGTAAGTATTATATGTGGGGGTATTGTTGAAAATCCTTTTATTGAAATATTTTGCTTTTTTATTATAGTTTTTTTTTTTTAATAATAATAACATCAAAAAGGATTAAATAAATAACATGCTAAAGAATAAATTATGTACATGAAATGATTTTTAATTGCAAAGATTGTTTGATATTATCATAACTGTAATACGAGTATAGTTCATATATATCTATTATATAAATTAATATAATAGATTAAATGTGAATTGTGCATATATAGAGCAGAGTAACAAAAAATAAAAATCAATTATTTTTAGGTTAATACCCTTATTCAATTCAAAACAATTATTATGATTTTAATTATTATGACACTATGTGTGTGAAATAGACGACAGCGCTACGTAAATTTTTAATAATTAAAATTATAGTTATTTTAATTATTATTTAATTAATTATAGAAAAAAAAAATTAAAATAAACATTTTAATTATTCTATTTTTAGGGTCGAAGTAAGTAAGGTAATGAAAGAGTTTTGAATGCACTTTATACACTGTCATTATTGTTATACTTTCTTTTGTAACACACGTAAGCCAACTCTAAATGTTTCAATAATAACAATTTTCGGAGATAACAATTAAGAAAAACTACCATGTCAAGTAGTGATTACCATATTAAAATTCTAAAATTCTCTTAGAAAGCTCACTCGCCGCTCTAAGAATGAGCAGAATACACTTTACAGTTTTGTAACGAGCGGAATACAAAATTGAGTTCCAAAACGCTAATACTTCAGTAATATGAAGCTTAAACTGAATAAAGGAATGCATGTTGAGTTTAACTGTTCAATTTCATAAATTAAAGTGGTGAATTTGGAAATTCGAATTTTTCGATTAAATTGTAGTTTTTACTTTATGCTTTATTGGAAAAAAAACAATGTTTATTGGGAAATAAATTCGAAATAAAATTAAAATATTCTCGTATATAACAATTTTGTTTTTCTAATTTTATACAATTTTTATATTTCCTTTCGAATTCGAAAATTATATATAATGCTTTTCCTGTTTACAAGAATAAAAGTATAACAATAATCAAACATATTGTAAAATTAAAATATAATTTACCATTTAAGATCCTTTAACATAAAACAAATGGAAAAAGTTCAGATTTCTCCGAAATATTTGCGGGAATTAATCAATTAAAAAAAATATTTTTTTTATTACCTTTTTAATAAGTTAATTAGAGCAATCATAAATAGGGGTTAAAACAGATGAAAGGAAAAAATTTTTGTTTTTTTTTTTTTTATTATAAGTACTTATTTGTTTGAAGGTTGTTGCGTGAATTTTTGATTATTTTGAGGAGAAGCTATATAAAAATTTAATTATTTTTCTCTTTAAAAAATTTATACTTTTGTTTTTATAATAAAAATTAAATTTTTAATTTCGATTTTAAACAAAACGTTTTGATATAAACATGGAATAAAAAATGAATATGAAATAAACTGTTGTACTCGTATATACAATAACTGTAATATAAATTATTACGAGTATAACAGAAATAAGGGGAGACTTTGATAGTAAATAGCAAGTACAAGCCATGGTGTATTTGTTACTCTTTTTTTTATTGAACATGTTTTTGCGAAATTTCACAAAATTTTTTTTCGAAAATTTATAAAAATATTTCGAAGTTTCACAAAAATTTTTCGAAATTTTAAAAAAAATTTCGAAAAATTACTGAAATTTTCCGAAATTTACTAAAATTTTTCTGAAATTTACTGAAATTTTTCTGAAATTTACTAAAATTTTTCCGAAATTCCCTGAAATTTTTCTGAAATTTACTAAAATTTTTTCGAAATTCCCTGAAATTTTTCCGAAAGAACCGTACTTTTTTAAATAAACCGATCTAGTGTTATTCGATTTTTAAGAAAAATTAAGTACTTAATAAATGTTCTGCTGGGGGAATTGTCAAATAATAGTTTAATTGCATTAAAACAGGATTGCAGTGAAACTTTTTTTTTTGACAAATACCCGAGAATTATTCTACAACTCTTATATTTATTAGTATGTATACAGTGTGTAATAAAACATTCTACCACAAGGCGCTCTACTAAGCGGCATAAGCATACAATGTATACATAAATTTTCCCTTGAGTAATTCCGAATTATATACATGTATGTATGTATATCAATTATTTTTATACATGATTACAACTCACCAGGTGGTTGTAACACATAAAAATTTAAATAAATTTCTGACCCAATTACCTTCACAATTGTAATTTACATAGTATTTATAATAGCACAGCGGATATAAATTTCATCGTAATTTTATTAATTATACAAAATTTAATTACTTATATACATTTCGAATTTAAAGATTTTAAGTATCTAATTCTATTTTAAAGTGTAAGAATTTTTGATTTTATTTCTCTTTTACATTCTTCTTCAATTAAAAAAAAAATCTAGTATAATAAAAAAGTTTTATTTAATTACAGCTATAAAAATTTTATTAATATTTTCTCTATACAAGTTATACAAAATCATCTTTGAAATAATTTTGATTTTTGATTATCTAAAAATTAACAAAGTAATTATTATTCTAATAAATTAATATTCATAATTAATTTTATATAATATTTATGCGAATATTATAATAGAACAATAGGTTTATAATTTTATTTATTAAATATATTCCAAAATTTTATTTATATTCCAAAATTTTACATTACAGACCTGTGTTACAGTGATGTAGATAGCAGTGGGATACTACAAAAGAGCGTAAACAATACATGCTGTAAAATTGGAATGGAAGGGAATATAGAAATATGCCCTTATATGATTGGTTCTCTGATAAAATTAAAAAGGTAAAATAGGGCTCTAAATTTTTATTTCACTTAATAAGAGAGTACATTATAATGGGAAATTTTTATATTAAAATATTAGAGAAATTAATTTTAATCACCACTGCAATAATATTATAGACATATTAGCTACAGAAGAGAAAATACAACATGCTCTCTTCGATTCTGAAATCAATATTTTTACTAGCCACTATACAAATTCTTTTAATAGTCGTAAATATTGCTATAAATCATAAGATGTCACTGATATCGGGTATGTACTAATTTAAGTACTATTTTTTCATTTTGTTCAAAATTTGTGTTAAAGTCTGCAGTAGATATTATGAATTCAAAAATCATCTTAGTATTTGCATATCCACATACATTTGTTGCATGATCTCATGTGTTATGAATGTAGTTTTGAAGTTTAAATTCTTCTCAACTAATGCCTCTTTTTATAACATGTATATGTGTGCAATTAACTTTTTGTTTACATATTTTGTATTGTTTTCTACATTTTTAATATGAGTTCATGAACCATATAATACAATAGCCATGCTATTATATTCAAAAGAGTTAATGACTTTCTATTATTTATTATTATTTATTAATAAGCAAAAAAAAGCAATAACAATAGCTGTAACATGTAAGAGACAAAATAACATAACAGATAACAATATTTTCTAAACATTCTTGTTTTGTTTTTCAAAATCTTATTCAAAAAATATTCTACCAAACTCATTTTTATATGTAAATTAAATATGTACGTACATACTTTTAGAATGTATATTATACAATGCTTGGTTTTGCTATATATGTATGTATATATTTAAAAATTACAATACAAATTTTCTACATATTTAACTATTAACAATAGTTAGGTCTCTTATATCAAAAAATTATTTTATTATCATTGAATCAATATAATAATGTAAAATAATTACCATTTTGTATTTATGGGAAAATAATTTGTGATTCTCATGTGTACAATAAATTTTATATACAAGTTATATATTGTATAATAAGTATTATACGGATATTTGCTTGTATAACAATATTGTATTAGAATAATAAATGACAGCGCGAGGAAGAAGAGCGGGTGATTTGAAAACAAAACCCCAAAACTTTTTTTTTTATTTAAATTATAATTTTATTTCTAGTATTTAATTTTTCTCTTTAATTTAATGTTAATTACAATTACTATGTATATATAGTGAGACATGATTTTTATTATAATTATAATTATTTTTATATGCATATATTATAAAAAAATTTCTCATATGAAAAAAAGTCACGACATTTACAAAATTAACCGGAAATTGAAAATTCTAATCACTTATTAAAAGTAACTACTTTGCGTAATTGTTTCGGCAATTCTGATTTTGTAATATTTTCTTATATTATTTAATAAAATTGTAAGAGTAAAGAACGCATGTCAGACTAAATTCTTAAAATACATATATTATAAGAAAATTCTTGAGTTTTGGCCTGAAACTGCGAGAAACTAATTATAATACTCAATAAAAACATGATTACAATTTTGACATATTACAACTTTAAAATGCAATCGTTCGAATAGCTTAGCAAATAATATTACTCGTATGCAGCTATTTATTAAATCAATTCAGGGTTTTGACCAATTTAGAATATTTTGTATTTAACATTTATTTCATTTAGGAAATGGAATCAATACATTCAAATATTGGAGAATTTTAGTAAACCCGTTTAAAATTTAGAAGAATGTCAAATTCTTTTCGTTATTTACATTGACGACAGTGCTAAAATATGAGCAAATATCATAAATTAACCAACCATAGTGTATTTCAATTTCTGAATTATATAATAATATTAAAATTCTACCCAAATAAAAATTTAATGTTAGAATTCTACTTTAGCTCACTTGTACGGCCTGATCAAAATATTTTTTCTGTAAATGCCGGGAAATTATAAAATTAGTATTCAATTTATAAATTTAGTTATAAAATTTTTTTTAATACATACTATATATGAATATGATAATGATCTGACCACAAAAAATTAAATTTTTGTTTAACGATATTTTGAGAGTCATTAAATTAGAATTTTGTATTTTAATATTATATTAGGTAATTAGTCCTATTATTTTATCTACATATATATTATAGAATAAAGATCCTTATAATTATTGAATAATTATTTAAAATAAAAAAAATCAATAATTATTTATAATTTTTTTTTATATGATTTAGCAAATTTGGAATATTTTTATTAATTTAGAATCGTGACCATATTTTTTTGCAATACTAATATAAAACGCAATGATATGTGTACCGCACTTGGAGCATTTCTTTGATATTATCAAATTGTAAAAATATTTTAAATTCCTTCTATAAATAAAATGCGGAATCGTTAAATTATTTATTGTAGTGTCCAGACAAATACTCCCAAGAATAGCAAATATCTTGATAATTTTCAGGAATAGAGAGTATAACTAAGCACTTATAAGGTAAATAATTTCGAGTATTTTATGAAAAACCTCAATTTATTTTTCGATCATTGCTCGCTATTGGTAGTCTAAATTAATTGAGAGATATGGAATTTTAAACAAAGTATACAATAGAGTTAATACTTAAAAACACATGAACAATGCATGACCGCCATGTAAAACTCTTGTCGCATACTCAGCGAAATATTTAAGTATGTAGCAGAAGTAAAAGTAATTAAGAAATCTATAAAAAATATCCTGTGCAAGAGAGAATAATTTACTTATTGGCAGGAAAATTTAACAAATTTGTTATTGGAATTTAGGAGAGTCATTATTTTTTTTTCTTTGTTCACTATGCATTAGGTAAGATTATAAAATAATAAAAATGCACACAAATAATATGCATATACATATACACTGTAAATTATTGCAATTAAATTCGCTCATAATGAAAATAATTACAAATAATTCTCTTATAAAATGTCCCTTGAGTAAAAATATAAAATTTTATTGACTATATATTGTAATATTAATAATATTTTTTCAAGCATATTATAATTATTAAATAATAACTTTTTTAATTAAATTAATAATCCCAAATAGTATTAAAGAGATCTAAAATATTTTACTCTCATACATTTTGTTTACACTTAGTATTAAAAAAGAAAATTATTTCAAATATTTACTTTAATCCTATTAAAATTTTTAATTCATTTAAATTAATATTGAATAATTAAATTTTTTTTAATTTATTATTTCAATTCCTACACAATTTTAAATTTTATATAATAAATAAAACCAAAAAAAATAATTAAAATCCTTTAAAATGTAGTAGATTATTAAAAGAGAAACACCACATTGATGAAATTTACATAATGTGCTCAAAAAATTTGAAAAATTGTTGAATTGAAAATACTCAAATAAAATATGAAGTGAGAGGCAATGAATCAACTAACAGTATTTTGTTTCTGAAAATCAATCTCTCCAGTGGCCAACTACATAACGTGTAATATACTCATACGAGTCCTCTCAAATAAAAGTGAAAACTAATTAATCAAATAAAAATCATTTTAAGAGTAGTTTATTAACATCAACATGGGCAGAATTGTCATATTTGTGTATGTTTTGAATCAAATATAAGATTTAATAATAAATCATATTGATCAAATGACCGAGCTTTTAAAACTCATAGGTAATTCATATATAGTATATATCTAAATTTATTATTAATTAGCAGCTCTTTTTCGATTGTATAAAAGAATTCGATTCGATACTTTCAAAATAACTTTCAATTTCAACAAGAATTGAATGACATAAAAAAAAATGATGCCAAAAGTGAAAATGTAATTTGATTTGACAATAATTGTAATTTGAATAACGCATTATTCTGAAACAGGGTTGCCGCTTTTAAAAAATTTTAGAAGTTAAAATATAAAGCGTTGTTTTTATATTGTGTTATATGAAATGTTGAGGTAAAAAAGTTTGAATACAAAAATTGATTGTAAGAATGAGATCTGGATTAACATCTTTACGAAACTTACTATTTATGATACCTTAAATATTATGCTAACTTGGATTTAATTTTATATACAAATTTATATTTGAAATTATTATAATTTTATTGTTATGCAAACAATAAGAATTTATTTAATTTAAATAATTAAATAATATTTTTTTTTTTGTATTTATAATTGAT
Organism: Condylostylus longicornis; assembly: GCF_029603195.1. Classification (NCBI taxonomy): domain Eukaryota; kingdom Metazoa; phylum Arthropoda; class Insecta; order Diptera; family Dolichopodidae; genus Condylostylus; species Condylostylus longicornis. The sequence continues at coordinate 1,610,119 of NW_026578015.1, read as the reverse complement.
AACGTAATAAATTTTAACTTTAAAAGCGTTTATTTAATTAAAAATTTATGTAGAAAATTATTTTCAATTATACAACCATTTCTGAATTCTGAATTAAAAAAAAAATTAAATAAAAAAAGTTAAAATTAATCACGTCTCCTTAAAAAATAACAAAAAAAAACTTAAATTAAAAGTGAAAGTGAAAAATCTAATCGATGATAAAAAAAAAACCTTGCTTAACCTTTAATTTTTCTTTTTCTTCTTGTACTCCAACTGTGAATAAAATGCCAATTAATTTAAATGATTTTTACTTGTTTGTAAAAAATTAAAATGTACCTATTCTGTACAAGTTTCATATTAATTTTTACCTTCCAAAAACAATTTATAAAAAAAGTAAATGTGTAATTGTATAATTGTTTGTACAATGTACCTCTTTAGGTTTTTTTTTCTGTTTAAGATCGAAATCAATTTGTTTTTTAACCCCATTTACGTGCTGAAAATTAATCAATTAAATTTTCTGCTTTTGCTTTCATTCTTACTATGGCAATTCCAAAAAGCAAAACAAAAAAACAAAATACAATTTAAAACTTTAAAAGCTATTCTTGTCAATTCTTCTTCTCTTGTTTTCATTTTCAAAGATATTTGTAATCTTTTATACGATTAAGGTTAACAATTTGTCACAATTTATATGTAATACAAATTCTCACTGCGTACCACAATTATACTGTCTGTATAATTGTGGTATGTAGTGACAATTTTAAAGCTACAATACAAAAAAAATCGCATTTGAAACTGCAGCCGAAATTGTGTCCTGCGACAATATCAGCTTGTTCTCACAAATTATCAACGAATTACAAATCCATTAAAATGAATAAGAATTAAAATTTCAGTTATTTTTAGTTCCAATATCGGACGCTTAGATTCGAATTTCGTGCGATTACCGCGCAATAATTTCGGTGTTGCACTTGCACATATAATATATGTATATAGAAATCACTAAAATTCTTTTGGCAATCGCATGCGAGTACATTAATATTAGTAACGGGAGAACGTTGCCTTACTAAAATAATAACTATGATGATATCTCTAACTTTTACAATGATTTAAATAGTGTTATTGAAATTTTGATTTCAAATCAAAACTGATCGACTCGCCTACCGACTGATCTGGTCAAAATATGTATATTTTTGAATTTTCTGGTTGCATTTATAAGGTAGTGTGTCTGATAATAAAAAAATTGCCAGAATATAGTGGTGATGAGCTCCTAATACCAGTTCAAAAATCAATACATTTTATGCAAACCAATCTGGCAATCCTTATCATACAACGTTATCACTTTCTTATTTTTAAAAGGTACAACTGTTCCATATGTTGTGGAAAGATAAAATGAAGAGAGAAATAAAAAATAACATTGTTAAGAATAATGGTAAATAAAACTGCATGTACGAAATTTTTGGTAATCTTTAAAGGTTATGTAGAATTGAGAATTACAAAATAGAAAATATAAAACTAAAACACGTGTAGGTGGCAAGCGTACATTAATAGTAAAGACAGATAAAATACAGAATATTGTTGTTTGTTGATTAGGACTTTATTGTGTTGTGTTTGTGGTGATTGTTGATTGTATTGTGATCCGTATTTGCTTTTTGTGCTCTTTTTCTTTCTCTTCTTCTCATATTATGTTGTTAATTAACACTAATATGTTAAAATCGATTATTTATAGGATTCGAATTTCAAAATATTTTATGTTTTTTATATTGGAAAGGGAAAACGATATAATGAAAACGATAAAATCACGTACAAATGTCATAAAATATGAATGAAATTTTGAGAATTCTTTTTGGAGAAAAGAGAAACAAAAATGTCTTTATTATTGTAGAAATGAGATTGATGAATATCACAATTCACAATATGAAATATTAATAACTAAACTACAAAAAAGAAAAGATGAATTTTTCAAAAAATGACCTAGAATGATTAGCTCACGTCCAATAAAAAGAGAGAAAAAAACAAAATAATAATTTGTAAATTTGAAAAAGTATCAATTCATCATCATTGCTATTATTAAAATGTCATTTTGATAATGAATCGATTTGAAACGTTCTCTCATCTAAAAAAAATTAAAATATTGTTGAATACAAAATATTTTTAATTTAGAAAACTGACTTATTTTATGTTCACTGCTTGCTAAAAATTTGGATTGCTGAAAGAGAGTAAAATTTGGATTACGAAAAGAGAGCAAAACTTTGATTAAGAAATAAGTTTTATGAGAACAAAATTTTAATTGAGAGAATAAAGTAAAGGAAAGAGAGATTCTACTGTTCCGCAATACGATATAATTTTTATACTATAAAAATTTATGATACAAACCACATCATTTTCTAATATGTGATATATGTGATGATATTTGGTATTAAATCCGATGCCAAATGTCTCAGTTAACAAACTACTTTTAGTGACATTTAATAATATGTACAAACAAATCAATATTATCGTTTACGATATCTCAAATTTGTCATTTTTCCAATATAAACGATCTTGACTGTATTTTCTAAAATTGTATTCTATTTCTTTGTGTACATTTTTGGTTAAAAATAGAAAATATTATTTTGTGACATGAATTAGAAATCAGAAAAAAAAGAAAACAATAAAACTGCAAGATTAATATTTTTGTCTTGTATTTTAAGTATTTGAATGACAAATTTGGTATTTTTCTTTTTCTGTTCGTATGCCCATGCAAAATAGAGAGCTTCCGTCGCTTTCTAATAAATTTTCATATTTGTTTTTTTTTTTTATTTTGACATAATATTTAAGTTTTATACGTCCATAAAATATAAAAATGGAGACAAAATTAATTAATTAATAAATATACGATATCATATCGCATCATTTACATTTATACGATATTATAACCATTTCGATTGTCATAATTAAATTTATAACATCATAAAGATTAACATTCTTAAGTAGCTTATTGTTTGGTATCTGATTTATAAATACAATTTAGAATTACTTATATTTGAATGGAAGTTTTCCTACTGTTCTTCATTCGGAATTCATTCGGCAAAATTACATTTGTAAAATAATGAATACACGAATATTATTTAGGTTCTTCTTAAAATTAATGCTCGAAATTGAGTTCGATGTGAGCACTATAATTATTGTTGACTTTCACTTTTTTTAATTTCCAAAAATATAGACAGAAAATTACAACATTTCATTTTTTTTACATTTTTCTAAATAATTTGATATAGTGTGTACTTTTCTTACAAATCTAATTTTTTAAAATTCATTGCATTGTTGAAAAAAAGGCAAAGCGAAAAAAGAGACCTACAATCAATTTTCAAATCATGCTTTTTGAATATTAAAATTTTTTAAAAATTTGATTTTTAAGTGGCCTACATCTTTTTTGCGCTACAAAAACTAGAAAATAATTTTGGTAATTTGAATTGAATAATAATAGAAATTTGTAACCTATAATTTTTTTAAGCAGGTACAAGACATGTTAAAATATAACTATTAAATGCTCATAACCATCATATTCTTGTGTGTTTTCAAATTTAAATATTAAGAAAATTATTGAAAATTTAATTAACATTTTAACCTGCAATCAACTACCAATTTTAATTGAAATTCTTTGTTTGTTTTTGGTTTTTGAATTTGATTAATATGTAGGTGATTAGTGAATGAAGTACCTCATATATCTAATAGATGGCATATTTAAGATTTTCGTATTTTCGCTTTACGATCGGTTTATTAACGATTTATTTATTAAAAAAGCAACAAGAACAGGCAAATATAAATTATTCGATATAAATTAAAGAGCAAATAAGTATTTCAAGAGCAAAAAATTACAGATGAAGAAGACGGTTTTTGATGAATCACATACCTGATGCCACAATGAGAAAAGTGCAGAGCACTATACGCAGAGATTGCTACTTAATAAACCTAATATTTTCAGCAGTAAATAGAATGGCACAGTCTGATCTGAAATGTTTGCAAACTTTATTCCCGAATCTTGAATTTACTGTTTGAATAGTTGAAGGTTTAAGGGGCAAGACACTAAATAGGTTTCGGGGAGTCATGATTTTTAATTTAGATCTTTTTCGGATGATTATTTTTTAACAAAATATCTGGCGTAAACAGACGACACATCTATTTCGATATTTTATTAAATTTTGATTCAATTTAGTATCAACCATAAAAACCATTTTAAATTTTCCAAAAAAAAAATTTTTAATTTGTTAAAGTTTTTATATAATTACAAAAATTCTCTATCTAAAAACCCCATATTTCACTTTCTTCCTCTCTCTTTTTCTGTGCTTGATACAAAATAAAAATATTATTGCGGTCTCAAAGGGCTATGCGGATTTTCTCATTCATTATTTATAAAAAATACTCTGTTGGTTTAAAAAGTTTTGTTCATATTTCCTTCATTATTAAATGAAATTTATACTTAAGGACAATTTAATTTCTTTTTTGTTTTCTAAATAAAATCTAAAATAATAAATCAGATTTTAATAGACCACTAGAAGAATAATAAACACCAAAGAATTTATAGAAAGCATACACAATAAAACAAAATGTGACCATATTTTCATTTTCTAATCATTTTAATTCTTTGACACATTGTTAAAGTGTCTGAGTCAGAATCTTTTTTTTTCGTTTTTACAAAAAATTGTTACAATTTTTTTAATAGACATCAAAAAACAAATATTTAAGTTTAAAAAAATATTATAGTAAACAATAATAAACAACACCCAAATATAATCACGAGTATATAAACTCACATATTATACTCACATTTACTATACTATATATACACTACATAGAAATAACGAGAAAAAGGAAAAATATGGTTAAAAAATAAAGAGAAGAAGAGAAGAAAAAAAAAAATAAAAGTTATTTTGTATCCACTTTGAACTGTCATGTCTACTTTTTTTCTTTTTTTTTTCTGGATATGTACATAAGTATGTTTTATATTTGGTTTTATTTATTTTATAAAGCAACTATCAAACCTTAAGAGGATTTCATGGTCCCATAATTCTTTTGCAGTATAACATGTTAGGTATTTTGTGTACATTTATGTTTTCCTCAATCTTCATACATGTTTTACTTTATCTATCATACCTACATACATGCATGCACATACATCACATATTATCCGTTGAGAAGAACGATCATACAACTCAAGAAGCTTAAAGTTTTGAACGAAGACAAAATCTATAAAATAGATTTTAATCAAATAAAATTCGTTCAAAAATAATTGTTAAGTGAAGTGTTGTGTTGAGTTGGAGTGTATTATGTTGTGTGGAGTTGGTTTGTATTGTGTTGTGTTTTACTGTATTGTGTTGCATTGCATTGTTTTGTATTGTGCTTTGTGGTGTTTTGTTGTGCAGTGTTTTGTGGTGTTGTGTCTCGTTATGTATGAGCGATATTATGCAATAGTTTTTCTTGCAAAAAGCTCGTGTTATTTAATTCAATTTTATTAAAATTCAAGAACATATAGTTGTAAGATGTAATACAAAATTTTTGTTTGAAAAGCTATAACGAATATATTAACATAATTATCAAGTCACTGTGCATTAAATAAAATTCTGACATTATTTGCACAGCAAATATCACTACAAACTGGATGGCACAATGAAAAAATACCCTCAAAACTATTTTTGAAAAGTCTCCCATGCGTTTTTATGAAAAAATAAATCAAAAATTTTTCATTCCTGCAGTGGATTCCAAAATCCCATTTTTTGATTTATGACATTGCTCTCGCAAAATATATATTTCTACCTACATATTATAAATATTCACAATAGTACATAATAATACTTTCCTTATATGTACTTATTTTTATATATTTATCAAAGTCATGGTAACCATTGTGGTTACATTCAACTGTTATTCTTATTTTTATATTTATAAAATTTCTTCTATCCGTTTTAATATACGAAAAATAAACAAATACAATTCACTTTCCTTTATTAACAACATCATCATTGTAATGATGATAATCATCATCAATACTATCATTATACAATCATTCACAATATCATATAATATAATGCCATTATTATAAACTATTACCGGGTCGGATCTACACATATTATGTATGTATATAAGTACCTATATAAGTAAAACTTGACATTTTTCCATGAAAAAAAAAATTAAAAGGAAAAATTTTTCCGTTTTCAATAATATGGAAGATTTGTATATTTTGTTTACTATAGAGCTTTTGAATGAGCTCTGACTGAACATTACAGTAAATAAAAAGGCATAAGAATCAAAATAAAAAAACAAAAACAACACTGTAAACAGAAAATGGAAATTTAAGAAGACAAAACTTTCACTTCTTTGATGATGACGACAACGGCAACGACGACGACTATGATTACGACGGCAATGACAACAACGACGCTTACTATATACAACAATATGAGGGAAAATTTATAAATCTTTTAAATTATCATTTGCTGCTTTTATTCTTTTAAATATTTTACAGGAAACGACAGAGGATTGAGGACAGTAGTGGTGGTAGGGAAAAAATTGCATATAAATAAGAAAAGAAAAAAAAAAATCAAAAAGGAAAAGTAAATAAGATAAATTAGGTATTCATTGTTAAACATGTGTGAGAAATTTTTCATTATTTATACACGTTGTAGGAAATATTTTTTTTTAAATTGTATAAAGAAAACATTCATATGGTTATCCTTTCGTTTGTAATGTTATTGAAACGCAAAATAGTTCAATTTTTCATTCATAATTTAAAAGAGCATTAAGTTGTTAAAACGCAATAAAAAAATTGTGCTCCCCCTTGGATTTAAACCAATTTGCCAACGCTTAATTTAAGCCTTTCCCCATAAATAAGAGTTTTTCGAAACTTGAAACCCTTTCTAGCCGTTTTGAAAATAAGCATTCATAAACACTTGTAGATACCATTCAAAAGCATCTTTTGTATTCGTCACCTAATGCTGCCGTATCTTGTTATAACAGAGGCATGGAATTTTTTCTCCGAATACGAAGCATAGAGTTCACATGTAGTCCTTCGTACTGAGATCTATATTGGAAGTTCTTAAAATAATAATCCTCAGATATATATAGCCAAAATGTGACGAAAAAAGAAGTTAACATGTCGTCCAATGCTAACATGAATTCTTCTTCTTTTTTACAAATTGCAAATTCTAATAATAATCGGGCACAATATTTTTATTTCAATTCATTCAACTCTCATTTCTGAGTTTTGTTTTTTTTTCAATCAGCAAAATTTCCAAATTAAGCAACATGTTTTTTTCTATTAAAAAAAATTAATAAATTAGTAAGGAAAAAAAAATAAATTTCGGCCCATATAAGAAAGTAAACATCAAGTACGAGAAATAGTCAGTTAAATAAATTTTGGTTAATTTTTTTTTTCATTCAAAGAGTAATTACTGTAATTTAACAGATAAATTATTTTTACGGCTTAGAATATTCCGTTGGCGACATCATAAACAAATAGAGATTTATCAAGTGAGTAATATAAGAAGATAGTTAAAGAGAGTTGATTTTTTGCTATCGTAAAGTTAAGAAAAAATAGGAGAATGGAAGCTGGAGAACAATGTGGTAAATGTCAACTGCACCGTCTTACTGGTTGCCACTCTAGCTTTCATTTTTAATAAATCTTATTCTTCGGAAGTTTTTTTGATTCATTTGAAGAGCAGCTTTCATTATACCAATACAAAAAAGGAGTCAAAAGATGAGGTAAAAAACAATGGATAATTTGTCCGCCATTCGTAAAATTTTCGAATTGATGTTATATGACTCCGTATACTACCATTGTATGCAATTTATTGTAAAGAGTCAGTACTAGCTTGGTTGTGGCAACTTTAATTTTTATTAATATTCCCAAAACAATTTTATATATTGCATTAAATCATACTTAGTTGGATCGTTCATCTGTAAGAAATTTTATTTGTACTAATGTTACCTGCAAAAATATTGGCGGTAAATAACAGACAAAATTGCTTAACCATTTGCAGATAGGCAATAATTCAGGCGACATTACCCGAATGTGTCAACTCCAAGATTTCAATGATATCCTATAGGTATAAACAAAATTTAAAATTCTTACATAGCCTATACACCAATATAGCTTTAACATATTTAACAACTTGTACATACCATCTCGACATTTTTTATTACTTTCGATTTTCACGAATTTTCATACAACCAAATTACATACATTATGCCACACAAAAATAATTTAGATTTTTTTTTTTTAAATTACAATTGGTTACCCATAAAATATTGGTTGATGTTTTTATTTTATTGTGTGTTTTTCAACTTTATGTCGTGCCAGTATAAATACAGTAATGAGCATGTCAATAATTCAATAAAATTTTATAGCTTTTAATATTTTCATTTTCAATTTATCATTTTATTGTTTTTGTTGTTTTTGTATGCAAATCGTAATTTTTCTCTTCGTTTTATTTACGAAAAAAAAAAATTAATGGCAATATTGTTACAATCTTGTATCTACTTTTCTTACAGATCGCCTTGCATCTAATAAGAGGAAGTATTGTTGTAACACCGATTTTTAGATATCAAGTTTATGAGTTGTTGTAGAAGTACGAAATTATTCTCGATTTTCCTAAGAGATTTGACGAAATAATACATTTTCAGGGCATACGTTGCCCGATCTTTCGTTTTCAGTTAGTCTTATTGAAACAACTAGCAGATTTTATATATTTTCAGGTATTTTGTCAGATAAATAATGAGCTCACAAATTTTTTATAGAAATGAGATGGCAACAATTAGACCTTTACTAGAAGCCATTATTAGGCTTTTAGTAAAGGTCTAATTGTAATCTACGAAATTATTCATTTGCTTTACAAAATTTTATATTTCCCCCTGTCTGACCGAATTTTGACTTCTGCCAAAACGAATTGAGAAATTTTCTTAGAAAAATCAGAATATAAAATTGAACTTCTGCTAGTGGCAAAGTTTTTGTTTTACTCATATCTAATAAAATTTTTCGTTTTACAGTGGAATCAACAGAATTTCTTGAAACTCAATATTTGTGTTTCGTGTACATATTAAAATAACTAATAATTAATTCTGTTATGTGCTGGTCACATCAATTTTTTTTCACATTTAACTTGTGCATATGTGTTTATTAACACTTTATATAACCTTCAAATTAACACTTTATTACATTATGACATTTTAATATACTTAGAATAACGATTATTGTATGACCTTCTCTTTTTTTTGTAAAATCATCGTCAATTAACTATGTATATTGATCATATACCACCTGCCACAAATAGATATAATAAGGTAAAAAAATTAAGGGAATAGAAGAAACAAAAAGCAAACTGATCTGATAATGTTTACATTAAAAATGAAATTTATTTTTGATTTTCACTTTTTCCTTCAATTACCTACTTTATGAAGATTTAAAAAATGGGCACAGCAAAATAGTTGGTCATATTTTTTGCATTATCATCAATATTGATCTTATATTCTTAAATTTTTACTTTTCAATTTTAATTCAAACAGAATAGAGAGATCAGAAAAAATCGCAATCAAAAATTTGAGAAAATTAAAACCATAAAGCTCAGAGCTACTACTCTATTAACTCTATTACTCAGAGAAACTCGAACTTGAAATAAAACGCTTAATTATTGAAAAAGAAACAGAGAAAAAAAACTATTTCTTTAAACCAGTTTTTTTTTTTTTTGAGCAAAAAATAACCCATAAAACATAAAGCGGAAAAAAAATAAAAATGGAATTTAAATGTATGACTAAGCAAGGATTAAAAATGCCACTATTAAAAACAACACTAAATTGGAGGCACACTTTAAAGCTCTACTTTTCGGTCAATTAAAAATAATTATTAAATGTGTTAAGTAATAAGACAAAGTTGAATGAATGTTCCATTAAAAACAAATATAAGAATTTACAAAATTTATATTAAGTACGTAATATTAAAATAAAACTGGATTTTTAAAAATAAATTTAACAAAAATGTTAGCAAAACTAGCAAAAAAAATTGCGGAATTTTGATTTTTTGCTTTTCTTTTTTAATAAATACTCGTTATTTTTTGCATATACATATTTGAATTATGAATTTAAAATTTTTGACTATAAACTTGATTTAAAATTATTTAACAATTGTAGGGTGGTTAAAAAATTTCAGAAGAAATTCTTGAACTTCTTATATTCTTCAGAATATAAAAACAAGTTAAAATAAGCAATACACAATACATATGATTGGAGGTTAGGTAACTGAGTAGTACTGTAGGAAAGAATTTCCTTCTTAAATCGATTCGAAATATTAACTAAAACTAAAAAATATAAGCATAATTTGATTTTTTTTTTTTTTTTCTCAAACTCCAGTTGAGGAGCATAGGACTTTAAACTCCTCCTCTTTTAATTCTTTTTCATAAAAATTAAACCTCACCATCCTCTCTCTATTTTGGGCGATAGATTTAATTTGCGCTCAAATTTTGCCTGCAGCTGTTGTTACTTTTTGATATTAAAGTCTACACTGGGGATTCCATTCTAATGTTTGCTTAGCTATGGACTGATCTTGCTTCCTAAGTATGTGACTCATCATTCTATATTTTTTTTTTTGTTTAATTTTCTCCTGCTTGCATAGGCCGCTGTTTCTAATTCTGTTGGGCCAGAATATTCGGCATTCGGCTCTGTTCGTTATTTGTGATACTGCCCCTTTATTTTGGTTATTTTAAATAATCGGTTACACGCAGTTGCATTAGAAAATTTTCCTCTGATTTTTAATTCAATGCCTTGAACTTAAACTTAAAATTTTCAAAATTTTTAAACCATCCCAAGTTCCATTTAAATTATAAAATTTGAGTAATAAAATCAAGTTTGATTATTAAAATTATATTTACTGTAATGCTGTTGTGTTTCTATTTTCCTTTTATTTTTGCTCATGATTACGCACATATAAATGACAGCCACACAATAAACATTTATATGTACATTATATGTATAATATATTTTATTATATTTTTTAAATACCGGTAAATTAAGTAATTAATGTGAAATTAAAAACAGTTAATTAACTTTTTTTAATTGTTCATTTCACACTTTAATTTAAAAAAAATTTTTTTTGTTTCAATTCTTAATTTTAAATTATAAAATTTCTTTATTTAATTACATAAGTATAATGACAAGATGGAACACAATTATATGAATAATGAGAAGTTATAAATTTTTAATTTTTGGACAGTAAGCTGTTTGACTATTATACACACTCATATACACCTAGAAAAGAGCATTATAATTTTGTTGCTCACAACTCAACATTAAATAGAGAAAGAAGCAACGCATATGCACTGTCGCAACACAAAAATTCAATTAGATTTTAAATGTGAAATACAATAAATTTTATTGTTTTTTCCATTCCATACTAAAAAATTGCAATTAAAATTTTAGATTTTTGCCTTCATGGATCAGTGGAGCATTAAGACAAAATATGCCTACTTTTTTCCTTTAAAAATTTACAATTGTTAGAATTTTTATTAATGATTGTAATTACAAAAAAAAAATCAAGTATAATTGTAATAAATTTAAGTATGTAATTATTGTAGGAGATTGTATTGCGTATACTTATTTCGTATATATACATTATATTCAATTTAAATTCAATAAAAATACCTAAAAATACAATTAAAATTGCAAACAAAATAAAATTTCATATACATAATTAATTCGTATATATCCGGTAATATAAGAAATTATAAATTCAAGCAATAATAATAATTACTAAATGAATTTAATTACAAATTGATATTAAAAATAAAAAACTTGATTCTGTTGCTGAAAATTTTCAATATTTCAAAATGCATTGAACACAATTATATGAACAAATTATGTAAGTACTTATATTTATATACAGAATGAATTTCTTTAATAAATGAATACTGAAATATAATTTATTGAGGAGGAAACACAAAAATTGCAAATTTTTAATTTATATTTTTAATTGAAATAATAAAAGAATTTTTTTCTTATTTACTTTTCTATAGGAATGTGTTTTTGAGCCACTTTTAGGATTATTTTGGCCAGAATATCCTTACTTGTTACAATTTATTCAATGTAGGATGGTTGATATGACGTGTTATAAGTATCTTCAAAAATAATTTTGCTACGACTTAATATCATATATTGGCGGAATATGTGAGTTCCTAATGATCACGAAAAACACTTAGAATGGCTCTATCTCATCTAGTTTACCCAGAAAACGCATTCAAAATTTTCAAATGGATTTTTTCAAATATTTCCAAAGATACTTTTGCTACAACTTAAAATGATATATTGGCAGAATTTGTGAGTTCCTTGTGATCACGCAAAACTTTTAGAATCGCTCTATCTCATCTAGTTTACCCAGAAAACGCATTTAAAATTTTCAAATATCTTCAAAAATATTTTTGCTACAGCTTAAAATCATAATATTGGCAGAATCTGTGAGTTCCTTGTGTCATGACACTATTCAACATACATGTATGTAAGTAGAGTGGCATGACATTATTCAAATTCAAGAAAATGTCATAACATAAAACTATAAATAAAATAAAGTTAAAAAATGAAAATTAAATATTAAAACAACCAATCGCTCATATTTCCTCTTTATTTCAATAATTGAAAAAAAAAAATTCAAATTTCTAGTTCATAAAAAGAATTGCCACTTACATAATTCCTTTCTTTTTTAATTCTCACATATACCTACATAAATATACACCATATAAAAAATTCAACAAATCAATTTACAATTTAATTGAACTTTAATAATAAATAAATTACTATTTATGATCGCATAAAGAACTTTACCTATAATAAATCCTAAACAAATTTGTATTACTCACAAATTAATAAAATTTATTGATGAAAAAACTTAATTGAGAACAAGAGAACAAGCAAAACAAAAAAAAAAAAAAGAGTGTGTATTTGATCATATTTTTTTTTTTCTCAATTTACTCTTACAGTCTTACCGCCCTACATATTTATTTCTTATTCGTTTTTCGCCACTCTACTCGTTTCCAATGCTTGAAACACAAAGATTATACAAACATTATACGTATATGCGTAGGTATAAACATAAATTTTATCGATAGCAATAATTCTCATAAAATGTCATCGCAATTAAATAAGCAATAAATCAATAAATTTTTTCTTAATTGATAAAAAAAAATTTTTTCTCATTTTTCCTTCTCATCATATCGTAATAATAACAGTAATGAAAAATGGCAATGGAAAATTGAGAAAAAAATACAAGCAAAACAAACAAACTTATTAATAATTTACATATACAAACATACTCACAAAGGGTATAAACAAATATATATATGTACATACACAGTACAAAATTACTTTACGCGTTCAGATACCGAAATAACACGATTTCTTATATAAAACAACAAAATATATGTATACGGTACACACTTCGTTAAAAATAATTGGGTTGAGTATGAGTGTTAAAGCATAAGATGTTGATTTCTTAATAAATTAAGACTTAATAATTACAAATCTATAAAAAAAAGAAAAAGTAAAAGTAAAATAAAAAAAAAAAAGTTGAAAAGTTTTTCCTTATATTATTAATTTTCCCTATATACATATATTCTTTCATTATTTTCACAAATTTTCCTTGGTTTTCCACTTAAAATAATAACGTTAAAATGAAAAACAACAACAAAAATACCTTGAAAGAATAAACCAAATGAGAAAAAAACCATAACCAATTTATAAAAAAAAAAATTATACACAATATAGAATACATAAACATTTATATATATACATATTCATATCCATATATAATACGGTACATACTCGTACTTTTCCATATATAGTGTATATATGCATATATGGAAGAAGAAGTTTTTATTATAAGTGGGTCAATAGCTTTTAAAATGTGTTGTTATTGTTGTTGATTTTTAAATATTATATATACAAGGAGAAGGACAACAATTACTTACATATATTTTACGGTATTATTGGTATAATTGTATATATATATATATAAAGAAGAGAAAATATGGGAGAAAAACCATAATGATATTAATTGAAAAGAGAAATTTTACTTTCTCGATTATTTATTTTATAATATACATAAATAAAGAATACAAAAAGGAAGAGAGAGAGAGAGAGGGAAAGAGGGAATAAAATAACAACACAAACTGTAATAAAATGCTACAAAAATTGCATTATCACATTGCAACAATACTCTATATTACTCATAAATTTATTGATAAGAGCATTATTATATTTTGTCATAAATCACATACGTCATGTACATGTCATCTCAACCATATAATACTGTTGTAAGTACGCTACATACGCATTAAACAGTTGCTAACGTAATAGTAAAATCAGTTGGTTTGTATACAAAAATTTTTCAACTTATAAGAGAACAATAGAGGTGAAATGAATGAATTGTAGTAGAGCAATAAATATGGTGATAAAATGGTAAAGAATATCATTCAATTTGTTTGGGATGGCAGTAAATTTTGAAAATGACATAATATATGTACGTATGCATGTGTTTTGAGCAAATGCTAATATTCATTTAAATTGCAGCAAATGTAATTTTTTTAATTTGTAAATGATAATTTTTTTTTTCATATTTCAAAATTTTGTAATTAAAATTTTCTACACTATGTGCATAATATAAGTATGTATATATGCATGTAGATATTGAGCGAAGTTATCAACCAGCCGAGAATGTTACGTTATTAAGTAATTTTTTTTGTCTTCTTCTTCTTAATGCAGAAAAGTTATACGTTAAAAGCATTCTTAAAGTCAATCAAACTAAAGTAAAAAAAAAAAAATTAAAGAGAAATAGTTTTTTCTACATACATGGAGAAAAAAGATGAGAGAAAAAAAAATTTTAAAAGTAAAAGCGACGCATGAAAACTTAAAATGGAAACTTTTAAATTTTATGCAACACTTATTCCAACTTTATATGAATAAAGTATGTATATATATACACGTATGTATGCAGGTATGTGTGAAATGAATTCATATACACTTTTGTGGTAAAACTAATTTTTAAAAAAAAAACTTCAAGGTTTTCCATTGATATTATTAAGAAGGTTATAAATGAGATTAAAATTAATGCAAGTTCTTTTATAGTTTTATAAATTCGCTATTAATTTTATTAATGTAGAAATATATGTACGTATTCTCGTATACGTATATTTATACAGGGGAATCGTATACATATGAAACTTTCTTATTATATTGCAAATTTGTATGTACAAAAAAATACTATGTATGTATATGTATGTACACTATACTGATATATTTATATATATCATATGAATATATATATATAATTATATATATTATATATATTATATATATCACTTATTATACATAATATATTTGCTAGTTATATAATAGAAGTTATAGGCTGCTTAAAGGTTCGAAGTTAATACAAACAATTTATTCGCATTCAATCGGACACTCATGTAAATTATAGGTATTTATAAGTATGTTTTAAAATTTCACGCTTAGTAAGTAAATAACGCACAGAAAGTCACATATTTCTCACAACGTCAGTTATGCAACAAGTAAGAGTAACTTTTCTATGAAGTTAGACACTTTAATTGGAAATAAAAACTAAATGAACTTTCATGCAAATCACATAATATGTAGAGAGAGATAGTCTGCTCTTATAGGCACATAAAGAAAGGGAGAGAGAATTTACCTTAAATTTAATTGAAAATTTCAAAATTTTGAAAACGTTAAACGCTTTTCTCTATAGAATACTGCTATACTTATACTGCTAGTTCTAGATTACTACCAACCAATAACAATATTTTCGGATTCAATTTCTTAAAATGTATGTAATTATGTGCCGTTATAGGAAGTTCTTGCGAAATTTCTCTAATCCGACTATTTTATTTTCGTCAACATTGTATTTTCGTCAAAACCGGGAAATCAATTTGAAATATTATTGATATACGCTACAAATATGTACATTAAAATGCAACAGGATCTATTACTTTGGCCACCTGCATACACGTTAAGCTCTTGCAATTATTAACAATTAATGTCACTCACCCTTCCAGAGGGGGACACAACAAAATCAGAGTTCTGAATTTTGTAGTGTCTACATTATTTAATAAATAATTTTCATAAAAATTTTTCATTAAACAATTATATTGTATATTAAAAATATTTTTTTTTCTAATTATATACGATAATAATGAAAACACTAAAAAAATAACATGACTGAAGTTGATTTAAAATGAAAAATTTTTTACTTCATTATTATATTTTACATTTATGTACATTATGTAAATCATATTATGTACACGTACATCTACACATATTATAGGAGTATAATAATATAATTTATGTAGAAATCTTTTTGGCATTCATGTAACATAATACGATAACCTATAAATTTTATGTTTATATATATACATATACACACATGTTATAAATTCTTAAGTAGCACGGAAAATATCCTTTGATACCATCATGGAGTTAAAATTTTTTTATTGTTGTTGTTGTTACCGTTAGCAGATTTTCATCGTTGTCTTTTTAGTTTTTAAATCAAAATTTTTAAAATTTTTCATGCATGTATATATACACATGTGTATACATATATACGAGTACGGTTAGTGCAAACATAAATCTTCTAGATTTCTTTCTCAGGCACTTGGAATATTTTATACATTTTTTACATGCAATATATAAACCATTTTTTATCGGAATATTCGGAATAAACCGTTTTACTATAAGAATTCAGAGGGTAGAAGCCAGAGGGAGAGTTGTATAATAGAAGAGAAGGAGTCAGAGAGAGAGAGAGACAGAGAGTTCAACTTTATAAAATGAAAGTTTAATTTTTTTTTTTTTTTTTGCAAATTTTTATTTCTTGAAATTTTAAAGTTGTTGAAATTCTTATACACTCTCTGATTTAAAAACAGAAAAAAAAAAACAGGAGAGAAAAAAAGTATAATAAAGAGAAAAAGAGAAAAAGGAACTCTTGTTTTTTATCGTTTTTTAATTCCATCCTACATTTTTTTTTGGTTTTTTTTTTTTTTAGTAAAAACGACCTACACACAGAAAAACTGCTATTTAAGGATTCCAAAATATATGCAAGTAAAAAACAAAAAAAAGGAAAAAACCAAATAAAATTGACAAAATAAAAAAAAAATTAGGAAAAATTCAACGAAATGAAAAGGAGAAGGAGGAGGAGGAAGAGGAGGAGGAGGAGGAGGAGGGGGGAGGAGGAGGGGGGAAAAAACAAACACTCGACGCTACAAATGAAAATTTTCTCATTCTAAATCTTTTAGAATAAAAACAAATTAACAAACAAAGGAAAAAGCAAAAGAGGAGGAAATTGAGTTGTTTTTTTTTCGTCCTTAGTCCTTATGCCTTGCATACAATTCTCGTGAATATTTTATAACGCTTTCAATTTTTAAATAATTTTCTTTTTTAAACTAAAATTCCCTTTAGTGTTAAGAAAAAAAAAACAAAAACTTATTAAAATATTTAAAGAAGATAAAAATTTTGTGCCGCGTTCCCATGTTGTAGAAGGTTGGTCGAAATTAGGAATTTTACATTACAGTTTGCTACCGAAAGAAAGTGAATGGAGAAGATGTTAAAATATATAAAAATTCAGATTAATTTTTTAGAATGAATTCTATATTTTTCTAAAATTAGAATGAATTCAAATATTTTTTTCAAAATTTTAAAATTGACATATTGAAAAATTTCAATTCATCTTTTGCCCAGTTTTGCAAATTTCCACCGAATTGTTCTTAATTGGCCAAAGTTTAACAAAATACGATATTATATTACTGCAATTTCTGATTTTACATTTAAATATTTACTTATATCGTATTTATACCATATGGGCAATACACTCTGGTGTAAGCTTATGTTACTATTATGGTACTAATCGATTTGAAATTAGATCTCCTGGAAACGATATTTTTGAATTGAAAGCTATAAACAATTTCAAAAAGCCAATTATTTTTGGAATCAATTTATACTCGTATAATATACACTGGAAAAACATTTTCTACAATTAATATTGAAAAAGTGTGGCAACAATAAATGTCTTAGTTACAAAAATAGTTTAGAAAAATAAATTTCGCCAAATACAGTATGTTTTTGTATGAATTTTTTACTAAGTGAAATTCCCAAGAAAAATGAGTTATTAATAACGAAATTAGTATTATTTCAAATTCTTTTTTTGCAGTGTAATTAAAAACCAAAATCTATTTCATTTGATAACTTCAGACAGCTACAAAATATAATATTCTGCATTTCAATTCGAATTAACACAACCAAGATCCTAAGAGTTTTTCAATCAAACCACATGGAAACAACATGGCATTCATTTCTCTTAAAATATAAAAAATTTTTATTCAATATTTTCTTAATACTCATTTTTATTGTAAACTCTTACATTCTTACTTAGTTTCTTTACACTCTTCTTTTTTTATTGCATATTAAATGATTTTGAAGAATAAAAGAAAATTCTTGAAATAATTTTTAAAGGTAGAGCATATGCAATAAAAAAAAATAATTGCATATGCATACAAATACATAATTAACGTTATATTTTTTTTTCCATTTCTGCAAATGAAATCCTTAACAGTTTCAATAACTAAAATTAAAATTGTATACGATATGAATACGTATAGCTCCTATAGCTCCTATACATGCTATATGCATGTAATAAAACGGCTAAAAATATAGGAATAAAAAGCAGAGCACAGAGGAGGAAAATTTTTTCAAATTTATACAAAATGGCAATATAATTGAGATGGGGGCTGGCATGCATATATAACAGAAAAGTGAGAAATATCAAATATTACAGAGGAAACATTTTTACACCCATCATACACTCATGCCTGTAAATTATGCCCAATCACCTTGTAAATTTTATGAATTCGAGGTTAGATTTCCTTTTTTTTTTTTAAATTATTATTTATCGATTTCAATTTTAAAATTCAATTGCTTTCAATTAAAAAAGAATTATTAAATTGCATAAATGGCAATATCTGACTATCTCTCACTATTTCTCTGACTATAGCTGTATTGTAGAGTATATGTGTATAATAGGAGTATTACATTTATTATATTTTTTAATATTTAATCAATATGATGGCGTTATTGATTTAAGTGTAATTTGCAATTACGATTTTATCGCGAAGTCTATTTGAAAATATAAAAACAACCGGTTCCTATGCTTATTCACTGCACGCACTTTAAATAAGAGTTGAATTTCTTGAAAATTAATATTAAAGAAAATAGAAGTGATTTTTCATTTATTGTTATTAATTACTGCATATTAAAAAGTTTTTATGACTTAGATGTGGTGTTGTAGATTGATTGAAGGATAAAATTACTGCCTAATAAATAAATCACAATAATGCTACATTGAGGAGACCTAAATTTACCGCTTAAATAAATGAATTTCCGGAAAATTAATCAACGGCGGTTAATTTACCAATATTGGTCAATTCACTACAAATGTTCATTTGCAAAATTTACAAACATCTTTACTTTCTAGGTCTAGCCTTCTAAGGTGACCTCTGAGTCTACCATGCGCCGTCAAGATACCCGTGAGAGTTCTTGCCAGATTTTTGCCGAACCCCGTGCTTTTTATAAAGCGTCTCTGGTCTTAATTCCCCAACAGCTACTTGGCTTGTCGAAGCCCCGTAAGGCTTCTCCAGCGCTTCAAATGCCGTCTCTCTTTAAAAAAAAGTTAATATCTTAAAAAATTGTTCGAATTATTCAATTGTTCGAATGGAATTTAAAACTTTGTTACAGAATGTGTAAACCGAAGAATAAAATGTTAAGATCAAGTAAAATTACTCTCCTTCAACGATGGTTATTCAACGTTTTCAATTGTTAAAGAAAATCACAATGCAATTACTCATGAAAATCTAATTTCTCTTTTACGTAAAACAGTTTTTCAAAACAGATGTTCCAGCAATTTTCGAAATGAACTCCAGTAATTGTAATTGTAGAAAAATTAAAAATAAAAATATTTACATTTTCCTACATCTGAGTATCTACTTATATGCATATTAATTCCAAACTCTGATCTCACTCTATACCTTCAGTTAAGTAAAAGTATTTAAAATTTTATTATTTTAACAAAAGTCTTACAAGCTTTGCTTTCTTTAATCTTTTTACCCATATATTTAAGAGTATGACCCAAATTTTTTTTTTTGCATTTCTTTCACTCTTTCAATTTAAAATTTCCTAAAATAAATACCTTTTCTCTTTTAATGTTGCACTCTAAAAGATACAAGAAATTACTTTTTAAGGCACAACACTCATATTACATACGCTATACAAATAAAAGTAAGTAAATAAGATTTTAGTTAGCAAAATAAAAGAAAAAACTTTTTTTTTAAATCCTTTCATATTTTCCATTTTGATGAATTGAAAGCCCCAACTTCAGTACTAAAAGAGAAAGAAAAAACTGGCAACCTGAATGATGCAGGTGTTTTTAGTCATTTCTATTGTTCCATATCACTTTTTATACATAGCCATATTTGTACACTTACCTGAAAAAAAAAATTAATTTAGTTTTAGTAATAATTCTATTCAATTACAAAAAATAAAGAAAAGTAGAAGATAAAAGCAAAAAATGAATAGTTAGTCTAAATCTAAAAATTTTCCTATACTTTTTAAGTATAACAAAAACCTCTCAACACGAAAATATTACAACTGATGAAAAACAAATTTACTGATTTCTTTGCTTTCCATTTTGTATGAAAATAAAAGTTTTCTGTTTTGTTTTGTTTTTGCTTCATTTAGTTGAATAGGTAGACAAAATAATAAGGGAAAACAAAAGAAATTGTAAAGCAAAAAAAACTGCAAGAGCCTCAAAGCAGTGCCCGGCAATTTTTTTCAATTCAGATACTTAAAACTAAAGTCTACTATGGAAAATAATACTTAGCTCCTGACGTCAAGTTAATTATTCATCATGAAATGAAAAATTCCCGGTTTTAAACACAGATGTCGTCAATGGCAGTGACAAAATTTTTATAATTAAATTCGTATGGAATTACAAATTTTATTTAATTTTTATTCTGGATGGCTAACTAAACAGAACAGTATTAAGGAAGTTTCCATGTTTTCCCGAAAGATTGTACAAAATTGAAATTAACTTATATGGATAAAAGGCACTCGTTCGCGTTCTATCGATAATGCATACAAATAAATTAATTAGAATATTTACTTTTGATCTTGATCAAGTCCTCGTTCATTCAAATTGTAACTTTTGTATTTCTGTTCCGATTATATTTATATAGTTAGATATCGGCACTTTCCTTAGATAGACAACGCGATTTGGTTCATACCAATTCCACATGATTACAATTAGAAAGTTCTAGATGCTATTGTAATGCGATGTACTTAATTAAAGGGGATGTTGTGTCTCGTTTTTAAAAATTCAAACGATCTTGTTTTCGTGCCGAAGAAAAAAGTTTTCCAATTTCGCAGTTCGAAAAATCGACTAATGACTTAAATGTGTATTAATTCATCAAAGATTTTTCTTCACCTCCTACAAAATGCCGAGCTTAGGCACAGTAAATGCTCCATGGTTCCCCTTTCAAATGTCGCGTTGCAATTCTTGCACAGATCTTTATGTATCTGTGAGTAATATGCAAGCCTATTCTAAATTCGTGGTTAATCGTAATACAACCCGCATTTAACATACAATAATCACTAAGCACGCATTTTAACGAATCACTCATAGGATAATTAACGTAGAATTGTGAATTAAATTAATTTTTTTGGAATTCTAACAATAAATAAGGAAGTTTTGTTTGAATTCCCATCACTTACTTACTTCTTATTTAACATTTTTTTACATGACTGCATTTAGAGTTGACATGACCAAATTCCTCTTTTCTCTTTTTATGAAATATTTCATTTCATTTCATTTTTCTTTGATTGTTATTATCGTTTTTATTTTTCTTTTAAGTGAAAGAAATTAATGCCCGTAAGATAATTTAAAATAATGCAGTATGCCAGCACCTAAAAGAAAAAAAGGTGAAAAATTCGCGGGAAAAAAAAGAAAAGGAAAAAAGAAATGAAATAAAAAAAAAATAAAAAAAAAGGTCTGAACTGCAACACAACTGATCTTTTGTTACTTTTATTTGAAAGAAAAACTTTTCTTTTTATATTTTATTTTCCTTATATGTAAAAACATTTGTTTCTTGGAACAAAAGACTTAAAGCTTGAATGATAATTAAATGCTATATGTATATAAAATAATAATAAAATGATGGAATTAAATTATTAAAAGTAATTTAATTAAGTAAAAAAAAAAAAATAAAAATTTTTCTTTTGACAGAGAATTAATAAATTTGTTAGAAGTTTTTTTCTTAAAATATTTAAGTAAAAAATGGAACCGAAATCTTTATACATGCATGATTGATTTGGGTTTAATTGAATGCTGAAATGCTGCATAAACTCACAGGTATATAATCCGACCGGCCTATAATAAATTTTACTCGTAGGCTAATACCCTAACCTAACAACAACACGTTTTTAACTGCTGAAGTGTTTAAACATTTTTATTCAAAAATTTAAACATATTCGTAGTTTGTACTAACAAAAGAAAATTGTGCCGAGAATGCTCTTTCAGACAGGGCCTCCAGCAGAAGATAATGTAGACGCTCCACTACTCCAAACCTATGCTCTATGTATGATGAAATCAGATCAGAGTCATATATTATGAACTACTCCGAAATTAACCGAAAATTACACAAGCGATCATAACCGACGACACAAGAGCGCAGTACGACGAAAAATTTTATCATGAACATCTTTATCATGACAATGCACGACCCCATATTGCAAGTATTGCCAAAAAACCATAGCTGAGGAGCCTCAAATGGAAAATTCTGCCAGCCGTATTCAGCAGATATGCTCTCTTTAATTATCATTCGTTCCGGACAATAAACATGGCCTGGCTGAACAACGATTTTCTTCCTATGGCGACTCCAAAAAATATGGGCCGACGACTGAAGAGTCTCCAAAGATCAAAACTTTTTCCAACGTAGAATCTGCATGATTTGAAAAGATAGCATAAAATAGTGTGACGGTCGTATAAACTATATTCGCAAATTTTCGATAGATTTTATAGCCAGATCCCTTAGTCCAACATCATTTATTAACCTTTACTATAGTAGGGCAAGTGAGTGCTACAAATTATGTACTTTTTCACTAAATTTAAATTGTTTGAGAAAAATTTAAAAATGTAATTGAGAATAATTTTAAGTGCTCTCTCTTTTAGAAACGCAAAAGTTTTGTTCAAATAGCGTATGATTTTCGCTTTAAATTATAAATCGAAAGAAAGAGTCTTTAAAAATGTTCAAAACATTTCCTTAAATTCTAAACATTTTCCTTTCCCTATTTCAAACTATAAAACAACTAGAATTCACACAAACACGTACATAATGTATAAATTTTCAATTATACAATCACAAAATATCTACTATAAAAATTTTTATTATTTAACATAAGCATTGTTATTATATTGCAGATAAACTAAAACATGTTCGCCCTTGGCTATACTCAAAGAATTTATAGTTAGTCGTTGAAAAAAATTCCAAAAAAAAAATATAAAAAAACAAAGGACCTTAGTCGCATAGTTATTTTTTTTTAAAAAAACATCCTTTGTTTTTTTTTTTTTTTCATTTTCTAACAATTCTTAATAAAAAATGCACCTTTAAATTAGCGCCTACAAAAGCGTTTCATTTCTATTATTTTTTTCCTATTTTCTTTTTTTTTTATTTTCTTCTTAATTTGATATCCTTTTAGTGTGCGTGTGTACCACAAGAATCGTTCATTTCATTTCAAGAGAAATGAAATTTGTTAAGAAAAGAGAAAATAATTGTTTCATTTTCACATGGTTGATACTTGAAAAAAATTATTTTTTTTTTCCTACTTTCCTATAAAATTTGTCAAAGTAGAAACTGTTTTAATATTGTGGTTTGTCATAATGTATACATGTACAATAGAAAAATTTTAAAAGGATACCAAAATACAACAAAGAATAAAATTAATGGAACAAAATATTTTCAACATTTTTTATTTGTTTTGTATTTTTAACCGCGTTCAAACATCCATTCATACTTATGCTTGTTATCATACAAAATGTTTGTAATACTGAATATGTTTGGATGAAAATTTAATACGAATGAAAGCTCAAAGACACCCAATAATTCATCATTATTATTAAAAAATGAAATAATGTTTAATAATTAAAAAAACCCAATTTCAGGCGAGCAAACATGTTTAAGTATTATACAATATAAAAGCAATCAAACGCCTTCAAACCAACTGTTGAAAAATATACAAAATAAACCAAACATTAATTTTAGACTAAAATTTTCTACATTTGAGCAAATTGAAAAATAAAAAGTGCCATTTTGTGAATATGAATTCAATAAAGAAAAAATTTATGTTTTTTAAATCAAACATTGTAAAACATTTGACGCAGTGTTTGTATTCAAACCTAAAACGGAAAATCAAATTTATTCATTATAAAAATCTAATCTAACAGTTTTAAATCAAAGAGAATCAATGAAAACAAAAACAAGAGGTTTTCTTTAAAATCATAAACCCGAAAAAAAATTCTTTTGTATGATTTCAAGAAAACAAAATAATTTTCATGCGAACACACATTAATCGCAATTTAAAGTGAAAATAAAAAAAATGCACACCATTGTTTAAGAAATAATAAAATTTTGTGAATTAGGACGGGAATCAAACTGCTTACACTACTGATACTAAAACTGAAAGTTTTATACCTTCAAAATTGTATGATGCATTTAGAATTATACAAAATGTTCACGTCCGGTTTCAAAATTGTATGATGCATTCAGAATTATACAAAATGTTCGCGTCCGGTTTCAAAATTATATGATGCGTTTGGAATAATACAAAATGTTCGCTCACTGTTTATTCTCATACCATTTTTATAACTTTAAATGCTTACTGTTATTTTTTCGCTTAATAGTACTCTTATATTTTTTTAAATATTTTTAAATTGGTGAAAATATAAAATAAACATAAAAGAAAAACGAAAAACATAAAAAAAGAAATAGGACAATGATATTAAAAAAAAACTTTCGAAAAAGATAAATTGAAAAAAAAGAAAAGTAAAAAAGGATAAAAAGAATTGCCATTCATAATTTCCTTCAGGCTAAACTTTTTATTCCTTCTGCTTCTCTTTCTTTTTTTTCCGGCTAAAAATTTATGCCTACGGAATTTTATTAATAAAGAACGACATTAAACGGGTATGCTATACAAAGTACTGGACTATATTTTATTGCTATACAAGAGAGATTTTTTTTAGAAAATTTTAACAAAATAATAAAAATTGTTTATGGCGCTATTTTTTCTCTTCTACATCATCATAAAAATTCTATTAGAAATTCTCAATTTCCACTTTATATTTGAACAATTGCAAAAGAAAAAAATTGTTTTTATTGCATATCACATGACCTTCCACCCAAACACAATAGATTTTCTCTATTATGTACATGACACCGTTATGAAAAATTCAATTGATTCTCTCCTATTCTCTCTCATATTAATGAAAAACAAATTTGAAATCTATAAAATATGCACACTATATTGCAGTGTCAATAGTATTTATAAATAGAGAGAAATTTTTAATACAACTCGTATTGATTGAATTTTGTATGAAAGAGAAAAGAATTAAAAATCAGGTTAATAAAATGAGACTATTGTTTATTAATTAAATACTCAAACTATATCTACATATTTGTACATGCATTCAGTTCAATGGTGATGTTTTAGCATTAAAATATTGTTTGCTTTTAAATGTTTAATATTAAAATTTTGAATTTAATTGGATTTACGAAATAGAAAGTTGTCATCATATATGATTCTGAAGAAATGAGACCTTTTTTGTATGTAAAATAATTTATGACTTAAAACTTTACATTAAATGAATACTTATACAAACCCTACTTTGTTTTTTGTAGAAAACTCATTGTAACAGGGTCATCGAAAGGGTGCAATCCTGGACATTTATTTTAAGGTATTTCAAACTGAAACACATGCAATAGAAATTCGCCTGAGAGTGAATTTAGAAAAGGCGTATAAATATCGCATCATCTATGTTCTATCAGATAGCAGAACGACGTTCTCGGCTCTCCAATCGACTCAGCTGGTATATATCAGTGTGCTAGTCTGGGGAAACTGGCTTCAAAAAACAGAGTTACCCTCATGTGAATGTCGCGAATAGTTGGCACAGGGGCAAGGAGATTGCTGATGAGTTAGCGTAGAGGGAATCTGAGATTCCTTTCGTTCTGCCCTCCCCTCATATGTGGACACTCCTATTAATGTCTGGCATCAGAAGCAGATTTAACGTTCTACTGGAGGAGGGAATCAAATCTTTGGTGCGGGTGCTGCTGCTGCGCAATTTCATCATGCGAAATTGTTCATTTTATCTTGCTGTTAGGAATGGATCGAAATAGTGTTCATGCTGTTATTGGCTTCTTTAACAAGCATTGTCATCGGACTTCCTTTTGTGTAGATTCTGCCAAGATAGTGAGGAGACATCCATACATATTTTGTGCGAATTTGATTGAAGAAAGCACAAGTATTTTTGCTGGATATTTACTTAAAGCTATGAGTCAATAAGTGAGAATTTATGAGGAAAAAAAAAATAATTTTTATAAATCTGGCAATATCAACAATAAATTATTGAAATTCTATTTAAATGCATGTATGTATGTGTAAGTATGTGTAGTTAAATTAAGTATGAAAAAAGAATGTAGAAAAAAAAAATATACTTAAATGTTTTCTTTTCTTCTTCTTGTTTTTTTTTTTATTTCGTTTTTGTAAACTACTTGAAGCAATAATTTGGTTCTTTTGTAATTTTTTTTTTATTTTTTACATGAAAGGACTTTTTCATGCTATTTTGTTACAACTACCATTGACTTTCTGCTTTTTAATTCTTAAATACACCTGTGTATGTTTTTCAAGTAGATTGTACAGAATATAAGTAGATTTTTTATTTGCATGACCTTGGATTTCTTTTTATTCCTTTCCTTTCCTTTTTTTGTATTGTATGACACAAAAGTTCATTTGTTAAATATACTTAATATGTACGTATACGTATACGTACAAGATATATATAGATATATATAATACATCTAGTATAGGACAATCGACATGATACAAAAATATAAAATTTAATATAATGTACGTACGTAATTATATAATATATAACAGTTTAATATACGTGTGTAGTTGTTATAAATTATATTTTAGTATTTTATTCTATTTAAAAAATTACGTAAATATATGCATGCCATTACGAAATGAACGTCATCGGCATGTTCATCTAAAAGTAATTTGAGAGAAAATAAAACAAACGAAAATGTTATATAGACTGTTATATATATAGTTACTAGAATTAGACTGAGTAATTTATAAAATAAAATTGTATTAGAGAAAAACTAAAAATTATATTATAGGAAGAGAAAGAAAGAGAGTAAGAAAAGTCAAAATAAAACGAAGAGCTACCTTCTTTATAACGATGCAAGTAAAATGTTATACATACATAGTTACTGTCAAAACACTTAAGGTAAGTGTCCCTATTACTGACATATTTCGCAACAAATTCAACTTTGGCGTGAGATATTTTATATGTGAGACACAATAAATGATCGTATTTCCGATTTTTTGAATAATTTGGATAATTGGGAATAATGTTTTTTATAAAATTATTTAATCAAAATATTTTTTAATTCATAATTTTTCGATTAAAGACGAAGAGAAAAAATGTTCCTAATATTGACATAACCGCAAATGTTTGTGTCTATTACTGACAGTTTGTGTTCCTAATACTGACAATGTAATTTTATATGCTGTAATCCATATTCTATATATGAATAATGGTTTAAAATGGTTAAAATGATAATATTCAATAAAAATGGAATAATAATTTGGATTTCTACGGATATTTCATTTTATTTAAAAAAAAAATTAAAAATTTATCATATTATAATTCAAACAAAAATAAAAAAAATATTTTTTATTGAATTAAAGGTAAAAATATGTGAAATTCAGCTGATTTGAATTTATTATTACTGTAGAATGTACTTTTGCTAGTAGTCTTAATATGCAACAATGAATAAATAAAAATTTTTAAAAGATATTTATGAAAATCTAATTCGAAATTATATAATTTTTTATAAAGTATTATAAGTAATATTTGCTACAGATGTATTCTTATAAATAATACCTAAAATATGATGTACCGATCACACGAAATTATAAGAAATCATATCAATATATTCTAAAGCTGCTAATAAGCCTATTCTAAAGCTGCTTTTTGCTTTAACAAAGACTATTTATGTATTAAGTACGTAACGAGAGCAACCCATTCTTAATTTTTGGAACAACATTTCGGGTTATTAAAAAGGACTCCTTTTCTTATTTAAAAAGAACCATTTCCGTTGTGATATTTGTTATGACGTTAACGTTTACAGTAATTTCAAAGCATTTTTTTAGAAAGCGAATTGTACTGTTTTATTGACAGTATTGTATACAATATTGACACACAATTTGTTAGACGAATATCACTATTAAAAAGGTAAAAAGGTCGCAGTCAGATATAAGTTTTCACAAATGTAATCGATTTTCATTCGACAGAAATAGTTTAAACAATTTTAAAGTATAAAGAAATTATTTTTATTAATTAAAATGAATATCAAAATTAAAACTTTATACTGACATAATTTTGTACATAATATTGACCCTCTTTAGATCGTATTACCGACACCCGTTTTTAAAGCTAAAATACTCCGAACCTGTAGTAAATTCTTAGTGTCAGAATTCGGACATTAGAAAGAAAATTCAAATTCGATTTTAATTAAATAAATACGAAAATAAAAATTTAAATATTCTAAAAATGACGACATTTGTAAAAATACGGATTTTTGACGTATTACTGACACATATGTCAGTAATAGAAGCAGGGTCGAATTTTAGATGTTCCTAATACTGATAGGAATTATTTTTTAAAATTCTTATTTATTTAACGTTTTTACTCCGAATAACTTATAAAAGAAGATAAAGAATAATCAAAATATTTAATTTAATATAAATACATATATTTTTAACCGTCAAATAAGTCAAAAAACAATAAAAACAAAATCGGAAAAATTAAGCAAAAAGTATAAGAAATTCTCCAATGCAACCCACTTTTGCTATGTCTATGGAAACAAAACTGATTTATGTTCAATATTTTGGAGTTATTTCAAAACTAAATAAAAGGAAGTATTGCGATAATTTGAATTAATCTAGAAATAAAAAAATATATATATGTTGTATAGAGAAAATCTCTTAATAATTATAAAAAACCTCATGTATGTCAGTATTACCGCCACTGTCAGTATTAGCTACACTTACCTTATGTTATTTTTTATTCAAATATGATTTTATTAAATAAAGTACTTTCATGATTTTATACATTATATACAATAACTTTCAGAATAATGACAATAAACAATTTTTATACAATTATTTTATTATTATTATACACGTGTATATAATATAACCTTGTACTCTTTCATGACTTGTGGTGATGGAGAGTTTGTTATTTTACCTTTTCCTTAATAATATTATACTCAAATTACATTAAGTACTTATATCCTATATTTCCACCTACTTATTCTACTCAAACATTTTTTTGCAACTAACATGACAGTATTTCGAAATATTGTTTATAATTATAGCGTATATAAGTAGTTACATGCATACTTAGCTGTATAATTCAGTATTTAAAAAAAAAGTATGAAACTTCTCCAATTATGCATGTCGTAATACCGTTTTTAAGGTACTAGTTAATTCTCTATGTACTTATATATATATTTTTTTTTTCATTTATTTACCTATAAAAATTAGTATCGGCATTATTTTTTTGTTGAATCCTTATAGAAGAAACTATAATAAAATAACGAATCGTGCAAAAAAAATTCTTATATAAGTATATATATACAGTCAAACCCCTTTAAATACGAGCCTCCATAAACTGACATCCTCCTTAACACGAACTGTTTAGTTGCGTTCTTCATCACAAACTCACTTTTTTTGTATTTTTTACAACTTAACACGGAATGGCAATTGTCTGTATAACAGAAAATTAGTAAGTAAAAATTTTTTTTCATCCGAAAATTGCCGCAATAAAATGTAACAGAATAGGTACTACTGTTAAACTCCAAAAATATTTTTCGAAATGCAATAACATGAAATTATGTTAAATCATTTTTATTTTTATACATACATATATACATATATACGCATACATTTTGAGTTAGTATGTAAACCGAATAAGGTCAAATCCAACGAATTGCATTTCTATTACAGAAGCCGGCCCTGTATTTATTCATTTCCTTTTTCTGCCTACTTACGTTTAAGAATATAAAAGCTACAATATTGTGTGTACTGTTTGACTTATACGTAACGTATAACATTTAAGCAAGTTATTCTATTTTTATGACACTATAATTAACATTCACAAAATGTAAGTGTGTGCATTCCAACCAAAAACAAAAAAATATTATTATGCAAATGATGCCATATAAATAAAATCATATAATTAAAGAAATTCTATATGCTTAGATCTAATTTTAAGAAGTAATAAATCACTCGTATTTGATAAATCTAAATTACATTCATAATACTTATATGTATGTATAAATAAATAGGATTTACTTGAAACAAAATTCGATATACCATTGCAGAATTTCCTATATTTTGTATAACAATATATAAATTTTAATATGCAAGAACTCAAAACTTTTATATTCTCTTATATACAAAAACAATATTGTGACTAAACTGTTGTGTACATTACCTATGTAATAATAATGTAAAATATGAAAAAAAATTCTGAGAACAGAATTTATAGAAAACCTGCTTTTAAGGTCATTCTATCCTTGTTGGAAAAATTGATTTCACTTTTATACATATACCAAACTTGTATACGTATATTAAAGTTTATTTATGTGTAATCATATTTTTATTTTTCATTGAATTCTAAAAATAGTTCTTAGATAGTCCTATTTTACTTTCAATATCAATATTCCAAAAATGTGTGTACATACAATTATTATGTAAGTGATTTTATGAATTTTTTGAATGCAAATGAAAGATAACTAGATAACATGCTATTAACCCACTTGTACCAATGTTACCATATTTATTATAAAATTTTTTCTATATTTACACTTTCTGGTAAATAAATGTATGAGCTCTTTTCTAATACTTTAATGGTTTTACAATTAAAATTACAACAGTCGAACAAAGCAAGATGAGAACAAATGGACTGGAATTTAACAAACATTTTAACTGAATAACAATTAAATATTATTATATAAATTAATCTTAATTATAATTAATAAACTAAATGACAATGACAATAGTGTGCTAAATGTCAATAAATTTTGATTTTAGTTTTCTTTAGAAAGTCTAAATTCAAAATTGTAGTATAAAACTATAATTCAGCTTATGGATTTTAATTGCTGAATTGCGCTGAATTGATTTTAAATTTTTTTCAAAACTTCAAATTTACACAATAAAGAACGAAGAACTTTTTTTTATAATTCTGTCAAAAATATATAACAGTATCACAAAATAGTACACATTTAATTTTATAACAGTATAATATAAAAAAAAAATATAATAATTTGCACATTTCTAAAAATAGATGACATAAAAAAAAAATTATTCTCTTTTGTTTTCCGATCTTAAATCACGTTTCAGAAGAAAAAAAATTAATCAATTTTATAGTTGTTCCCATAACATTTTTTTAACTGTAAGTAATTTGTGCTCTTTTTTCTTTTTGTTATACATATATAAAAATCTAATAAGATTTTTAAGGTAGGCATGTCACCGCATAATAAACTACTTACTATTATAAGTACAATATAAAATATTAATCAATTTTTTTGATTAATGTATACATATTTAAAAACTATAAAAAAAAAGAGAAAATAACAATTTCCAAAAACAAAAAAAAATTGTTATACGTGCATAATTCAATTATTGATTAACAGTATACTGATATAGACTTACAAATGCCTACTTATCTGTTAAGTGATTAACAAGAAAAATATATAATACTAAGTTATCCTCAAGGAAAATAATAGTGAGGAAGAGCAAAAAAAAATTCGTTTAACATTATTTAAAGAGAGCATTAAATGAGAGAGGCTTATTATTGAAAAAGAAATGGTGAAAAAATTTTTCTGATAAATAATAATAATGATAAAAAATTAGTACTTTGCTAGTTTAAACAATACTTTAAGAAAAAATTTATAATATTTTATGATCTGACGTGACAGTGACACTATCAAAGAGTAAAAACAAAACAATGTATTAAAAGATTTATATCGTTTTCTCTCTTTGTTTTCAATTATTACTTTTATAACACAGAACGTAATCATATAGTTTGGCCAACAAATAACAATATTTATGTCATATAATAATTGAAAATAATTGAGTAAATACTATTATAAAGTAAATTTAAAATCAAAACTTGAGGCTCTATAAAAAAGTTATATTACGCACCTCTCATTTGATTTATTAACTATATATTATAGTCATTATAATAAATTCCTATTATATTATGTACTATTATCATCATCAAAATAATTACTGTTATGCCAATGGCAATAGAATAATATTGAATATAAAATGTATGATTTTTTACTTTCTATCAATTATTATTTTAAAAAAAAATAAATTCTATATGTTGATTGTTGCATAATTGTAAGTCGTGCTTTAAAAAAAATTGTTATTTAAAATTTTATTCTTTTATTGTTATAAAAGTAAATGTTTATGCAAGTAAATAAGTAAATTTGTCAATTAATATTGATTTAAATAATAATAATTCTCTTGTCACCTCTTTTATTTTATGATGGTTTATAAAATTTGTTTCTTTCTCTTTATATGCACATGTTTTGTAAATACAGGCAAGGTATACATTTATATGTATATATTTTCCGGGGTTAATGACTTACTACTATTTTTCTAAGCAAAAAAGAATTCTTTTCCAAATCACTAAGTACTTGCGTTTTTTTTCTTGCATTACTTTCAGCATATTAGTATAAGATTTTATGTGTGTAAGTAATAAGTTGAAAATGTAACATAAGTAGTTTAGAGAACTTAAATTTAGACCAATTTACTCTTATTTCAAAATTAAAATGTTTCCTGGTTTTAAATTTCTATTATTATTATTTATTTTAAATATATTTATTTATGTAGTTCTTTATTGAATATTTAAAAGTGCATTTATATTTTTACAATATTTTTTTACATGAGTATTAAAATTTTTTTTTACTATTACTGCTTTGCTACGTATGTTCTAGTATACATGCATATATAGTACTTATATACTAGTACACTACCTATAGGTGAACTAGATGCACTAGGTATATATTTGTAAAATTTAAATTATGTATACTTATAAAACCTATTTAAATATATGGTTATTTTCACAATTAATTGTCCAGCCGTTAAAAAGAGAAATTAAATTGGAAACAAATAAAATATTTTACTCAAAAAAAAATTCACAATAAGTGTTCATTCCAAATTAGTTTCATCCTCCTCCTCTCCCTCTCAAATTCACAATTTTTGTAGTAGTCAGTGAGAGGTTTAAAAACTCGCACACACATACACAATAACTTTTTGTTTTTTTAATTTATTCTTTAAATTTAAGTAAAAGGTACTTTATGACTTATTAAAAATAAACTAAAATAAAAGAATACTTAATTACTTTTAAAATTTATTCATTCGTATAAAAATGGGAAAAAACAAAAATAAAAAGTTTTCAAGACAAAAGATGGAAAATTTTTATTTTATATACATTTAAATACCCTATAGTATAGAACAGTTATAATTTTATATAAGTTGTGTATATATAGGGTAACAATAAATGTGTGAAACCATGTGGTAAATTTCTTTTTACAAAAAAAAAATATTATAAAATGTGAATGTTTTTTTTTTCTTTCAACATATTAATTAGTACTAATTTATAAGAGTGTGTGTATAGCATTAAGTTGTTCAAGAGTTTTTTAAAAATTTACATTTTATATGTTTAGGTATATATTTACAATTAAATACTATTGTTTTTTTTTAAATTATAGTACATAAATTCATATTTGTAACTTTCGAAAAAAAAAGAAAACTTATTCGTCCTAAAGCATTAATTAACAGCATGAAATTTATAAGGATTTGCAGATTTTTCGAGGAGAATGAGGAGGCCTCGGAACACCTTCTGGGAGAATGCGGGGCCCTCTACTGCAGGAGAAGGAAAATACTGGGAAACCACGTCTTCACTTCGGCAGAGCTGCAGTGTGTCGCACCTTCCATGTTTCTCGAATTCATCAATAAAGTGGGTCTCGAGTAAGTGTTGTAAGGTCTTATCCATCACCTAGTTTGGGGGCACAATAGGTCTTTTAAGCTGGTCCCAATGCACTGTTACCCTTTCTTCAATCTACAATGTATAAAAGTTTTAAAGAATCATCTTGGCAAAAGTTAGTTAACTTCTATTATAGATTCTATTAGATTAAGCGACGAATTAAATGGCAAGTTATATTATATAATATTTAATGAAAAAGTCGTTCACATCCACAATTCTGACAACCATACTGTTGTCCTCCATTCTAACCAGAATTTTGTAATTTTTTTTGAAAAAATTCTTAATCCATGCATTCTTTTTAATTTGTTTTCTTTTGTCAATTTTGAAATATTTAGATCTGCAACAGACGTGTGCAAAAAAATTTTTTTTATAACACTAAATTACTAAAATACTATCTTCGTATTAGACAATATTACTCTCTTTTCTCAATTAGCAGTACTATTATTTTTGAGAAATTAGTAAATAAATCAATGAGAACATCAATTTGTATAGTAAAGTGTTACAGTAAACTATTTACTATTATGGCATTATTAAATTTTGTAATATTTTATTATAACGTTTAGAAAATGTGTATGTATATTAGAAAAATTTAATTTGCACGTAATTATTCTAAATAATATTTCGTTACAACAATAAAAAACGTAAAGAAACATGTACTGAATATTAAATAATTACAAATTTTATTTAAAACACTGGCGCATGTACAAAAGGTTATTCAAATATTAAATCATAGAAATAAAGTTGAAATATTGAAAAATTTAATAATTTATTGCTTTACAATTACAAAATATAAAAGGTATAAAATTGTTTTCATTAACATTTCACAACTTTTCATGTTTTATTATTTTAATTACAGTGTTGCCCTTAGTTATTATGCTAATTATATTTACTTAAAATATTAAAATCCCCTGTAGTTAAAATGTAAAACAATACGTATTTAAATATCTCATGCCTAAAAAAAAGCCCATCTACCAAATTTCGAAATATTCGGGTATTTCAAAAAAGTATAAACATACATAAATCAATGATTACTTTTACCTAATCTCATTCTGAACGATATTAACCACCTTAAAATACTTGCAAATATTCAATAATGTATGCAAATATTATATAACATTATTATTTTAACAATTATACGAATTATTTCTTATATAACGAGTATTTGATTCAAGTATATTTTCACCAATTAAATTAACATACACGGATTTACTTTTACCTTACGGGTGCATATTATTCGTTCTTCCAGACATACTTAATACATATAATAATTATATTTGAATTCTTGGATTTTATAGAATAATAATACCGTAAAAAGAACAAAGAAAGTAAAATTATTATATTGTATATTTTGAATTTTTAATGCATTACTGCTTATATTGCACTCGTATATTGTATAATATAAGCGTATTTAAACATTGGGTGAATGACTTGTATTAAATATAACAGTAATGCATATTATACTTTATCAGCATACAAAACATTAAGAGCAAACATAAAATGCATATTTATAGGGATAATGTATAAAGAAAGAGAGAAATCTAGAACTATATATGTAAAATACTTGCGTTCAGGTGTATTAATGTAAAGAATGTTAGAATCTCAATTTAATAAATCTAATACCTATATATATATATAGAAAGTTTTGTTATAAAATAACTTGTAAGTTTTAAAGTTAATTCAAAGAAATAAATCATATTTTTCAAATGGATTTAGGGTGAATAAAAATTATAATTGAAAATATTTTTACAAAAAAATAAAAATTCTAAAAAAACTCTTATTGGATCACAAAGAATTGAGAATAAAATTATTTTGCAAAACAGAGTACCTTGCTATTAATTTTGTTTCTATATGAGTACTTCATTTAGTTGTTTATGCTACTGCCACGATCAAGTAAATTTTATTCTAATGGTAACAATCAATTTTATTCTCTAAGTCAGTATATACGTGTATATTATATATATCATACCTATAATTTATTGTAAGTATACTATTATTGAGAATCGGACTTAAATATATAGGAAATTAAAAATAAAATAAATAATAATAGCCTATATAATATAATAGTCCGCCTACTGAGGACGTAATTTTTTTAATGTGTATACCATGAAAAAATGTTAATCAGATGACATTAATTAAATTAAATTATATACTTAGGTAAAAATAATAAAGATAAAAACTCTTTAATAATTTTAATATTATGTTGAATTTTATTGAAGAGAGAATAATATAGTAACTGATTAAATTAGTTCAATTATAAGACAACGCAATGTAGAAAATTTCATGTTGTGAAAATATGACGTCAACAAAAGTACATCATAACCTTAGGGTTCCAAAACAGTTAATTTATAGTAATAATAATTGATAATATTAAGGTTAAAATATGCAATAAATAACGCTTGAAATTAAGGAAGAGGATCTTAGTTATAATATTAGTTCTAATTATATTCTATATGCAATAATTAGAGCTTATGACTTACGTAGCACTTAACGTTATATATTCAAAAGGGAAATCTTACGTGTAATAACTAAAATTTATCAGAATTTAAATTAATTGAGTACAATTACTTCAAATTGAAAGTTATTAGGATTTTAGTGCTACATGTAATAAGTATGTAATAATTAATAAAATATATGTAATTCAAATCTCTCTTATATATGAAATCTTTCTATACATATATGTACTTAAATAGTTCTATAATAGTATATTATAACGAAGTTTTAGAATATAATGGTTGACATCTTGATATTTCTAAAATATTAATTGTATATAAAATTAACGTATGTATTTAATATGGAAGTTATAAAATTAAAGAATAAAACGTGAAAAAAAACGTAAATAATTATTGTCTAAGGTAAACAACGTTTCTCACTTGCTCTTTCATTCATATATGATATAACAGTACTTAAATATTTGCTTATTCGTACGTTTTACAGGCAAGTGTTTTCTCTCGTTCACAAATTACACGAGAGAATAACATGTATTTTTTACTTATTGTGTCGTATACGACTTAAAATTTGAAAATGTACAACTTTCATACAAATGCATGCAAGTAAAATTGTGTAGATAAATGAGTTTATAAATGAGTTCGAAGTAAATTTGAAGTAATTCCAAATATTGCAACCACAGAACATTTTGATACTCCCATAAAGTTTTAAACTACATTTTGTAATGCAAATTGTAATCAAAAATTTGTTAATTGAGAGTGCCAGTCCAATTGAGTTTCTCTAACAGATTCATCATAATTTTCAGTCAAAAATAAAAAAAAATTTTAATTTAAAAATTTTTATTTTGATTTTAAAGAATAAAAATATTTTAATATAAAAAAAATCTTACTTTCATGAATTTTCAAATAATTTTTAATATTATTTTTAAATATTTAAGAATAAATAAAAAAATTTTCTCCAGTATAACACTATATACTTAAGTATATCGCATGCATCGTGCATAATGCTTTTCTAAATTCTTAAATTATAAAAAATTGAAAATAAAAATCTAATTTTAAGCAAGCATGAAAAAGTGCAATTTTTTAAGGTAAAAACTATACAAAAGAGATTTATTTAAAAAACAAAAAATTCAAAAAACTGTTCACTTATATACCTTAGAGAAATTTACATAGAAAATTGTTATATTACATGTATATATATATATAAGAAATGCATGGCAAGTAAAGAAGAAAAACAAAAATAACTCTCTAACAATACCTTGAAGCTAATAAATAACTTTAAATTTAAAATCCCCAGGCTGTCTTAATAAATCTTTTATATAGTTATATATAGACGAAAAACTAAAAAAATAACTTAATTCTTATACAAACATAAAAGGTACACAATATATTCATACACATAATATATATATATATTAAGAGTATAATGTTATACAAGTATATATACGTGTATGTATAACAAAAATATTTTCTATTAAGTTTATTATAAGTATATACATTGTTATATTGTACAAGTTTGTATGTGTATATTAAGAGTCCTTACTCGTATACTTATTCGTATAACAAAATCTCAATTGCATTTTAACTTGCTTTTTGATTTTTAACCTTTAATGTATATACATTTTTAGAAAATAAGAAAGAATTTTACAACAGACATGTATTAGTATTGCAGTACCAAGGGCCGGATTAAAAAATAGAAAAATTATCTGAATGAAATTTGAGACGGTATTATAAAATGAACACATTTTAGAAATGTTTATTAGAGAGAAAATGTGCTAAAAACTATGTTTCAGAAACTTAGACACAGAGAATGATTTATGAAGTTTTGAACTTGAGATTTCATAATTTTTTGAAATAATTTTAACAAATTTCTCTAAAACGTATAAGCAACAAAAGTGGTATATTACCTATTTAGAAGGGAATTTAGAATATATTACCTATTTTAAATTTTGATATCAGCTTACTCGATTATGTTAAATCTGTTTCATCATAAAAATAATTTTTATATGCAATTTTCCTCTGTTGAAAAGAGGAGTCTAAACCAACACCACATAAAATCCGTGTGCCACATAAATGAACCCGAATTCGGCCCTCAACTCATATAGATTGCACATACATGATCTGGATCTAGAACATCATGTATAATTCTATACTACTATTATAAGTTTTTTATAACATCTAACGTTTACAAGTATAACGAACCAGCAAAAAGTTTAACATTTCCGCTTTTAAAAATAAAATTTTTTTAATTTTTTTCATTGTTTTTTTCTCTTTTTTTTTTTGTTTTTGCTATATAAAATTACAAATAAACTCTGGCAAAACACGCTCCGGATGCATTTTCAAAATGTTAATAAAAATGCTAAACTAAGAAGTGAAAGAAAACAATAAGAAAAACAAAAAAAATAAACGTTAAGGTTATAAAAATGTTTACCAGAACGGTAAACAGTTTTTGATGCGATGCGACGAGAGAGAGAGAGTGAGAGATTGGTGGACAGAAGGGAACAAAATGATGGTGTATGTTGAATAAATTGAAAGAGAATGAAATTGCATTTAATAAATTGTAGTAACCTGCAGTGTGTCGTGTGTTTGTATGTATAAAATAAACTTGAAAATTAAAAATAAAAATCGCAACTAAAACTAAAATATTGTACAAATAATAGTTACAAAATTTTAAAATTAAAAAAATAAAAAATATTGAATTGTAAACACCTACGTTATTTACCGTTTTTTCTTTTTTATTTTCTAAAATTGCGAAATTAAAAAAAAAATAAAATGAATATTTTTCCTCTTGTTTCTTTTTTTTTTTATTAAAAAAAATCGAAAATTGTGTCATAGAAGAATTAAAAAAAAATTGAAAATTTTTTTTATTTATAAAAACCGATTGAAAAACTGTAAAAATCTACGATAAAATTTAATTTATAATTTTTAATAAAAAAAATAATAACTGCGAATCAAAATGAGTATGGGCTATCAGTGGAAGCTGGCAGGCGTAAATATTTAGACACGCAATAAACTGCAATTAAAACAAAAACAGCGCGCTAGCAACAAAGTAATACTACATTTTTATATTATATTGTAAACAGTTATTTCTAAATGTTCAACATAATAATTAAAAGTTGTAAAGCATTAAAATGGAACGTTACAATGAAAGCGAACATTTATATAACAATTCATCGTAAATAACCCAAGGATCATTTGATTTTAATCCTAGTATAACTTAATGGGAAAATAAAATGGAAGATAAAATTTTTTAGTGATAAATTGGAAAAAGAAGTAATGTGTTTTGTTGCAAAAATAGTGTGTTTATGTAAGTAGTAGAATTTATTCAAATTTATTTTTAGAAAATTGGGGGAAAAATTGAAATCTATTTCCTGATCTCTTGCTGATCTATAAATTCAAAATCGATTCCAAAGAAGCCTGTAAATTTTTTCGTGCAAAAAATTTTAATTTTTTTTTTTGAATTTATGAATAAATTATGAGCAACATCTGAGTAATCACCAAACTTAACCAAACTACTTTGATGCCGAAAGAGGGCAAGGAACGAAAAAACCTATCATTGGACTCCCTTATTCTCTGCAAATAAATTCAATCCACCTACTCTTCATGTGGCTATGATACGTTACCAAGTCCATATAAGGAGTCACATTAAGGGCCAGGTTATATCTCCCAAAAATTCTAAACAGAGTATCGTAATCCAAACGTAAGCTCTCAATAAATACTTTCATGCTTAATTTAGTCTTACCGTTTCGGTACATGTGATCGGCCGCGTCATGTAAGTAGACTAAGTACAGTTTCATGTTATCGTAAATCACCTGATCCGTAAACTTCTTACCAGCATTTTTAGTCAAGCTAACTATAAAAGGCAACAGCGGATTGATATATTATTGGTATTAATTGAATTGATTGAAAATAAGTAATTGTAATAATAATAAAATTGTGACATAATTTTCTAAATAATCTAGCTTTGCAGCATTTCATTACAAAATAATATTTTCAACATTCGTGGTGCAGGTTTCGAATTAAATTAATTTAAAATATGTATATAGAATTTTTGTTTAATTCGCAATATTTTAACAATATTTGTGTTACGAAATCATTTCCTTGCAATAATTTTTAAAAAAATTATAAACTAAATAAATACGCTGTCGAATATTTTAAGATAAATATTAAAAATTGCACTTGCATTCCACCTACACAATCTTTACATTTATATCTTTGTATATATACAAAAATATGTACATATACGTATTTGTATATTATAAGAAATAAAAATGAAATATTGACATAAATTGTTTTTGCATCACAGAATGCAATCAGAGATTCTTTAATTTTTCTTGAACAAATGCACTGGTGTGAAAATTTATAGGGTTATTCAATTAAAATCGGTTATTTTCTTAACAATAATCAAAAATTTAAAATTATTCCGAATTAATGGTCTAGTTGGTATGAGATCTGACATGTTCCAATAGTTGATTAATTCATCACAATTCCAAAACAAAGTCAAATTCAACTTTGGACATCTGAAATTTGTTGCCAACACAATATAATTTGAATATGGCACCTTATTGTATACAACGCCAGTAGGAATAAGAACAAAATAGGGTAAATTATCTAAAATTTAATCAAATCAATGTTTACATCATTTAGAATCGAAGATGCATTTTATATCGTAACACTTCTACTTGGTTTCAATTCGTTTCAGCATTTGCTTAATTAATATTTTTGCTAATAAATTATTTGCTACATCTTATTTAAAAAAATTAAAGCTATGAATGAGTTACAAGCACTAATTTTACAATTTTGAACAATAATTCAACATATTTTTTCAAAATATTGAAAAATCTTTTACTAAAATTTATCGAAATTTTATAAGATGTACAATTCACTGTGAATCTATTCTATTTGATGTACCACCAACAAGTACGAAAATTATAAAATGTAAACATTAATTAAGTGACCTACTTTCAAATTTTGTGAAAAAAAAAATTATAGGTGAATTTCGAAATTTATAATTTTTAAGAAAAACAAAAATTTTTCCTAATTTAATTTGATTGAAGTTTTCTTTTCTATTCGTTTATTAATAGTAAATCTTATGCAACAGAATTTATTTTTAAATATTTACACAATGTTGTATAACTCTATATATAATGGATAAATCAAAAAATTGAATTCAGTAAATTTGGGAATTCTTGCCAATATTATTTTTTTTAGGTCAACTTAACAGTAATGATGTCATTAAATTTGATTTTAAGAAATTTTTGGAATTAAAATTTTTTTGAATGTGTTTCTATGCATTTATTCCTAAATATATTTGGTCCGACATTCAATTAAATTAAAATGCATGTAAGTAACGCTAAACGCAACGTGCAATTGTGGAATCAGCCATATTTTAAATTGTTTGAAAAGGGGAGCACGAAGGCCTTGCACAGACATAAAATTTTTATTTTTGCGATTTTTTAATAGCTTGATTTCATTCTATAATATAATTGTATTTTTACGACAAAATTATATACATATACGACACATAGTTTACATATACGACAAAATGTAAAATTAAATCTACGAGAACATCTGATCACTGTTTGTATATCACACTGAAATTATCTTAGAGTTTACTTCAAAATTTGATAATTGTGATACGAAATTATATCCAAAATAGAAATCAGCTGATCCCCGTTCAAAACACAAAAAAAAAGACCGCCATTTTATTTTTAAAGAATCTGACAGTAAATCTAATGATAATAAAGAGTGATTTCTATTATTTGCTGTTAGAAAAAATCTTATGTCGAACAGGATTTACATATATATGACTTAACAGACTCATATTAAATTTTAGATTTTGTCGTATATGTAAACACTAACGACTTTAATACTTTATATTGCAATGCGCACGCACACAAGCAAATATACGAAAGCTTCTATAATCGATCAACCACACAATTTTTAATTTTTTTACAAACTGATTGAAATTTCAAAATGACACAACTTATTTGTGTCATATACGAATTCACAATCAATATTTTAATAAAGATGATCTAATTT
Organism: Condylostylus longicornis; assembly: GCF_029603195.1. Classification (NCBI taxonomy): domain Eukaryota; kingdom Metazoa; phylum Arthropoda; class Insecta; order Diptera; family Dolichopodidae; genus Condylostylus; species Condylostylus longicornis. The sequence continues at coordinate 1,567,198 of NW_026578015.1, read as the reverse complement.
ATGATTCAATTAAATTTAAAATATTTTACAATCCTACTTAAGTGTCTATACAATTTCGTAAAATTCTGATTAAAAAATCTAATTTTTGATTGATTTAAGTGAAAATTTTATATTGCAACTTTTATTCCAATTTTTCAAAAAATAAATTGTATAAAAATATCAACTTTAAGATTTATTAATTTTGTTTTTAAAGAAAATAAAACAAAAAAAAAAGCAAAATACCAAAAACTCAATAAAATATTTTAGTCAACAAATCATATGTATACAAGGACCAATATATTGTAGTGTCTATGAATGGAATCGAGTAAATAAAAATATCTATAACTATTATACACCCTCTCTTTAGCACTCAAACACTCCTACACTCTTATATCAATTTTATGAAAATTTTAAATGCAATAAAAAAACATAAAATGGAAAAAATGTAGGAAAGTTCTTCAAGGAAGATTTTCAATTTAATTAAAAAAGAAATAAATAGCTTTTTTTGGAAAAAAAATTCGAGAAAAACTTTTTTCCATCATAACAAATTCGCCTTGAAATTCGAACAATTTTTTATTTTCTTTTCTTTCTTAGCCTTATTAAGGAAACAACAAAATTCAGAAAATAACGAGATTTAACTAGTGATTTTTTTTTTCGATTTTTGTTCTATTTTGAACAAAAAAAAAAACACAAATATAGAATTGTGAACTAAATTCAATGCTTTCCAAAAACTTTTTTTTTTCTATTTTTTCTTTGTTGCCCCACCATTAAATTTAATATTTAGTATATTTACTCACACTTCGCCTCCAATCACAAGAATAGAAAAATACCTTGAAAAGTTATAAAAAAAATTTTTTTTTATAAAAAATAAAAGTCAAAAAGAGAAAAAATAAAAGTCAAAAAGAGAAAGTTGATAGTTTGTGGGAAAAATCATGGGATACGATGGAAAAATGATTGGAAAAATTAAATTTAAAGCATAAATTTTAGAAAATTGTGTTATTAAATTTCTGAAATGGTTTTTAAATTGCAATTGCCAAAAATTAAATTCAAATTAGAATTTTACTGCCGAACTCGGATTATTTTTTCAATTTAAGTTGTTCCAAACGGAAGCTCACAAGCTTCTTATTGTCTTTCATATTTTAGAACGAATTACCGAATATAAATAAAGAATAATAATCGACTACTGTCGCACATGCAAGCACGTAAGAAAATGATTGGTTTTGTATTGTGCCGAATCCGCCGTTTAAAATTTTCCAGAAGGCGGATGAATAAAATACCTCACATTCTATAAGGATCTTTTACCCTATCTGTGGAAGAGTGGCGTTATTTGAGTTTTTTTATATACATTAACAGGATCAGTTAACGGACTTGGACGAAGAAGAACTACTGGATCTCCGGAATGTTCTTGTTAAACGAGAACCCGGGGAGAAGTTCATTTGCATGAAAAGTGAAATTGTTGGACGAAAACCTCCATGCACTTTATTGTATGCAGTGCGGTTGTTGAATATATACTAAATACATATTGCAAACGGAATTGCAAACTTTAAACTCCAAGTAGATATGATAATGTAATATTCTCCATTTGTCAGCATATAAAAAAAAAACAGTGCCAACTTATTTTTCAAAATCGAAATTTTCGCCATCGAAAGGATAAAAAAGAAAAAGAGAAATACAAAAAAAAAAAATTCGAAGACACGAGATGACTTATAGCAAGCAGCTCTTCTCTTTTATCACTTTTACATGATACGAGTATTATATTTCTTTTTCACCTTTCCCCTTTAAACTTTTATTTCTCATTTGTTTTATATTGCAAGAAAACTTATTTTAAAAATATCGTAGTATATTGAAGAAAAAATAAAATCAAAGCACATGTCAATACCATATAAATCGATTAGAAAGACCTTCATCATCAAACATAATTATATAGGATATAGTTAGTATAAAATAGGATATTTTATAGTATACGTTAACGTAAACGTGTGTACATATTTGAATTTAAATCGTAAAGTATAACAAAAATTTTTTTAATATATCCTTTTTGCACATAGCACATAAAGAGGCGCATTCTTACACTTTAACAAACACACATATAAGTACAAAATAATTTGAAATTCAATAAATTGAAATTTTGATTTGAAGAGAAAATTTCCTGTTTATAAAAAATAGAAGAAAAGAAAAATTTTCAATTCAACTCTTGAGTTAGACATATACAAAATTAGAGAAAGAATTTTTTTTTTTACCTTCAACTAAATTAAAAAAGTATTAAAAAATGCAAAAAAAAAAATTTTAGTTTTCTTTATTTAAATGAAAAAAAAATTATTATCCAATCAAAGTTGTTGTCATTTCAATAATCCAAAAGAATTGGAAAGAAAAACAAACATTTGAAGACAAGCAAATTTGTTTGAGATCTTGACATTATAATTAAAATTGTGTTATAGTTGTGAGAAACGCTGGCTGTCTTCCATATCCTATCATAGCAGGATACATTGATAGCGTAAGCATCGTCAGCGCTGGTTTGTTAAACAAAGAAAATGTGTTTTGTTTGACGTTATTGTGGCTTCCTATGCAAACCTATATATGTATGCTTGGCCAAGAAACAGATCTTATACTATTCTCCAACAGTGAAGTCAGTCAAAAAACACGTTTAAAGATTTGGACTAATTAACTGAATTCTGAAAAATCAATTAAATTAATTGGAGCATTCTTCAACTCTTTGCACATCAAAATTTGCAATATTTTTCCCCACAATGTATTCGTAAACGAGTATATATATATCTATTATAACTATATACCTACTTACATTCTCAAACAAAAAAGTAGCAATATTTAAAATGTTATAAATATACGTTATGTGTATAAATTAACAGAAAATAATATGAAAAGTCCCTGATATCATTTCTACAATTTTAAAGAAGCCAAAACAAAAAACCTTAAAATTATTATTTTATTATTTTTATTCCTACTCATAATAATATTGCCAAAGAATTACAAAAGAGAAAATAAGAAGAGAAACTAAAAATAAAATGCCGCAATGCATCTTTAACATTATATTTTAAAACTTAAAGAAGATGAAGAAGACGATGACAACTACGACGACAGAGATCCTTGTCAATATCAAGTAAAAAAAGAAGAAAAAACAAAAAAGAGCAAAAGGCAAAGATAATGTAAAAGAATAAACCAAAAGCAACAAAGGAAATAGATATACACTTACACGTATTTAGATTGGTAGACAACTAAAAGTCATCTTTAAAAGGTGATGTTGAATTTAGAGAGCAAGAGAGAGAGAGAAATAAAATCAGTAAAATGCAAATAATAAAATCCGTTTAAAATGTGGATTACCTCTTTTTCTTTTGCTCAAAAATGTAATTTACGACAATGTGACAAGAGTGCATGTCTAAAGGTGAGAAATTTCATTGATAAATATTTTAAAAATCGATTTGTTTGCTTATACATTCAGTTAAAAAAAGTCACCATGTACAGTACATTTGAGAGCAGTACATACATTTGCGAATTACTTTTAAGTTGCCAACACATTAATTGGGGTGATTTTTAGTGTCAGTTCTCCTTTTACCTTACTTTCACAGTCTGCCACCCCTATAAATGCTCGAAATGCGTTGACCTTCTGTCAATACATTTTTAATTTTTTTCATTTTCACGAACAAGATCTTATTGGATTCGGTTCCTAGATCTGATTGCTTCGAATTGCCTCTAATTATCGAGTCGATTGCCGTAGAGGCACATAATAAACAAATTTTTTCATATCAGTTCTTATATTTGAGTAATTAAAGTGTTGTTATTTTTCATTTAAAAGTTTATTAAATAAAATTCTTTTATCACTGCATTTTTCTTTTTTGTTCATTCACAATAAATTAAAAAAAAAATGAATGCAATATTTAAATACTTAATTCCATTTAATAACGGCCCATTAAAATAACCCAATAAATTATATAAGTAGTTTTAAAAAGTATTTAATTAATTCAATTAAAATAATTTTTTAAAATAAATTTACCAATCGCTTTTAATTAAATCGATTTTATTTTATTTTTTTTACCACTGTAAAATTTAAATTCCATTTTTAATCAAATAAAACCCGATATATGTACATAGACATGTATGCTCATATTATACACGTAATTTTTTATGTAAGTAGGTAGACTTCGAAAGTATTTCAAGCGTTAACGTTTGTTATTAAAAGCATACTTACATAGCAAAAGGATTATATTACGTTTATACGTTAACACGTAGAAAAGTAACATATTCTGCGTTGTAAGTTTTTGATGCGTTGCTTTATCAGGAATATAACACTTCGAACCCTTTCGGAATAGTTGTAAGTTGTTTATAAACGAAAAGCGGTTTCGTATACAGCATACATTTATCTTGTGCAAACCTTCAAGTTTCACAATTTTGCGGCACATATTTTTCCATATTGCTTTGGCTAATCCAATCCTATTCAAGATGTTGATCTCCGTGTCTCATTCTGTAAATACACTACCAAGGTAATTGAAGTTTGTTACATCTTTTCCATAGCTTTATTTTACTTAATTTTGAATTGGTTTGCGTTCCGGCTAAAGATTTTGCTTTTATTATATTTATTCAAAATTCATCACAAAGGAATGAATTTACTTTACTGCAAAGAAGGATGAGTTTTGCTTGTACTATATAGTTTGTGTGGAAATGAAAGGTATTGTCATAGTCGTAATCTAGATTTTCCAGGTTTAATTATTTCGTTCGGAAACTTATTGAAGGGTATTGGAGTGGAAGGCAGCCTTATTTAACTCTCATATGTTTACTTAAGCGGGATCGGTTAATCTTTTATGATGTATTTTTATTTTATTCTTATTTAAATGACTAAATTTAATAGTGACTTCTCTTCATACAATGTGTGGAATCTCCATAAACCTCTAGATTTCGATATATACATTTCGCTCCAAACCTAAAATTCCAAGATCTGGTGATTTGATTTGAGGTTCATAGTTTGAAAAGCATATGTTGCTAATAGATTTATACAATCGGGATAATAGTGCACCGCGACTTCGTATAAGAATCTATTGTGCCCGCTTATAAGTGAAGAGCATGTCATAAAACATCCGCTTGAGACCCACTCTCCTGATGAACTCGAACAGCCTGTGATACCCACAAAACTGCAAGTCCACCGACATGAGAGCAAAGCCTTCAAGTATCTCCCTTCTTTTACAAGCGAGAGCTTCACACATACCAATTGCTAGTAATACTGTAATACTCGAATGATTTACAAATTCAAATAAAAAAAAAGAGAAACCACATAGCAAAACAGAAAAATTTAAAAGACATTTTACTTTAAATTTAGACAAAAAAAGCAAAACGGATTTAAAATATAAAAATGGTGAAAAACGTCAGCTTTTCTCTATTTTCACATTTTTTTTTTCATTTTTCACTCCATTTCCTGTATTTTTACTTTTCACTTTAAATGTAAAAATCCTTTGCCAAAAACTGAAAAAAAAATATTTTAATATTATCAACGTTCATTTTTTGTTCTCCATTTTCCTCTACCATCATACATTTTCTTTGTTGTCATTGCCATTTCTTGAAAAAAGAAACACTAAATTACACAAAAAAAAACACAAAATGTACGCGATTTGCATTCCATACTCTTTAAAAAAAAATCTAGCTAAAAACTATATGCTTGTACATTCATATATATAGACACGCTTAACAAGAGTCAGCCAACTGATACACTCTAATAAATATTCTCTTTCTTCTTTGTAAATTAATAGGGACCAAAAAGGAAATATTTTTGAACTTCCATTGTTCAAAAACACAAAAAAAAAATTCTTCATTTTTGGGTAAAAGCCAAAAACATTTTTTTACGTTTTGCGAAATATTTTAAAAATTATGTAGGTTAACAAAAAAAATTATTATTGTATACTCGTAAAGTGTTATACATATATCTATAGTAAATAAATCTAGAGTACACTTATATAGATTCACTTATACAGATGTGTGTAAGTGCATTTTATAAAAATATGATCAAAATTGAAACCTTGATGTTAATATTAAAAAATTATTATTAAAAATTAATATGCCATTACGTCCTTATATTGTAATTTAATTGTTATACATATACATATATCTAGAAAATTTATTCATATAAAATGCAAAATTTGTGCAAAACTAAGTGAATTTTTTAATATTGAATAAATTAAAAATTCACCATACGAGAAATGAATTTTGAATTTCAATTACAAAGTTCATAAAATTTAGTGCTATTCGAACAATGTGAAAAAATTCAATTATGTATAACAGTTTTGAGAGCTTAAATCAACTAAAAAATTTTATTTATTAAGAGTGATTGATGATATTATATGAGAACACGTTTTGTTGAACTAATTTGAGTACCAAAAATATTGTGTGCATAAAAAAAGAATAGAAGTGCATTTCCTTTACATAATAATCACAATATAAAAATAAAGTAAAACATTTAAATGGAAAGCTTATAGACAAGAAAATGTGAACAAAAGGAAATAAAATCAGAATGAGAGAAAATTGCTGAGGAAATGTTTTTAGCAAAGTATATTAAAAGGAGAGGATAAGCCGTCCTTGGGCTGTGGGAACTTCTGGATGAATATGAACAAAAGTAGTATAGCAAAACAATAAGTATGGGTAGAAACCAAATGAGAATGCTCAAGGGTCTCCTAAGAGATCATTGTCGACTCAGGGCCTGAAAGAAATAAAGAAGACTTCAAAACATCCTCTCGGTAAGTGTGGAACGTTGATTCACAGAAGAAGGAACGCTTTGCATGGTTATATTTTTGCAGCAGACGAGTTATGCAAGAAATCGGTCGCCACAAAATACTCAAATTTATCAGAAGAATAAATGCTTTAGGTTTCGAAGCGTGATATATAGAAGGGAGAGCACACAATAGATTTATTTCTTGGCTCGCGGTGGAATGTTACAGAATTCATACTATATACGCAGTTAATATAAAAACCTGCTTACCAGTTCGGTTCATCAATCAATTACAAGAACCTTTTCGCAAGGAAACCCTTCTTGCAAATCTTAAAAAGTGATTATTTGCTTTCCTAAAAAAAAATATTTATTTAAAACCACAATTATTGTAGAATTCCTTTAGAGGGTTCTTGACACTTTATTTCTTAATTTTATTTTACATTTATATATGTAAATAAATTAACATTTTTATTACCTTGAATATAAATTATTGTATATAAAATATATAAATTACATATCCCAAGGCGCAATTAACAATTCAACGAATTCAAATTTAAATAGAATTCTTTTTATTTGTTTATTTTTAAGTGTGTATTATATAAATTTTCTTATCACTATTATAAAATTTTTCTTTCCATATTATTAATATAAGACAAGAAGACTTTAATTTCTGGTTTAATTTCAAAAATCCTTAGAAATAAGCAAAACAAGGAAAAGAAAAGAAAAAAATTATTTTAAATTATTCAAAAGTCTATTAATAATTTTTTTTACTTTTACATCTTTTTATTCTAAGTATATTCATTTCACCTTCATCGTTTCGCATGAAATCATAAACGTACATAAAATCACATTTAAATAATCTATAAAAATAATGTATGCATGTATGAATTTCAATATATAAACAAATATACGGATATTATATGTAAATTTTGAAAGGAAATCGTTTATGAATAAGCGTATTATATTGTACATATGTACACGTACTTATGGAGAAGGGTGTTTTCCAGCTGTTTGATTGATGTTTTAATTTTTAACATTTTATACGTGATTCGTTTATGGTTCTTAATTTTCCAAATCGACCCAATTTTTTTTTTAAAAATTTCAATAATTGATGAAATGGCGCCCGAACAGCTCCTTCGAATTATTATTATTATTATTTAAGGTACATTAATTTGTTATGCACTCAGTGAGCATTTGATTCTCATTCGAGAACTGCCGATTTACTGTTAAAACGCTTACGCTATGGAAGGTGTTTTAATTTTTGAGATTTTATGCATGATTCACTTATAATTCTCAATTCTAAATTTCAATTCGAAGGAAATGGCGCCCGAACAACTTCCTTGAATTAATACTATTTTAAATTATTTTCCTTGAATTTAATATTAATTTAAGAAATATTAACAGTTTTATGCATTCAGTGAACATATATGGCCAATATTTTTTCGTTATTCGTAATTATATTTATAGAATAAGAAGGAACGATTGATTTATCAATTCATATTACGCCGAAAGTTGAAATTTTTTTATATTATGTTTTATTTAAAACTTAAAACAAAATATTTAAGAGGTCACCCTACATATACCTTACGTGTACAAACATTTTTATGATAAATATATGTGTAAATGTATAGATAATATGGTTATTTAATTTTAATAAAACATTCAAAATGTAATCTATTGAAAATAAAAATAAAAACAGAATAGTAAAAAAAAAAAACACAAAACGCCTATAAATATGCATGTTTTACGTGATTATAAATTACATAATAATAATGTAAATTTAAAAGATCCTTTACAAATTCCTGTTGTTTTTTTCTTATTATTCGGATTTTTATTTTTATATGCATGTAATAATAAAATATTCGAATTTTTATTCATACGTACATACTTGTATATATGTTTATAAACACACATATGTTTGAGTATTTGTTTGAATACGGAAAATAAATTTTTTTTTGCTTTGTTTTCAAATATTTCTTACGCAATTGTAATGAAAATATTTTTGAAAAAGGATTAACGAAATATACACGTATGTACTTCAATAATCTATTCAAATTCGTATACGAATGAAATGTTAATACACGTATCTACGTACATATTCTTATATATGCATACAACATTACTTGTGGAATTGCGTGCGCGCAACCAGCAATGTCAAATTTAATCTCTTCTATAATTTTTTTCTTTTTTTATGCTTTATTGACATTCTTTTAATTATTTATGTAAAATATTACTTTTTTTTTGTTTTAAAATGAATTTTTAATCGTAAAACAAATAAATATTATTATTGATAAATTTATTTTTAATTTAAAATATTAAAATTAATAAAATTGTAATCTGGGAAGTTATTATGCAATATAAAAGCTGTGGTATATACCCACACAGAATCCTCAAGTATATTGTTTTGAAATTATTTTGATTACAGTGTGTTATTCCGAATCAAAAACAAAAAATTTTTAATTTAAAATAATTTTTGTTATACAACAACATACTCAAATTAAAATGCTATACGAATCAAAATACATGTGAAATTATTAAAGAGTAGTAGATAAGTGATTGTAGACCCCGAAATAAATTTCAATCGAATGTTTTAGTCTAACACCATAAATATTTAGTCATGATTAATATAACAGTAATACACTCTTATTTACCTTTATAATTAAGATTTTATCGGATAAATTGAAACGTATTTTTCAGTAATGTTTCTCATATCGAACACGAAAACTTTTGATAAAAAATTACATTATTACTATCAAAAATCATAATTAGATAAATTCAAGGGCAAACACATTTCATTAACAAACGCTTTTGATTAAATTTATGTAGATAAGAAAATGATTTGCATATGCACGTGTTAAATTAAGTATACAAGGGTCTACATTAAAATACGAAATTCATATATAAGAAAGCCTAGGAAGAATGTCCTTGACTACTCTAACGATCTATGAACGACGAGATCATTTAATATGCAATGTTATCAATAACACCCTCTATATCTAAAAGGCAGCCTTTATATCGAACAACCTTTTAATTTTTAGGTAGGGCTCTAGAGTTTGCCCAGTTGATACACATATTGATGTTTGGGCAATGGGTGCAATTTTAATGCCCCGTTTCTTACCAATTAAGTATTTTCTCTTTCAACGTCTTTTGTGTTACGTTCGTTTTGAACGGCATAGAGTTGATTGGCCAAAATGGTGTTGAGTAATTCCTTAGTCACTTAACAACCTTTGGTACCCCTTAAATCAGTATCCACAACTCAGTTCCATACTGAATATCTTTCATAACAAAGTCCAAAATATCTTTAATAACAATGCAGTTATATTTTTAATCTCGTCTAACGACTTACATGACTTAAGCAAAATAAAGACTTAAAATAAAGCTTACGCATATACCAGCTGCAAAGTCGGTCTAGACTAAATGAAGTGTTACTGCCAGAAACTTGGGCACATGCCCTCTTCATATATAAAACATCACCTTTAAGGAAAACAAAACGAGGCTTTTCAAACATAGCTAACTTGGAATATCTAACTCGAAAACTACTTTTCTGACACAGTTACAATCGTGTCAAAATTTTGAAAATTGCAAATAAGTATACGTACGTTCCTGACAAAAAAAATCATAGGTATTAAAATATAATTACTAGTATGTGTACAGAATAATGTCGCAATTATATTACGCACCAGACACAGAGACTATTTACATATAAAATACACACAATATAAAATTATAGGCGGCCTATGTTTTTAGTATTAACAACTAAATATAAATCATTATAAAAAACATCGCACGTGCTTGTTTTTATTGTGTGTTTTTGTCTTTATTTTACTAAATTGAGGTTGTGTCACATGAGAATATTTCAAAAATTTGATTATTATTTTGATTATACAAACACGTAAAAAATATTATATAAATGTCAATTAGGAATTTTCTTTAAATTTTTATAGTAGAATTCTATAAGGATTTTATATTAGTAAGTATACGTTAGATATATGCAATAAATTTATACAAAATTAATAAAAATTTTTTGTGTTTTGCCACTAAATCTATAGACAGAGATCAATTACACAATGAGACAGAAAATTGTAAATGTGTGTGTCTGTATGTGAATATTTCATTGCATATATTTATAAAAAATATTTTATGAATTTTATTATTTTTGCTAGTTTTAAAAATAATTGGCCTAATTATAATGATTTAGGAGATGAAATTCTAAACCAGTTTTGTCCTTCAATAACAATTGAATTCAATTTTAAAAATCTTAATAGATTTTATACAAAAGTATATATTAATCATATAATATACAATTTTATATTGAATAATTAAATAAATTGAAAAATTGAGGCGCTCAACGCATTAGTGGTCTACTTGATAATGTAAAAACAAACTTATATTAAAATATAGTTAAAAGATGAGTAAACTAAGTATTTTAAAAATATAGAACAATTCTTTAGGCCCCTACAGCTGTATTGAACATAATTTTTCCAAATGCACTGAGCGCCTCAATTTAGAATATTAACTGGTTTAAAGTAAAATTTAATTTAAAATTTCAACAACTTTAATGATTTAAACAATTGAAACTGAAATAAGCTATAGGATTTATATTTCAAAAACACCTAAATTTTTACCACTCCTGCAACACTAGCATCTACGTACATAAAAACCCTTAAATCATTAATGCAAATTCTCAATGTTTGATTGTTTGCTGTAAGAGGGTAAATACTGCGTTATGAGTTGGACAAAATTTCAAGAAAATAAATTTTTACTTTTATTCGTCATTAATTATAGAATGCAATATTCTTTTACCGAATATGAATGATCCCGCTTTTACCCGATCCCAATACTAAGTACACCCGCCTTTTGTATTAAGTAATTCTAAAAATTATCAAAATACGAAAACACGATCTAAAAATATTTTTTATGTTTTTATTAAATTAAAATTTAAATCTTCTTCTAGATTTTTTGTTATACGCATTGCAATCTCTTTTCAGGGTGGCAACATTAACGGGTGGAAGTGGGACTAAAAAAGAAAAACTGTTTCAAGTTCTTTCTTTCACTGCCTTTTTAAAAATAACTACTTTGTCGGAGAAATTTAAAGCCATAGATTTGTTTTTCTAATTCATCTAATTAATGCTCATGTTTTTTTTTTTCTAAAACAAGGCAAGATTAAGTTGTTTGATTAAAATAATCACAATTATTTAAACAACAACAGTTAATTAATATTTTTTTTTTCAGTGTAATTAGTAATGTTTTACTTATCAAATCAAGTCTATTTAAAATTTTAATCTATATTACATACATCTGAACATTATTTTAATTTTTATACTAATGAATTTAATCAATTTCGATTTGTTCTCCTATTCTATTTTTCCTTTCCCTCAATTTTTTTTTTAATAAAAATGACAAAAGAATTAATAAATGTACACATTTTGTTTTTAAATATTAAAAATAATTGTACATTTTTTTTTCCATAATAATAGTTTTCGTGACATAAGGCTATATTCTAATAATTTTTTTTTTTTTGTACAGGATAATAGGAAATTCAACAATTATAGCAATTATTTGTTAGAAAGGAAAGAAAGGACAATATACAAATTATGATTATTACGTAACTGGTTTAGACATACAAATATATATGTAAATATATAGAGGTAAATGTAATGAGTATATTTAAAAAAGTTACTACAGAATGTATATACGAAATTTTCTTATATACTTGTAAGAGTTTACATTTTATAGGACAGTAGGTAATTTGTGACAACAAACTTAAATTTCATGTTAAAAATATATTAAAAAAAATTAAATTGAATTAAAATGGTAATGAAATTTTCGGAGAAAAAATTATAATTTTAATAAATTTTATATAAATTTTCAAAATATAGAACAACATTTATTTGTAATTTTTGCCTTAAAAAGAGCAATAATTACTATGGAATTACTATTCAATAGAACATGTGAAATTATCATAATTGTTGTGATACCATAACAGTACTCCTACCGTCCTATATACGTAAATTACTTTCTCTCACCTAAAATATATTTTTTCTGATTTATGAAAATTAACTGGTTGTGATATTGCATTGAATTTCTATGAACATACAAGAGAAATTTTGAGAATATGGGACATTTTTTTTTTTAAACCATTATGGGAAATTTTGAAAAATATAAATAATTATACGCTCTATAAATTAAATTACTCAAAATTTTTATTTACTGTCAAATCACAACTTACAAATGAAATGTATTTTTTCTCTCTTTAGAATGATCTTTGTTAAATTGTCATCATAATTTTTGTAATGACCCTATTTTGAGAAAAATCACCATATTTTACTCACTAATTTTTTTTTGCTAGAAATATTTTTTTTATTTTTTTTTCTTTTTGTATAACATTATTTTATTTTAATCTATTTTCTATATCATAACAATATTATTTTATGTTACGTTGCATATTTCATAGTAAATCATGTGGTGTATAATTTAAACATGAATGTATATTTTAATATTTGGCCTGACATATTCATTTTATTTAATTTTTTTGTGAATAAGTTAATTGCTACAGTAAATGACAAGTAATAAAGTCTCCGAAGTTTTTTTTCGTAGGAAATTGTAAGTTTTAATTTGAGCTTTTATGTAGCTGCAACAAAATAACGGGAGAAATTTATGATAAAATTTTGACTTTAAGTAAGAATTCTTTGTGTATCAATATCAAAAAGATATTTCATTTTTTCTGCCAAACTTCCAGGAAAAAAAACTAACACATATCAATCAAGTTAATGCCTTTCAGCACAAATCTAAGACAATAACGACTACCCAAGACAAGAACTCAATTAAAATTTCCCAAAAAAATTTCATTCGGCCTTTGATTGTCATAAACTGATTAAATTTCTCTTCTATTCACTATATGGAAAATATGATAATAATTAGAATCAAAAATAAAGAAAGATTTATCAAAATTTCAAAGACAGAAATGGATAATCTACTTTATAGCATGTTGGCCACCACACCCATTCCATTTTAGACCCCTTATTTTATGACCAATAAATAACTGGATAGTTAATAAAAAACTTTTCTTTCTTTTTTTTTGTTTTTTAAATTTCCACATCAAATGCAGACATTTTCCATCACATATTTACGTACGTACTTATTTAACAAACTATTCAAAACTTGTAAGCTCTAAAATATATACACATGTACATATTCACATACCATATAATTTATATATTATATAGAGGACAATATCGTACATTTATTTCAAGGTTAATTTAAATAAATTATGAAAAACTAATAAAATAATATAAACAAAAAAATAAAGATATGTAAAAGTAGATATCAGAGTTAAAAACATAGAATGTAATAAGGACAACTATAAGGATAAAAATCATGTATGTACGAGGAATGTATAAAAGAATAAAGGACAAAGGATAAAACAAAGCATGTTTACAGTAGGATTCAATATGGTTAACCCTTTTTTTTTCTTTAACATTTTTTGTTCTTGTTGCTCTACATACATACTTCATTGTCCTCTTTGATGAGAAAGAGAAAAAAATTGAGAAGAAACAAGAAAAGAATTTAAAAATACGAAAAAAACAAAAGAAAATCATACCATCCAGAAAGGGATCAAAATCAAAATGATATTTTTATCGTTTTATTAGCGGACAGAAGATGAATTTGACAATTTATTTAAAAATACAAGCGCCCCATTTCGGGATTTTTATATTATGTGAGCAAAAAGTATATATACACACATTTACACTCACATTATGTAAATTTGTGGTAGCAAATAATAGAACAAAAGAATAATATTGAAAATTTTTTATTTAAAAACAAATAAAAAACGTTTCAGTCGATTTTAATTGACTGAATTATACCCTATACGATTGTTTGGCAACTACCTGATTCTGTCAAGTCATTCCACTAAGATGTTCTGTCAAGACTTCTAAGATTTGAACTATACTGAAAAGAACCGGGTGATTAGGGCATGTTACATGTAATCGTATGCTTAATGACTGGGTGGTGGCCACGGGATGGTGTTCGCAAAACATTGCATTTGTACTAATTGGGGTGAGATGGACCTGCCGCACCGCAACTAACCATCAATAATAATTGGATGCTATTAGTTTTTGAAATATTTAAAATAATCATTTTGAGTTGTGTGGCAACTGCCCGAAAAGTTGGCCATTTTTGTCAGAAGAAGATTGAATAGCAGCTGTCCTTACATTTGAAAGCTTGTTTATGTTTGGGTTTATGGTATTTGAGTTATTGTGCGGTCGAACACACAAACACGAATAAGTATATATATATTTATACGTTTATTCCAAGTGTTTATAAACTCCACATCTCTTCAAGGTGTAGGGTATTAAAAAATCGATTTTATTGATAACATGCTCTTTTTTATCGACCTTTTTTATATCGATTATCTATGCTTTTGTTTTTAGTACATGATTCTTTTGTGTATGTGTAAGTTATTATATATGTTAAATAATTTTAAAAGTATTTTTACTGATATTATCGTATTATAAAATAAAATTTATGTTATCGTAACTCGAATTTAGTGCTTAAGAATGTATAAGTGTGTTTAGTTTCGGGCGGAATAAAAAAATGATCTGCAATTTTTAAAGAATATTTTGCTTGTAATGATTTTAAATAAGAAAGAAAAAAAATGATTATTATTTGAAAATTTAATTTAATTATTTAGGGTTCGAAGTCATTTTATATAATATAAATATGTACACACAAATTATGTAAATTACATAATTATGTAAAAAATGTAAATTAGAAATTGAAATCTTTTGTTCTCTATTACGGTCATGTGTGAAATACGTATATACAGTAAAGAAGGTATATAAAATATTCGTAATATGATAGTAATCATGAGGCTCACTTTTATAGCATAACATATATCTGTAGAGTCGAATTGGCATTGGAAGAGCAAGATTTTTAATTAAAGTTACAAATACTTTAGCTAAAATTGAAATCGTAGATACAGAGTCGAAATTTGAAAAAACTTATTATATCAAGAGATTTGATCCCGGAACTTAAAAGGAAGAAGAGAGCGAAGTGCTAGTAAAAGTTTCAGACCAATTTCGCAGTCTTAATCAGCAAGATATAATGAGCTATGAAGTATGTAAAGAAAAAATAAGAATGTCCAACAAATAACGTATAATGGAACCGAAATAAAGTTGACCGGAAGACTCACATCATATGTAGTAATAAAATTAAAATAAATTTAAATTTTACAATATATGTAATACCGTAAATACTTTAATACCGTAATTTTATATTTAACCCTATGGCTGGTACAAATGGGTACCACAACTTTTTGAAATTTAAGTTAAATCAAATATTGTGTTGTAAATTATTACAAAATTTACCCAACCGTATTTTACTCTGTATGCCTATTAAAAAATAAAGGGTCCGTTTAGAAAAGTGCTATAACGACAAGTGGTTCGAAATCGTATCAATTGTAGTGCAAATCTTGAAGAGATTCAACGTTGTTTAATCACTAATTTATCACTTTCAATTAAAATATATGCTTAATTATGTTATTATAATAAGACAATTGAACAATTTACCAAATCCTAAAATAATATCCTAAGTCAATTATAGCCAAAGTTTGTTAAAGTTTTAATCCTTACCTGGAAATATAAAAATAAATAATTTAAGTAAGTATATAAATATTAAAATTCAAAATAATAATAATAATTTGTTATTTAAAATCTAAACCAAAAAAAAATTATTACATTTTATTAGATCTAATTAAATTTACGATATTGTCTAGCCGACATAGGGGTGTGAATTTTGTTTATACATAAATAGCAATATTCCACGAATTTATTTGATCACTAAAAATTATTATTATCGTAAATATTTACTTTCTGTTATTTAATGTTCTCAAACGCAGCGACAGTCAAATTAAAATCAGTTTATAGATTTTAGTTTTAAAGTTAAGTCAATTCTTCCCCCCCCCACAATTTTAATAAAATATATGGGACATATTTCCATATTAAGCAGTTAACTCACTTTCTTTTGTAGGTAAGCAACTATAAATTTCAATTTTAAAATATCTATAAATATAGAATTTCCCATTCTTATCGACACCGTATTGAATACAATAAGAGAGGTTATGTAATGGTACCAAATTTCGCATATGAAGTTTTCGGTTGAAATGCACTTCTCCATGGTAAAGAAGCGTGAATAAGCAGAGATGTCTCAAGTTCGGCAGAATTATTAAAAATCAGTCTCAAGTTCGCCTGAACTGATTTTGATGAAAATTATATGTGGGTTTCGGAAGTCTCGGGATCGGATCTATTCACGGATCGATTACATATTTGAACATTTAATAATCTTGTGCAACACCTATCTTGTAAATTAGACAATATACGGGTTGGTTATTTACTAACCACATCAGATTTTCACAATAAGTTACAAATTTCAATCATTTAGCAAAAAATAAACGATCCGAATGTCAGATGGCGCTTTTAAAAAAAAATTTTTTTTTCGTTCAAAAATACGGTTTTATTTATTTAAAATCTATAATGGCTTATAATTCAAATATTTATTTTTTAAATTAATATTGATTTTCGTGCCATAATTTTTTTTTGATTTTTATACTCTTGTATCTTACAAAACAGTTTCATTAACATAATACGAAAAATTGGGTGAATTTTATGAAATTTTTAAGCTTTTACTTTTTAATTCTTTTATTTACTTTTCAATTTATGACTTACATGTGGGGCGGCTCTCTTATCTTTGAAGTTTTTTTAGTGCGCACTTAAATTATAAATGTTTGTTTATTAAATCGGGAGAGAGTCAAATTGAGATTAAAATTGTTTTTTGGCAAATTATTAATAGAAAAATTCAATATTCATAGTAAGAAAATGGTCTAGGTCAAATAGAATTCTGCAAAATTATTCTACAAAAAAAAAATTTAAGAGCATTTTTAGCGTATTTTTATCGAAACTTTTTGCGAAAAATAAAGTTATATGAAGTCTCCTAAGGAAATAAATACCTTAATAAATTATTTTATAAATTAACCATGGAAAATACACACTAGGATGTCGAGTCACTATATTTCAGTGACTCGGCACCCTAGTACTTATATAGCCACCCCAATGTATTTTTAGTATATGTTAAGCTTAATATTTTATGATTTTTTAGTTACAAGACGGATATAAGGGTCCCAAAACACAAATTGAATCATTCTGCGACAATTTTATTGAAAATAAAATACAAAAGTTTTATCACATCAAAATATCGCTCAATATAGAAATAGAAACACTAATGTACAAGTACTTACTTCTAAATTAATAATAAAAACTACAAAATTTAAAAAATCAATTAAAAAATTTTTTAAGCAATTAAAAAAAAAATAAACAAAATGGTATAAAAACTTTACTTTGAAAGTTTATCAAATTTCGTTTGCTGATTTTCATAATCAGAATAAATAAAATTAATTAAAAAAAAAAAATTCCTCTGTTAAACTTTTTTAACACCTCCCACACACAACACAAACTTTGAGGAGGAAAAATTTAAAGAGAAAAACATTGCTAGTTTTTCAATTAAAAATTTTTTTCGTAATTTTTCTTTTCCTTCTTTTAAATTTTTGTGAGCCAAATATAAGTTAAAAATGTACAGTAGATTCAAAAGGGTATATATATATATATATATGCATATATGAAGTGTAAATCCTTTAAAATTTTTTTTAATTCGTCGACAATTTAGTTTTCGTCTAAATTTATTTTCAAAAATCACATATATAATACACTTCGTTACTTTAACACAAATGTTACACTTCCCCCTTTTAATAAAAATATTGCATAATACATTTGATATACAAGATTTTATATATAAAAAAAATTTTAATAGACCTAACCGACTATGATAAATTACAAGAGAATCACTATGAGCCTTAAAAATTTTAACCTTTCAAGTATAAAGTGTAAGCCGTTTTACAGTAAAATCATATGAAATAGAAATTATTTAAACCCGATACATACACTAGAGTATTTATTTAAAGAGCCTTCTTAAAGAGAATTCTTGCCCCCCAATCGCATATTATATAACACCGTATATATGTGAGCATTATGCAGTTCTGCAAACCTTAGTATATTCATTCATAGTATTGACACTATTTTTTAGTCTCTCGTACTACTTATATGAGAAATTTCGGTATGTCATTGGTACGTCAATTCTATCTTTTTTCTAGCCAATGTTTATAAAAATGTGACAGTATTTTTCGATTGCATTTGAAAATTTTTAAGTTTAATGCAATTTTTTAAAAAAGTTATTGAAAAATAGTTGAACAGCAGAATGATGCTTAAGAAATGTGGTAAGGTGTAGACGTTTCACAAATTTTTTCGTAAAATCTTTGTATAACTATATCAAGATCTTTTGGGCTTTAATAACTAAGTATTTCTAAAACAAATATATAAGTTTTTGAAAATGCTTGATATAACAGACTTTAATGTATAAAAGTAATGATTAAAAATTGCATATTTTTAGGCGTAATAAAAATTTTTTTATTAGGAATCGGATATTAGGAAATAATAAAATTTGATGAATATTTAAATTAAAATGAATATATTTTAAATATTTTTAAGCAGAAAATTTTAAAATTTTTCGAATATTTTTAAAAATATTCCATGAATAACATACTGTTATTATGTATAGACATTGCTGCTTTAAAACAACACTTAATGTATAGTTTGTAATTGCAACAAACAACTTGATTAATTAAATTTGAAAATTTTATTAAAATTACTAAGAATTTTATAAGACATTGAAATCCATTAAACACAAAAAAAAAAACCAAAAACCTAATGAAAAGTACAAATATGTGCTTTGCCATTAATTCAAAAATCTCTTATAATTTTCATTATGCTCCTACATACACACATTATTTTTGTCTTAATCAAATGTACTTAAAATACGAGTAAGTATATATAAAATTTTTTTACTTTATATTCACTAATTTTATTATAGTACACACACGATAAATTGCAAAAATTTAAAAAAAACTAATAATGAAATAAAACCATCACCCCCATAATTAAATTAAATATATATATATATGAAAATTCTCAAGGATTTTTCTCTATATATGCACTAAATTTCGTGCAAAAATGCAAAATTAGCATAATTTCTATATATACAATTATGTTATACAAAATGATATAAAAGAAAAAAGAAATGAATATTAAAATAAGTCTAATATACATACATAAATTAACTATTATACTGTATATATTTGCATCATATATTAAATAAGATTATTTTTTCTCTCATTAAATTTCCTGTATGTACTTATGTATGAGATAGAAAACTATACTATGCTCTCATTGCTCTTTATATATTGTCTCTTAATTTTATATACAATTTATAATGAATTAATTCAAGTTGGATTGCATTGCATCATAATAATAATATCTTAAATAAAAATTTATTTCTATCTATGAGTTGGTTACGAAACCATTTATACTTATATAGGAATCAGGATGAAAAATACAAGAAGAAAAAAAAGCCAAAATATACAAAATTCATCAGCCCATGAACATATTTTTTACGATGCATTGCACTCTATAGAATTGTATACATATACATATATGTATATATACAATATATAAAGCAAAATTTCATGCATAATTATACAATTTTTTTTCAAGAGAATCATGTATAAAAATTAATGAAAAACTGATTATAATCCACACTTCAGTTCATAAAAAAAAATTCTGGAAATTTAATGAAATTTCAAATTAGTGTCTTGAATAATATATAGATTAATAGCAAGAAAAAAAATTTTTATATTTACAATTTTTATACACAAATGTAAGCATTTATCTATAAAATTATTTATCCTATTTGGTTTTTAGTATATTTCTTGTTAAATATACATCTGTATAACAGAAAAATTATATGATTTTATAATTTTGGGTGACTAACAGCAATATGTTTTATATATATGCATTTAAAATAATTTAAGGTTAATTGTTCACAAAATTATAATTGTGAGAAAATTAGAAATTATTAAAGAAAACGAAATTTTTCCCCCTTTCTTTTATTATTAAAAATTCTTATGTTAAATAGATATCTTATTATTTTTCATTTGCAACAATTAGGGGATCATAGTAAAAAGAAATTTGTAATTTGTATTCATAATTTGTATATTAAAAAATTATAGCTTGTATGCCTCAATAAATCGTGCTCTCAACTGTAAAGGTGATCATATCATATAATGTTTTGCTCTACTCTTACAATATATTATATGTAGACGTAAATACATACATATATCATGTTTGTATTAGAAGATTTTTATTTTATTTATATGAAATGGTAGAAAATATTGTCATCAATAGAAAAATTATAATAGAGTTAACTAAATTTTTTAAGAAATTTGGCCAATAATAAGGTGAGTATTTTGGAATATATTAAAAAAAGTTGTGTCTTTAATATGTGATTTTCATTAATAATCGACGTATGATCGAGTTCCCCAGAGACACGGCATGAATACAATTAAGAGTGCCGAAATTACTCATCCAATTATATTTATTTTTATACGATTATAAGTGAAATACTAACTTTGACTCTACCGCAAGATATCACTTATAATTAAATTTCATATCTACATCACTATATTCTAAATTAGTATTCGTGTATACCTGAGATCGCGTATCTGAGATACTAGCATTGTTATTAATTAAAATATTTCGAGTGTTTTTCATTAGCGATCATGTTTTATTTTATGACATTATAAGTAGCGTATATTTTTGAAAACAATCATCCATATTCTTTTATTCGCATCATTTGTGATGGGATCTTTATTGAAAAATATTTTGGTTTCTAGTATATAGAATTCTAAATTTCGAAATTTATTTAGAAAGGGACAGAATTTTCGAATAACAATCCATTGCGGCTAGTGATGTGACAAATACAATATGGGGGGAATATATTTTTAGTTGACTGACTAATAAAATTAGTTGTACTCATAAAATTAATAAATATTAGTTAAAACTGTGGTATGCAATTAACACTATGATTATTGAGCTCGTATTTTTTGAAATTTTCATATTTTCTTAAAATCGAACCGCAATACTTCAACATCAGCTTCTTAATTGAATTAAAATTTAATTTTAAATATTAATAAAGGAAGCATTTATAGGCATCGAATTTGATTTGGAATTTTACTTTTCGAATTTTATACATCCACATCATGTCATTTATTCGATTCTCTCTGTTTAAATATTGCATGAGTTCTTCCATATTATTAACAAATTAGGAAGCTGCTTATTTTAGAACATTATTGCTCATATTTTTTGGTAATGCAAAAAAAATTTACTATTTTTGAATAGAGGCCGTATCAAAATTCCATAACTAACATAAAAGTAAAATAAGTTCACTTTTATTTATATTTTATCAAATAAATCGCGAATTATTCAATTTATAATCGCCGATTTTGTTTTTTCTGTATATTTTTCGCTATTTCATTTTTTACTATAATTACTACAATTTTTTTTCTTCCTATTTTAATTTAGCAATTTAAAAAAAAATTGTCTATTTACGTATACTTAATGTACATACATACATACATTACCTACATTACCCTTGAACTTATAAATTTGTATAAACAATAATATTGATTAGAAGTTGAAAGGTAACCAAAAAAAAAAAAGAAAAGTCATCAAATATAAAACAAAAGCTAAAAATATTTTTTATATTTTCTCGCGTCGACGGTAGTCTAATAGTTGAGTCATATAAGTATGTACATAAAAATAAGTTAGCCATAATTTATTTTGTATGTATACCAAAAATAAATTATAAATGTTAAATTGTGCTTATAAATGTTTTAAGATATACATACGCGAGTAAATCATTTAATTGCAAACTTTAATTATTAAAAGAGATAATCAGCTACAGGTATATTGGCTACAAGTTATAATTGTTATAAATATAGAAAAGTTCAAATATACATACAACATAGGTTATATAATATTATAACTATTATACAACTACCTATATACTTCTCCAGAAAAGTTATTTTAATTTATACTTATTTATATATGGACACTTTTTTTATAATATTTTGGTACCAATTTGTTATACATATATGGCAAAGTATAAGAGAAACACAAAATAACAAAAATATACCTTTATAACAATAACAGCAAATGGTATAACAAAATAATATTGCAAAAGAAAAAATAGAAGAAGAAAAACCAAATACAAAAAAAATTTTTTTTTTAAAATTAATCAAAATGTCAGAGAGTCGGAAAAAGAACACACAAAAAAAAAAAACAAATGAATAAGTAGAAAATCATGGAATGAACGATGAAAGGCAAAACCGGGGTAACAGGGGAAAAATCTTGAATTCTTGTATATGCAAGCATATATACAGTAATGTGGTATAAAATGGGTATACGTCTATATTGTGGTAAATTTTTAACAACTTAAATTCACTACCTACCTTTTATAAAAAAAATATAAACAGTATTAAAATTAAAGAAGAGTAAAACAAACAAAAACAATAACAATAACACAACTATAAAAATAAAAGTTAAATGAATGATTCTGACAAGCACTGAACACAAGACAACAACAAAAAAACAAATGAGATTCGAATTCAACGAATGAACAAAACGAAGAGTAAAGGAATGAACTGAGTGAATAAAGTGAAGAATAAATGAATGAATGAACATTTAAAATTTATAATGCAATAGAGAAAAATGATGGTTTTTGTTTTTAAAGTTATTTTTGGAGGTAAGAAGAGGTGAATACTTGAAACTTTGTAAAAATAAACATTTTATTTTAGTGAAACAAATAAATATTACATTAAAATAAGTTTCTGGACGAGGTATAACCATAAAGTTTAAAATAAAAAAAATTATCAATATAATTTGAATATTTTTAGAATAGCATTAATAAATACCACCCCTGTTTAATTTAGAAGACCGTCATAAAACGAAATATGATCGAAATATAATGGCAACGAAGGTGATGCCAACGCAAAATATCAGCTTTCACTATCTAATTAGATTATCTAATTATGAATTTTAATTTTAAATTAAAAGTAGAATTTTACAAAAGGCGAGTGCTGCTTTATTTGAGTTTACTGCAATTATCACATAAATACAGGACTAATTACGATATTGCATACATTTAGGAGAAAATAGGAAGAAAAAAGGACAGATAGAGAAACAGACGATGTCACTCCATAAAATCTTGTTGTTTTAGGTTATGCCGCGCACTCGCACAGGGGGGAACATAATAAATAATTACGCAGTTGCAGTACTCTGTTTTCCCGGTTGTATAAATGTGCAAATCGACAACATTTTGATTCAGGAATTAATTAGATTTCTTTGATGTTAAACGGTTCCAAGCAAAATAAAACTTGTTAACACAATTGAAAAAATTTCCTTCGTATGTTTTAATAAAATAAATTCGCATATACCTCGTACCATACAACTATAGTGCATTTAATATAAAAAAAAAACATAACTGAAAAACTTACTTAATTGCCTTGCCAAAAAAAGGAAGAATATGGGGGTCAATATTTGAAGAACCACGAACTTAGAGATAGCATTAAAAGATTTAGGTCAAAATTTTTTTTTTCTGTTTTTGTTTTTTTTTTCTAAATTTTGTGTGCTTTTATTGTGTTGTTTTTTTTACAGTTAAAAAGTAAAAATAAATATTTTTCTGCTTATCATAATAGTTGAGAAGGCATAAAATATTCAAATCTTACTTAAATTTGCAATTACTATTTAGAATGAAAAATTATAAGGGAGAAGGAGAATACAATATAAATTATGTGTGTATAAGAGAGATGACAGCAAAGAGATGGCAAGATATTGGTGGAAAATAAGTATATAGATGACAGTAAATGTATAGTTAACATAAATTAATCATTTGATTGCTACTTAATTAGCACCACAAAATTAAGTATTTAAGTATCTGTTAAAATTAATGTGGTATTCAAAATGTTGTCAGATATTTTTGTTTTTTTTTATAAAATATAAAATTAGTCATTTTCTTTGTTTTGTTTAAAGGCCTTAAACTTAAACAAACACATATAAGTACATATTTTTTAAAATATTAATGGAAGCGTACAAGTAAGTACTGATAAAATGATTACAAAATTGTGTTCAAGTAATGAGATAAGAAATAATGACAAACTTAATAATAAAATTTATTTTTAGCACTATAAAATATTCGGAAATTTAAATAATACATGAAAATTAATTGGAGTTCATTGAAGTTAATTATGGTAACTGCTTATATATTTAATTTGTTAAGTATTTAAAGTAGGAAATAAATTAGAGAAACAACTCCCGTGATTAGAGCAACATTAGACATAAGTCAAATTCTATCAAAAAATTTTTTTAAGCAATATCCTGTGCCAATTGCGCGTTGAACGCAAGAATGTGAGCAGATGAACTGAGAATTTTGATATAAATTCAATTTCTATATTTAATTTGGTCTCCTGAATAATTTGAAAATTGTGACTTAAGATAGTTCTGCTCTAGACAGACGAACTATTCTTTCCTATGTACATTTCCATTTTTTACATTTGAAACTTTCTAATTCAGTAATATCAAAAATTACGTCCGATGCGTACGCTAATCTGGAATTTTAAAGCTGCGGTGAATTTATATAAATGTAACAGAGTTTTCTGTGCAACAAAGCCCATCATAACGTTCCCAATTTATAACACAAGGCTCGGATATCCTTACAAAATTTTTGCATGGCTGGTGTTTCTGTTCAATAATTGCGTTCTGAGTAGATTATTAATAAGAAATTAAAACCAATACAGAAGACTACATATTCTTAAATGCAAAAAAAATTTTTAAGGCACATATGGTTACTCTAACATGTTTATAAACAAGGAAGTGTTAACATATTCGAATTATCATCTTTAAAATAATAAAAAACGGAAAACTTTCATCAGCATTGTATTCTACAATATATGTAAATAAATGTATAGTGTTATAGTCAGTAATAAAGTAGATACTGTTATACAAGTACATAATATTTGTATGTAAGTATATCTACAAAAATAACCTAATTTTTATCAATTGTGGTTTTTTTTTTTCTCATTTTATTGTTATATTTAAGTATTCTTAATGATTTATTTTAAATTTATAATAATAATAATATTTATGTTATATCATATTACAAATGTATACTTGTTGTTCCTTATATTTATTTGTATGTAAAAATATATATTTATAATATAATAAAAAGAAAACCAATAATAAACAACAGGGTTCATTTACAATAATATTATACATGTAAGTATGTATGTATGTATAACAGTTCATATCGCGAAAAAATTTCTTTGCAGTTATGTAAACAAGTAGCACGCGATTTAATTATTTTCTTATGATATTGTTCTCCACATATACTCTTATACTTACTCGTATAAAAGTATGTGTATAATATTATAATGGCTATATAACAATAAAAACTCCACGCTCATTTATTTGTTTTTTTTTTTTTTTTGTTCTGTTATTAGTTTGTTTGTTTTTTCTATAAGGGAAGTGAAGATATACAATTTTTATATACATATGTATAATTATTTTGTGAAGTGAGTATAACAAACCGAGTGAATGTCAACACAATGAATAATATTTTTGTCAATCAAATTTTATAATTTCTTTGTCAAAAATTAAATTGAAATTTTTTTAATATATTTATATATGCAAAAGTAAGAAAAAATTGTGGTTTTATAATTGATTGTAAAACAGTTGAAATACTAAAGCTAAGTAAAAGAGTAATTGAGAGACCCTAATTTCTTGCATTGGTTTGTGTTCATAATAAAAAGGTGTAAATTTTTAATAAACCATACTTCAATCTTCGTAATGGTACCTATACGCAATTAGACAAGAAAATTGGCAAATAAATTTGCCACAAAAATTATACAAAAATTGTAATTCTTCACCTTGAATTATTGTTCGTTACGTAGGCGTGTCCCTTACCCGACATGTTATGCTCCAAAATTTCAGTCAAATATTCTTCAAATTTAGAAATTGTCAAAAAAAAGAACACCTTAAAATTGTTCACTCTGTATTAATAAAAACTGCGGATAGGGTTATCAGTAGGCACACTGTATTTTTTTTTGTGCGTAAATAAAATTTAATATTTTTTATATACTTAAACCGTAACTATACAAGTACATATTTAAATTCAATTGATGACTATTTATTTTATAAAATATAAAAATTACTATTATTTACTTGTAGAAAATAAAATTAAATTTAATAAGAACAGAGTAATGGGAATAATTAGGTTAAATAATACAAAAAAAAAATCATAAAGGAGAAAATAACCATAAAAATTTGGCGTTGATGAAAAAGAACCGATTTTAATCTACAATATTCTCACCTTGAAATCACCCATCAAAAATCGATACTTTTCGAATTTAATGTGATGAAAATTTCCATATTTTTTTGTTAAGATTTTATTGGGTAATATTCATATTAAGAACATTATCATAAATTGGTTGTACTTAGAATTTATTTTTGATTATAAGACAAAACTCTATACAGTACCGTTTAATTCACTTGGTCAATTTAGAAATGAAATCATATTAAGAATACAAATTGCCTTCGGTAGTAGTAAATTGCCTACTAAAAATTGTCGAATATTCTATTGTTCCGCATATACCCAGATTTACGGGACATTATGTACCAAAAAATAAAAATAAATTAATGTAAACCATCAAATGTGTTTCACTATAAATAAACTTTTCAACAAAAAATTCATCACCTACTCAATTCTCCACAATACTAACTGCACCCACCTCATAAATTTTACGAAAATTGAAAATTTTTACAGAAAAGAAGCAACTTTTGTTTGAAATTTTTGTAATCGAGTGCTATATCAGATTTCTGTATCAAATCTGATTTGATTTATCTCTCATTATAATCACATTAAATATAATTTTAGTTCTTATACCATTCTTTTTGTACTAATACTTCTCTTAATTACCTACATACATCTGCCCAATATCAAGTCTTCTCATACCCACTCATTAATTTCATAAAATTGTATGCCTTAATTTTAGAAATTTTATCTAAACTGTAATCACTATCTTCTTAAAGTATATTAATGCTATACAGAACATAATTACAATTACTATGCAATTAAATACATTTATACATACACACATTCTAATTATTAACTTCAAAATATGCATACATACGCGTATTTAAATACAATATTGAAATAAATTTAGAGGAGCTAAAAAAAAAGAGTCAGTTTTCAAGTTAAAAAAAAAACCAGAAAAAATGTTTTTTTTTTACCATCATCACATTAGACTTAACATCTAGGTTATAAACATAGGTACACAACATTTAAATATTGCGACTCTTGCAAATAGTTAAAAAAATAAAGATACTTAAGAAAAAATTAAAAACAGAAACCAAAACCAAAAATATAACTATGATATTAACCATAATTACCGCTATATAATCATGAAAGTGTCAAAAAAAAAAAAAAAAATTAAAAAAAAAAATTCTCGAAGAACACAAGCCTAAACAACACATAAAAAAATAGTGTAGAAAACAAATTAAAATGAAAAAAAAAAGTGGCAAATACAAAAAATCAGAATGAAATACGAATTTACTGGAATGAATCGGGGTCATTTAGTGTTATTCGCTTACGACGATGGTTATTTTTTATTTTTAATATTACTTATGATTTTTTTTTATTCTTCTCATTTTTCAGAAATTAAAAATGTGTACCGAATAGCAAAGAGAAAATCCTTGAATGAATTTTCTAAAGTACAATAACGTCTGTATATACAAATGAATATATGTATGTATGTGTGAATGTGAGAATGTATAAAATTTTTCATAATTAAATGTTAAAATGATAGTTACAAATTCTTATTTAATAATTTTCGCTCTTAAATAGAATGTTAAAAATATAAGCAAATTTATCTTACCGTAATTTAAACTACAAGTGAATAAAAAAAATGTTTGGTATCTTAAACAGCTATGCGGTACTTAAATTTTTACTAGATATTAACTTTCTAGAACCGATTGGAAGAGCCGGCTTTTAGTACTATCAGTATAAGTAAGGAAGGAAGAGGCAGCTTCACGCGAACACTAAAAAATTAATTTACACAAAATGTTGCAATCCCCAGAATTTATGCAACATCTCTTATCTCAAAAGTTCCTTAGCAGTTCTGTTGCCAAATGGGTCTTCCTGGCTCCGGAACTGAAATCTATTTAAAAAAAATTGCTTCTCTTACGAAATCAAATGTACAAGATATTGTAGAATATATGGTGTAAGTTTTCTATTGCTCATCATTTTGCCGTAAAATTTAACAAAAGTTTGAAGAAGCGATGCTGCATTTTATGTCAAATTTTTTATTTAAAAAGCAATGTTTTGTGTACTATTTTTTTATTACCGACCACAACACTTGGATTTAGTATGATTTCTCCCTCTCAGTATATTATTAAATACTCGTCGTAATACAACCACTCCTTGATAGTCCAACTTTCATTGTTTCAACGCAAAGCCCCTCGTGGCAGAAAAAGAAATTAAATACAACAGACTTTATTAAAATTTAATTAAAATCTAAAAAAAATTTCCTAAATGTAGCCCAAAAAATCCGTTTTAATAAATTTATTTAGGTATACACGTACTAATTGAAGCATAATATTTATCTTATATAAAATTTTGTATTCCTACTGCACAATAGTTACAACTTCGTCACCTGCAACGCTTACTATTATACCTACTGTCAAATACTACTGTCAAATCTACTGCATGTTATATATCTACTAGTATCCCCAAACTGTTAAATAATCACACATGAAATATTTGAATTTGATTGTTGAATGAGGTCTCTTTTAAGACCCTTTTATTATATGATTGCATGTGGAGCATTATTGATCTCAAACTTGTGTATTTAAAATAGTTACATCTCTATATATACTTATATTAAATCTATACATCTACATATTTAGTAAAAAAAACTATAATATTAATTATAATTTTCTAGTATTTTAATTCTCATTCATCAATCATAATTGCTAAAAAAAATAATTTTCTTATACATATTAATTTTAGTTAAAGTTTTTGTAATTATAGAAATACCTACATATATGCATGACAAGACGTGTTACGGTTGAGGTGATTTTAAGACCTTAAAAAAAAATTATAATTCTTTTTTGTTTTCATTTAAATTTTTTTAATTTTTCTTACTCTAATAATAATAATGATTGTCATCTTTTTAGACTTTGGTTACTAATTATCTATATCAATCGGATAAGGTATGCAAAATAATATTCAAATGTCAAACAGTACGATGAGCGGCGTATTTAGTATACTCACATGTATGTGCATTGCATGCTAGTTGTGTTGTTATAATTTTTTATATTCTCTTCTCTATATTTTTCTATTGTGTATGTATACTGTACTCTCTGTGTTCAGGTAAGTATTCATCATATATACTTATTAAGATGATAGCTGTTTTTTAATACACTTGTCATGTTGTATGATAATTTTTCATGTGTAAACATGAAATGCCCTTGATTTCTATCAATGTTAAATAGGAGTTCATTTTATTATTTTTTCTCTTTTATGTTCTTTTTTATATTATTTTCTATGTTTTTCTTTTTTTAATTTTAATATCATAATTCTTTTATTCATTTTTTATTTATTTTTTTTGCTTTTTCTTTCTTTTTTCGGAATTGCATATTAGTTATTATTGGAATAAAATAATAGTGAAAAAAAACTGCTATTTAATGCAGAAAAGAGAAAAAAATAGATAAATGAAAGTCAGCAAGCAAAAAAAAAAAAAATGGCAAAGAACTCAAAAATTAAAACGAATTTGCATTTAAATTAAAAGAGAATAATATGAATATTAAAATAAAAATATGAAAAAAAAAATATGAAATTATGATGAAGATATTTTAGAAAATTAGATTTAAAAAAAATGTAAAAAACATTGTATAGGCAAATGTACATAATTGTATGTATATGTATGTATGTTTTGTGTATACTATATATATTAAAACAATAATTATTCCTTTTCTGTTTGTATCTATTTCCTTTGCCTATCCTATACACAGAAGGACACGTTTACAATAGAGAAGTGACAATTCTCTTTAACGATTGTTTTTTAATGACTTTTAAAGAGAGAGAGAAGAGATAATTCTCTTTAATGATTGCCATTCAATGACATTTGACATAACATTAAAATATAACAGGATTCCACCTTGGTGCGTTGGGGTGGGGTGACAAATTCTCTAAGAGACTTTGTTTTAGCAACAGCAAACAGAATTTAATGGTAGAATTTAAGATGGAAAAATAAAAGAGTAGTGACAATTCCATTTTAACGATTGTCGTTTTATAACATTTGGCAGTACGTTAAAATATAACAGTTTATTTCAAAATAAAGATCCATTTTGACGTTATTTCGCCTTGACCATAGGTCACAGAAGAGTACTCCAGGCCCTAAGTATATTGTATACTTAGTTTATTCTATACTCCAAGTTCAGACTATATTTAGTAGGAAGGCATAATAAATCCAACTAGTAATAGTTTGAGGTGCATAAGTATCATTATAATCTTCAAAATTAATATATAGCATATTATTTACGTTAATATATTAATATGAATTCCAATTCATATTTACAGTAAAAAGCTCTTTCCCATAAAAGATATTTAATGACCGCTATACTTAGTCAATAATCTTATTGTAATGTGAAAATAATAATAATTACCATATTAAATACATACACATATATACAGTCGAATCCAAAGATATTAAATTCACCCGAAAGCAAAACTCTTTTATAAGCAAAATGAAATTTATTCATAATTTACACTCCTATCGGCGGGTTCTGCTACCCTACTCGGTTCGCTTAAAATCTACACTCCAATAAACACATCTGTTACTGGCAAAATTCTTTTATAACACAAATAAATTTGCCATATTACTGAAATGTAATCTTTTTTTTATTGTGGTCCTTTTGTAAGCACAACAGAATTTTCAATACAAAATTTTTCTTAATTTCACATAAAACTCAATTCAGTTATTAGAGTTGTCATAAATTAAAGTCTAATAAGCTTAAACGAAATTATTTACTCGAAATGCCATTCGCTTATCTCTTTGAAATTTTTGTCAAATTACGGCACTTCAGTAGAAAACTACGGCAGTTTCCATAAACGAGTTATATTCAAGAAATGTGAATACAAACAACGAAAATCATGCAAAATTTAAATGTGCTTAAATAAGCAGATCCTGACTGTATATATATATGAATATGTATTGCTATATTAGCTTAAAACATCTAGTAGCAAATACATGGACTCGTAATTTATATATGAATTTATTACATAATAATAATGATATCATTTCATATCTAAATATTTAAAATGTTGTTGATTTAATCTGTTAGTAATTCACACATTTTATTGAATTTTGTAGTATAAGTAAAAGAATATTAAAATAATTTTTATTAGATAATGCATGTTAAGTATCATAAAAAAATATATATATAAGAAAAACATGTGGTTAGTAAGTTCAAATTACTATAGATCAAATTGCTATAAATTTCTAAATAGTTTTAGATGATTCTGACATTTTTGCTCATATATTTTGCAAAATGTACAAAAAAAACAACTACTATAAAACAAAAGAATTTTTTAAAGTTTTTAAAAGTAATTATTAATGATTACATCAGATAGTATTGTTCTTCACTTAAGTTACTCACAATTTTTAAATTCTTAGTAAGTGATGAGAACAAAAAAAAAACTTAAGTCTTAAAACTCAATTTAATTATATTTAAAAAAAAATATTGAATTACTCATGACAAAAAATAACCAACACTAACAAAATATTTGACCATATAGACAAGTACACATTTATTCAGAAACTCCAACTTATATTACAAACCTTTCAAATACAAGTGAATTATACTTTAAAATTCTCAAATTAAAATATTTACAAGGCACCAACGCTGGACTACTGAACTTTTTTTGTTTCAAATTTCAAATAACAAATAAATACAATGGACGGTATAAGAAAATTTCAAAACATCATAAGTAGTGCTAATTAATGAATTTAACACAGTATTTAAGCTGTAACGAATACTAATACTCCCTCTATATACTTTAAATAATTAAACAAAAACTATTTACTTACAGTGTCGAGCTTTTAACAAATTTTAAATCTAAAGTTTGAGATAATTTTAAATCAGCTTGTGTAAAAATTAATCTGATTTACTTATTTAAAATAGAAATTAAAATCAATTGAAATGAAAATTCTGGTATTTTCTTTAACAAAAAAATATTTATACTTATTAGGAGTTTGAGGGGACTTATTAGGATTTGAAGGGACTAATAAGCAAGTGTTACGAAAATAAATTCCATCTTCTACTATAAAATAATTTAAGGATAGGGTAAAATTGCTTAAAAATTTCTTTTACTCTTAATATTAAAGCAAAAAAGAATATTACATTGCCTAGAAGTATGCAATTTTTTTCAATTTTCAAATTTCAATATTTTTCAATTTTTCATAATGCTGAAGTGAAATATGGCAATATTTTCAATTAAAAAATTATCAAAATTTCCAAAAATTTTAAAAATAAAGCAAAATTTTTAATTTAACTTTGAATTATTTGCCTTAATTAATATTAAGTATATTTATTTAATTTCATTCAAGTATTTAAATAATAATAATATTTGAACTTTATATAATTTAAAATTATTTTTCGTTAATGAATTGTAAATTTACATTATAGCATGATCTTATTATTAATATTATATTGCATGCACTTTAACATAAATACTTTAATAAACAAATTTAAAAATCGCAAATTGAATTTTAAAATCAATAAAATTAAAATTTAAAATAATTTATAAATAAATATACTTAAGTATATTAATTAAATTATGTAATTATATGGTTAATATTTAAGATAGATGAATAAATACAACAAAATAATTAGTGACAGTAATCCTTAAGTATTGTTTAAAAAAAAACGCAAACTATGACATTGTATCACGTTCCGTATTGTACTTTTCAAAAATGTGACAGTATATTTGGTGAGAATAGAGTAATTTCTATAATATTTACTGTCAAACAAGGTCTGGTGCCAACAGTATTTACATAAGTATGTTTATGTATATGTACGAGTAAATGTTAGATTTTGTCGTATATTATATGTAAGCAGTAACTAAAACGCACCACACATTTTAAGCCAAGGTACATACATACCGCAAATAGACAAAAATTTATAATATTCTTAATATTGGCGCTAGAATCACTTTTAACAAGAGAACCCACATTAATTTTATATTAGAACACGGATATTTTAGAGTAACGAAAATTTGAAAATATTTGCGTTATAACGAAAAATTATGATGACGTTACGTTATACTTTTTCCGTTGTTCTTTCAAATACACTGCTATCAAACATAATTGCATTATTAAACTTAATAGCATTATCACTTTAAGTAAATATATACAAATAACTTATCATGCACATCACACACACATACTAATATACATACAGACAAACACGTATTGCAAACGAAAATATTTACATTTTATTTTTTTGGTACTAAAGAATTTTGCTTTTTTAGCTTATATTTTTTGCTCTTTTCATCCCTTTTCATCTCTTTTTCTTTTTATTCTTTCTTATTTTATTTTATTCCGTCGTCATTAACTCATTTACTCATTACTCTATATTCATTTTGATTTTTGTTATTATATTTTCTGCTCTCTTTAGATAAAATATTTATTTCCTGTATGATTTGAGAGTGTCACACAAACATATAATGAAATCCTATATACAAATATTAGTATATTATGTGTAAGTATGTACAAGTATACCAACATAGAAGACTTTAATGATTAATTATGTTTTTTCGACATATTTGAAGCTATTATTTCTTTTAATTAATATATATATATGTACATACATGATATACTTACATATTTATACTTAAATACTTGAATAATAAATTTTGTTTTTTACTTAAATTATTCAATATTTTGCTCTTTTAATGTATATAATGAATAAAATACAGTATTAATGAAAGTACGTAAGTATATCAAAAGATTTTTGTAGTAAGTAAATCAAGAAAAATTTCTAAGGATAGAGGGTGTTAGGGGT
This sequence comes from Condylostylus longicornis, assembly GCF_029603195.1. Taxonomy (NCBI): domain Eukaryota; kingdom Metazoa; phylum Arthropoda; class Insecta; order Diptera; family Dolichopodidae; genus Condylostylus; species Condylostylus longicornis. The sequence goes on along the minus strand of NW_026578015.1, from coordinate 1,532,392 downwards.
TAGTTCATACCCAGAATTTAAGCATATCGAAATGAATACTCAAATTAAAATACCTTACATTTATGTGGGGCCAGGTGTTCCTTTTAAATTGTTAAGTAACCGAAGCTGCAAAATTGTAGTAAGTATTGTAACACTATATTTGTAAATCCAATTCAGTAATTACTTACAGATCATAAACTGAATTGTGTAACAATATAAGCTTTTACTAACTTCAATTTTGAATTCAGGATGAGTTATATTTTGGATAGTTACATCCAAAAATGTTCAGAGTTATTGAATTCAACATTCTCAAAGATGAATGAAAATCTGGTTATCCTGATAAAATACTTAGTATACATGAAAATTAAGACGCAAATGTACAGAAGTAAGCATATGTGAACTTTAAATTCAATCAATACTAAGCTGTAGAAATCTAAAAACTTATGATCCACGAATAAGAATGGTCAAAAAACAAAATTTTATAGAAGAAAATTTATGAAAAATGGTATACCCTATACTACATATTTAAAATTTATATACGTATATCTACTATACATACACATATATAGTTTCCTCAATAATGCTAATAACGTATGATCGTAAATGTTTTATATGTTAATTTAAAGATTTATTTATAACCAAGTAAGTCAAAAATTTCTTGATAAATTTGATTATTTTACATGCGGTGAATGATAAAAATAGATTTTTCTCTAGAGTAAAAAAAATTTTTTTTTCTTCAAAATAATTAATTAATAAAAGTATAAAAATTATACTAAGTGATTTAATGGCTTGATTTCATAGGTTAAGAGTTTAAAATGAATATGTAGTTTATATATGTAAGATTAATTGAATGAAATTGACTGAAAGGGAAATCATAATTTGCATTTGTTCAAAAAAATAATAAGAATTTAAAAAAAAATATTATAATTAATAGTTTTATCACAATATTTTAAATAGCCAAGCACATATTTAAGATTTAGAGATTTTAAAATACAGTAAATCCTCGCATAAATTCACCTTTACATAGAAAAATTCAATATACATAATATGGCTGCCTATACACTCGGCAAGAGAAGAGGAATACTGAGAAAGTACATACTTACTCCCGGCAGAGTCTGCTAGATCTTTTAATTTACTCGAATTCATCAGGAGGGTGAGTTCCGAAAGGGAGTTGTAGAGGCGCTTTCCGCAACTAATGGGTAAGTACAATAATAAATCCTTATATGTTGGTCGCGGCGCATTGCCAGCTGCAATATACAATTTACAACCCGAAATTGAAAAGTTAATTTTTCTTATATAAAAATTAAGTATGAATCTAACTTTGAGTCATTTCGTTTAAAATCGTAAATTTTCGGTTTCAAAAACATTTTGAAGCGAGAGATTACTGTAATAAAGAGATTGTACTTACAGGAAACAAGAGAAATTAATGCGGTTTTAATTTATACATTTATATTGACAATAATTTATTTATTACTTATGTGACAAAATATAGTGTGCGTCAGGGGACAAGTAAGAAACATATATAAAGCAGTAAATAAAAAACATGAAACATGTGATAAAATAAGTACATAAATTGATACAAGTTAATCAAACCAACTCTTACTCACCACAAATTCAATAAATCAACACCTATACTAACTACATAATTAAATAGAATATTAATTGATGCGAAAATAATACTTAACTACTTAATAGACTTAGGATTTTGAACACAAATACTATGGAATACGAAGAGAACCATACAAGTATATTTACTCATTCACTTATTTAAAAAAAAACACGCGATTTATTTGCATGCATATATTCTCTTCTCTGAAATTCTCTTTATATCAATGCTGTAACGTCACTCCAGGGGAGCCGTCTACTTATATATTTAAATTCTTTTATGATAAATTAGATTTTAATAATCTTATAACCCTAACCTAACTTCTATACTTATTTAGAAAAGTAAAATCTACTAAGAACAAGTATATTAATCTTTTGATTATCCATATACTTGGATATTTAAACGCCATTCCGGTCAACTACATATATTATTGTGATAAAATCAATTACTTGCATGATTTATTTAATGCGACATTAATGAATATTTATTTTTCTTTTACTCCTTTCTTGAAATCAATAGAAAAATTTTAATATAATTTTCATTTTTTTCAAATCTGAAAATTCTAAATGAGCGCCATAAAATACTTGTGGATGAGAGTAAAAATTTCAATTGCTTTATGCGTTGTGCTATTTATGTACGTATACATAAATGTATCACGACACTTATTATTATTGTGGTGTTGATATAAAATAAAAATTCTCATGCTACATTTCTATTAACTACATATAAGTATGTTGTGGAATTTTTATTATTGTAGTTATTACTTTTATTTTATTGCAAAGCAATTAAAATATCAATGATTTTATTGCATTTTTTTTTTTTAAATGTTAACAGATTTACTTACTATACTTAAATATTAAAGTTATTATATTACATATTTAAAAAAGATGTTTTCTTTTAGTAAATAGGTAAGTAAGTAGTTTAATACAAAAACCATATTGTATAAGTAGTATGTAATTGAATAAAGATGCCATAAAATTTTGCTATCTTATTAAAATGAACAAAAATTATCGATAAGTTTCTGCCACTATTTCTGATATTTCTTAAGATTTCATTGAAAAAATAGTTAAATCCGATCTCTAACTGGTGTGACACCCAGATCGGTAATTTATTGATAACATATTGAAAATAGAGGTATCGTAACATCTACTACCCCTTTCCTTTAATATTTATTGAAAATTGTAGAGTAATTTTAATATTTCAGCTCCTAATCTAATTTAATAAGTATAATCATTTTATTCAAATTTCAAATCTTTATTGCTTACTATGAAATCTAATTCAGAAATTATGACTACTTATAAGTATATGTACAAAACCAAATAATGTTATTTCAGTAACTTGATTACTTGATTTACATTTAACCAAAAATTAAAAAATTGCATTGAAATCAATCATAACTATAAATTTACTTTAATTAATTACACTTACTTAGTTTACACACAAAATATAAGAAAATCAAATATTATTAAATTGTAGGAAACTCAAAACTTTTCAAAAAAAACCAAAAATAAAAATTTTTCAATTTTTTTTAAAACAAGAAACGAATTAAAATTTTATAATTAATAAAATATAAGCAAAACTAATTATAAACGCTCAAAACTTGAGAAAATAAACCGCAACATGACATTGAACTAGCATAGACAGAAAATCTTGTTATATGCAGATTTAAAATATTTGTGTATTTTATTTTATAAATTCATTTCCTTTGACGTAAGTTCTTTGGAGATTTCATCAAAAATTGAGTTAGTAAGTAAGTGCGGTCAAAAATGAAATGTGTTCCTTTTGTATTTTGAAAATGTTTTTGTTTTAAAATTAAGAAGTTACTGATAAAATTTTAATTTTATTCATATTTAACCCTTAATTCAATTTGAGAATAATTTTCAAGTTCTTAAATTAAGTAATCAGAAAATTAAGGGTTTAATAGACAACAATACAAAAATATCTCGAAAATTTTTAATGATAACCACAGCAAAAATGTTAATTAATCACAAAACGTACACAATTTATAATTTTGACTTAAATGGAATATGAAATTGCAATCAAAATTTGAATTCGGAAAAGAAACTACTTAAATTAATTACTTAATACTTCCCTAAACTGTAAATAATAACCACAAATCTATAAGTACTTATTTCAGAATTAAATTATTCATAAATTGTAAATTCTTATTCATTTATGCTCTTGAAAGAATTTAATATAATTCAAGTTTAAACCGAACAAATTGCTAATAATATTAAGGCATGAAATACAACGAATGTCAAATTCAACGCAAAATCAGTGAATATAAAAAAAAAGACTTAAGAAATTGCAATAATTATTCCCAAACAACTAAAGAATTTCATTGAATTTGACGCGTAGACTATTATACCTAGTCTAGCAAACAAGACCTAACTAAGTAGTTTACCAGAGTATATTAACAAAAGCTCTTTAAACTCATTTTAGTAAACAGTTGTAAGCAACATTTTCTTGAAATCGTACATAATTGTGGGCAAGTACCGTAAGCCTCCTAGAATTTAAGCTATATATTATAATTAAGTTGCCCGTGTATTTTTCGAAAATTTCTTATAAACAAGTAAAATAAACAAAGAAAATTCGCTCATACAACTTTGCAGAACTGATGGATGACGCAGTCAACAGAACGAGTCAAAATAGAAAAATTTTTCTACCCAAACTCTACTCAAATCACTGACCCTTACGTCATCAATCTGTTCTCTCATTTCTATGTAGAAATTTTCATTGTTTATTTCCATAACACATGATGTCTTATTAATAAATTTCACTAATTAAGTATTTACTTCTCTTTTTAAAATAAACATTTTATACTTTTACAAAATAAAATTTCTATGAAATCAAATCAAAATATTTATTTAGATTTTATTATAAAAATTATAGAATGAAATTAGAAAATTTAGTTAAAATATTTAAAAAAAATTCAACAAATAAAATAATTGTAATAGTAGAATTTTCCTGTTATACAAGTAGAAAGAAAAAAAAAAATAAACACGGCATGCGGTTAAATTAAATGAACGAATAAACGGTATTAAATATACAATAAAAACCGTTATACTCATATAAAACCTCAGGTAAATTTTATCTTACTTATATTGCTGTATTACTCGTGACAATCAATAAGAAAAAGGTAATAGGAAAAAGAAGGTTTTTTTTTTTGTAATCATTGAACTTCATTAAGTCAAAAAAAAATTAATTTTTAAGATTATTTTTATTATTGAAATTCTGTTGTGGTAAATTATTAAAGCATAAACTTACTTTAATTTAATTGTGAATTGATGAAAGAAGGTTAAATTAAAGGTATTGTAAATAAAATTAAGAAAAGGTTTTTAAAACATAATGTGTTGAACACCAATTTACTGTTTCCTATTCTATAACAACTTTTAGTTGTTCTCTTTATTAATGAAACCAATAATAAGTAAATAAAATTTTTAAAAATTTATAATTAAATTCTCAGTTCAATTTAAAAAAATAAATTATAAAGAAAATCTAATTTAGTTTGTTAATTATAGAGTAAATGTGATGATAGTTGAGTTTGTATCACCACATTTATTCGAATGTGGTGAAGTTTAGTAAAGAGAGAAAATTTGAAATACAAATTAATGTCGTGACACACTCTTTAGTACTATACGCACTTGTTCATACTAATTTTTAATTAAGTACCTTATTATTTGCAATAACAATGAGGAATGGCATATCATTTACAATTCATTTGTATCGAAAATGAAATTCATTTCAATAAAATCATATCATTATAGAAATTCTAATAGAACCTTTCTAATTAATAAACGGCATTCAACTGTCGAAAAATCAGTATTGTTTCTCCAAAATCTCGAAATTCAAACGCTCAAAGTATATCGCCAAAAGGCGCAATTGAAAAACATCATTTAGTCGAAACTAAGAAAGTATCTGTTACCTAGCAACAGCATTATTATTTATAGGAAAGGGAGGGAAATAGAGAATATGTGGATTAAAAGAGCGAAGAGAAAAAAGGTAAGTAAAATAAAATGACGAGCACAACTTAAAAATAATAATAACAACAAAAAACATAAAGGCTAACAAAATACCGACTACCAGAGAGAAAAGAGAAAAATATTACTACTTTAATTTAAATTACACAAAAGTCTAGATCTAAGAATATCCTTACTAATACCAGTATCAAATACCAAAAAACTAGAATTAACAGAACGCAACATTCTAGTGACCGGCTCATTCGTACCATAAGCATTTTTTTTTTATGTAAGTAAGTATAAATATTAATTTATTTGAATTATTTATATTTTTAATTCCAACAACTGAAAATTTATTATAATCGGAAATTCAAATTTGTTGCGGTTTCCAGATAGTCATTTAAGGAATATTTCGTAAAATTACTAAATTTTGTTTTGCAATTCATTATTGTATTAAGCATTTTAAATAGTTTGATAGCAAATGCTCTATGCACTATGTTTAACCATCTCTTCTGTTCAGTGATTGATATGGAGGAAGGTGTGCATTAAATTAATATCAAATAAGTATAATTGAATTTACTTGGAAGATTATTGCGCTGCTTAACATTTAATAGTAATCAAGATTTTCATTTCAATTTCTGTAACATATTTATCGTTATTACTAGAAATTACCCGCCCAGCAATGGTAAAATTTCCCTATCCACAAATTTCTTTTCTCCTCTAAATATCCATTTAGTGTTACGAGATTTTATTCAGCTTCATATTTTTGGTTATTAAGAAAGGTTATCTGTACAAAGGAATTAATTTTTAATAACTCTATTTTTTTTAGTATTAATTATTAATAATTTAATCGTAGTGCCTACTTTTAAGACATACAAATCTGATAAGTTGTAATCATAGAAAAATTTAAATAATAACTAAATTCTTACTTGTATTAATAAACAAGCTTTTACTTAAATCTAATTTTGTTATTCATGTTTTAAATTAAAAATTAATTCTAGTTTATTTTATGCTTATATCAATAAGAATGAAAAGAACCTTGAATTCTAAAACTTTAAAACTAGTAGTTAAATGTGTGTGCACGTAAACTCACGAAAATATTCGAAAATTTAAACAAGATTTAAATTTTATGGTATTTCTATTGTAAAATTTTTATGTCGAAGCAGTAACATTGCAATCGGGATAACAGTTGACTGTTCAGGTTTATTAAAAACACCATTATTAGTTGAAATTAAAATGATTTGGGAGTCTAGAGTTTAAAATTTTGCAAAATGCTCAATTACATACTAAATATAAATTGTAGACACCGAATTTTAATAATTGTAATAATTGAAGACACCGAAGGAAGAGACAAACAATCTGTGATTTTAAATGCTTACTTAGTATTCTAACACAGAAGATATATTTCACAATAAAGCATACCTTACCCTTAAATATTTGCAATAACTCAGATTAAGAATAACTACTCTTAAGAATAAACTCTTTTCTTAATTATTTCATTTAAATGCAACAATCACTAACCTAATCACTAAATAATCGTTTTACAAACAAGAACAAAATTATAATATGCAAATTAGACTTTATTAACCTATTATTTAATTATTAAAAATGATTTTATTTGACCTTTTTACTTATACAATATGTGAGTGCATTGTAAACAAGAAAATTACAAATCAAGTTGATTTAGTTGATTAACAAATCAGGTTTATAATTTCAATTTTTTTAAATGAAAATCATGAATACAGGGTGCCAAATATTGAACAGAGGCCTTACTATATAATTCGATTTTCATATAAGTATGTAGATAATGTAAAAGTAGTACCGTACAAATCGATTGTATCTTGGTATCACCCTACTATTTTTCCGAATAAGAAAATCGTTTCACGAAAATTGAATTACACAGTAAAAGCACAGTATTCCCGCGATAAGGTGATAGAATGCCTCTAGATGAACGAAAAACACCTAACTAAATTTTTTGTATGGGCCTTCTTTCTCAAGTTATGAAACCTTAAAGTTGAAATTAATAACTCAGGAAATATGACAAACAAACCAAACTTTGTATACTCAATTTGAAGTTTTATCGAATGAAGTTCTATCGAATCTTGTGCACCCTGTCAATACTTCCATCATTTAGTATTTATTATTTTTTTTACAATCCTATTGACATGAAAAATTATTTAAATATTAAAATTTTTTATTAAGTACTTTAAAAATTTTTAAAAATGATTTTTTGTAATTTTTCAAAATTTTATAGGTTAGCAATTGCAACAAAACAAAAATTAATTTACATCTTGACCCTTATTCAAAGAGCTTAACTACTGTTGAGAAATCCAAGATAGAAGAGAAATAAAAAAAAAAATATTTTATTGCGATTAGTTATTGAATTTTTAATTTGAACTTGAGGGCAAACTTCTAAAATATTTTGGTATTTGCATAAGAATTTGGTTTTTAAAGTAACTTACTTAACTATTAAAATTTTCTTGATTCTATCTGGGCATACTGAAATGCATTTAAATACCTAAATCAATTCTTGTCCAATAATTTATAAAAGCTTAACTTCTTTGATTGCTTCTTTAAATCTTAGAATAAAACTCGGTCATTATACTACTTGCTTATAGAAATATAATAGATTAATATCTGAGAAGTAAACTGTGGTTAGTTAGGTATGTTGAGTAATTTCGAAAATACATTAATTGCAAGCAATAAATTTTAAAATGATAAAAATAAAAATTTGGAAAGATTCAATTTAAAAATGAAATACCTAGGTACCCAACTTAGTTAAGTAATAAAAATCTCAATTATTTCAAAAGTTTTTTTATTTTTTAATTGATACTTTAAAATTTTAAAGAAACATTAAAAGATGAAAGCAATTAGAATTTTATTTTTCATTGACTGCTTAGTTACTTATTGTTTTTGCCTTTTTGACTGGATAGTTACTTATAGTTTTGACCTATTTAATACCTGACGCAACTAATTGATTCGCAATATTTAAGTAATTTAACCAAAAAGAATTTTAGTTTTGAGAATGCAAATTTTACGTGCATAGTTATAGAGAATTGATAAAAAGGTTATGTTTTAAGAAGGTAGGCAGATAGGGATTAATACAATATTTAAGAGGGATTAGTTAAGGCAACAAATTAAAAATTTTACTTTTTCACACTCAAAATCGAAAGTATTTGTGTGCCTGGCTACTAGAGTAAATATTAGAATGCAACCAAAAACTTTTTAATTTTGTAAAAACAAATCTTGAGTAAATACAAGTAATGCTGAAAAGAATATTATTTTTAGTATTTAATACATAATAAATACAAGATTAAATCTTACCTTTCATCCTCTAAAAGTTTTTCAGCTAATGATAATCTTAATCTAACAATTTTCATACTTTGTAATGGAAATAATTTACAAAATGGTGTTAAAAATTTTGGTCTCCAACAAAATTGTGGAAATTCTTTACATTGGGTCCATAAACGTTCATTATGTTCAAATAAATATTTATGTTCTTTACCATATTCTAAATATTCTTCCATATCAGTATAATCACATTTTAATAAATTTTTTAAATTATTTATTGCTTTCTCATCATCTGGTGGACCACGAATTTGTTTAATATCAAAATTTAATAATGGTTCATAATGATAATAATTACCGGGCATTGAATTTAATATATCACCTAAAAATGTTGAACCAGATCTCCATGTTGTTACAATTATTGAACGTACTGGTGAACCATCATTTTCCATTATTAAATCAGATAATTTTTCAGCATCAACACCAAATCTACCAGCTGGATATTCAAAATTTTCCATTTCTTGTATAATTTTTGCTCTTTGATATAATAATATATCATTTATTGTAACAGTTGTATTAAATGAACGATAATTTTCTGTTGAAAATTGCGGCTCCGGAAGTGGTCTATGTTGTGTTGCTATTAATAACAATATACATAGACTACTTACACCGCATATACCAATAAGATTTGCCCGGCGGGATATTGTGCTCTGTATGAATGTCATAATTGATAAAATTTTTGTTATTGTTGTTTTTTTTTAACAAATTTTTTATTATTATTTTGCAATTACATATAGGTAGATTTATTATTTTATTTTTAAATTTATTCTGTATGTAAGAATAATATTACTTAAAAATTAAAAGAAAATGAACAAAAAAAAATTAAATTGAAACTCTTTTAATTGATATTTTAATTGAAACGAGTACTTGATTAGAATTTTTTTATTTTTTATTGATTTATTTTGGATTCCAATAACGTCCTTGAGAGCGTATTCTATTTTCTATATTTTTTTAATTTAACCTAAGGCTCTATTTAATGCATTGTACTGCACGCAGGTAATAGTACCATCTAAATATTATTCAAAATACATAAGAACAACTTGTAAATATTTATTTTGAATTGGAATTCATTTAAATCACCAAAAGCATATATTACGAATTTAATGACATTTTCAAATTGTTTTTTTAATATTTTAATTAATTTAACTATTATTCTTTATTAATATGGTATAATTTTACTTTTATTTTCTTTTTTTATAGCTACAACTTTTTTTTTTCTGCCCTAATTAGAATTTGGGAGAAACTTTCTTTTATTGTTTTTTTTTTCTATATTGAAACAATTTCCATAGCACACAATAGTATTACAAAAACAAAATTAAAAAAAACATTATCCTAAGAAAGAATTCATGTTTTCTTTATTAAAATTCATATTTTTTTCTTAATTAATTTGCATTATTAATTTAAGTTTTATTAAAAAATTTGCACAATTTTAACAATAAAAACACTTTAAATTCCCTTTTAAATCTTACGACTAAACTCTTATAAGCCAAATGTCAGACTGTCCTTAAATTCAGAAAAGACAGCATCAAAATAAAAAAAAACTTCTTAAAAAATGTCAAATTTATGTGGAAAATGTCAAATAAATTTCTAAAGTTGGCAACGATATTGAATATTTTATTATAACAGTCTCAAAAGTACTTATGCAAAATAACTTTTTCAGAAGTAATCGATCAAGTATAGTTTCAGAAAATATTTGACATTTTATTAAAAAGTTTCTTAAAATTGAAGGAAATCTCATTGCAAATGCAATTAAAAAAAAGAAAACTAAGCAAATTATAAAATCCTTAAATAATTCTTTGTTTGTACATGTTTTTAATAAAAATAATTAACTTGTTAATTTTAAAGATTTATAATTCTTGAATATTGCATTTAATTTTTATAAAACAATTCAGGATTAAATTGAATTCAGCAATTATTTATTCATTTCTCTTATAGGAAAGTCATTTACTTAAATTATATTTCCATAATATAAAAAACAAAGTATGCTTCTAAGATTTCTTAAAGTGAAATTTATTTTTTGAAAATAAATGTTAATCAAATTGTTAATCAAATATGTAATTATTACTTTAAATTTTTAAAATTTATTAGTTTTAACTTTTTAAACAAGAGCCTAATGGCGTAATACATATCCAGACAATTACAATAATTATGGATGTGTCAATTTCTCTTAAACATATTGACATTTAACATTTTTACTTATCATACGGATTTTTGATCAATCAACAGATTGTTTATTCAATTACTGAACGTACTTATAAAAAAATTAAAAACACAACAATAAAAAGCCGAAAGTGACAATATTCAATTTAGATATTGGACTTTAAACTTCAGAGTTCAAATCCCATATAATATAAGGGTGTAGAAAATAATTCAAGTTACAAATTTACTTTAAATTTTCAATATAAAAATGGCAAAAAATCTAAGACTTTATTATGATTTGATGTCTCAACCATCAAGAGCTTTGTATATTTTATTGAAATTAAGTAAAACTCCTTATGAAGACTGTAAAGTTGCTTTACGAAAAGGTGAACATTTGAGTGACAAATATAAAAATGAAGTTTCTCGTTTTCCACAAGTTCCATGCATTGTTGACAAAGATGGATTTAAATTATCTGAAAGTGTTGCAATTGTGAGATACTTAAGCCGAACTGGAAATAGGATTTCTAATACATTGTATCCTAATGAAGTTAAACAAAGAGCATCAGTAGATGAATATTTAGAATGGCAACATTTAAATACAAGATTAGGTTGTGGTATGTATTTTCGTAAAAAGTTTTTGGAGCCGGCTTTGCTAGGGATGGAACCGAATGAAGCTGAAATCGCATTTTCTAAGGCCCATATGGAAAAATCATTGGATATTATGGAAAATACTTGGTTAGCAAATACAGATTATTTGTGTTCAAATTCATTAACTGTTGCTGATATTTTCGGTGCTTGTGAAGTTGAACAAACAGCTTTAGCTAATTATGATCCTACAGAAGGCAGACCAAAACTAAAAGCATGGTTAAATAGAGTAAGAAAACAGTGTACACCATATTATGAAGAAGCACATAAATTTGTTAATATTTTGGTTGAAAAAAATAAAGCTAAGTTGTAAACGTTGTGTAAAATGATAACAGGCGATAAAAATTTAAAGATTAAATTTCTATTTTTGGAACTTCAGATAAAACGAAATTTTCACATCATTGTAGTAAGTGATAAACACTTAAAGTGCATTTATATTTTGGTAGTGTCATGGGTGTTGTTGTTAAAAAATATGTTTCTAATAAACTTTTTTATAAATAAAAATTTTGGTAATTTATAATATCTTATATTTCAGCAGTGTCTTTGTCAATTATGCAAATATAAATACATACATATTATATACTTCATCTCTTTGCATTAAAAATTATTTTTAATTGCAAGTACTGCTTAAATAATAATAATCACTTGTATTTACACAATTTTGCGAGCCTTCAATTAGGTACATACACCATTTCATAGAATAGTAATAAGTGATTTAGCTATCTATGTAGTCACTTGTATTGCAAGTCTTAAGCGAATATATGCAACACCTTTACATATATAAACATTGATATATATTTGGATTTATAATACAATTTATGATTTTAAAACACTGAATATTCAAAGTTAACAATTTCATAAATAGATTTTAACTTAGATTTAATTCAAACTAAAATTCATAAATTATTTTGAATGCAATAACACTTTACATATTATGTGCAAGTGTAATATTTTTGTTGGACTCAATTTAACTAAACTTAGAATATATCTTAGGATAAAAAATTATCACGACGCTTTCAAATTTGGATTTAAAATAGAATTATTTTGTAATTTGTCACCATTTAATTCTGCAGTTGCTGTAACAAATGATTGACTATTTGTAGGGACAGCATCTGAAGATATATAATAATTTGCAATTTCTTTCGCTTTTGCTTTTTGTATGTCATAAATTGGATTAACCATTGCTGCTATTAGTCCTGGGGCAGCTACTGATGGTAGACTGGTATCTTCAAAAAGGAACCAATGTTTTTTGTTAAATAAAAATAGAACCATTAAGATTGGTAAGTGATATAAAGAGAATTTAAATAATTTTCGTGAGGTACCACTGTCTGATTTTTTATAAAATTTCCAAGCTAAAATAAAAATAAGCAAATATCATTGGTAGAACTTAAGTTAATGTTTTTAGTCACTTACCTAAATATGCAAAGTAAGCATTTAAAGGCAGTGATTCTAAAGCAAACCATGTGTTTGTTACATCAAAATACGGCGCTGCTAAAGATAAAGCACCTAATCCTAATGTATATCTTAAAGCAGTACGTCGACATAATGCTGGGTTAGTTACAGCCATCATACGATAACCAGCTCTTGAATAATCTGGTCTTAAATTCCAAGATAATGCATTGAAATGCGGAAATTGCCATGCATACAATAATCCCGCTAAAATCCATGCACCAGCATCTAATCCTCCAGCGCAAGCTGCCCAACCCATTAAAGGTGGTATAGCACCCACTACAGAACCAACCCAGGTATTTAAAATACTGAAACGTTTCATTGGCGTGTATATTGATGTATAAAGTATTAAATTCCCCAATCCTAGAGCTGCAGTGATACCGTTGCAACCCAGATATAGTATACTTAAACCTGTGCTTGCGGAAATCAAAGCAAAACCTATCGCATGGGCTGGTGTTAATTGTCCAGTAACCAATACACGATTTTTTGTTCTCGACATTTGGGAGTCGAATGGTACTTCGTGATATTGATTTATTGCATTTGCAGCACCGGAAGTTAAACCAGTTCCAATAGAACACATTAAAAATGTTCCCCAATCGAAGGGTGCCGGAGCCATAGCATAACCAGCCATTGATGTCACAACAACTAAAGCTAAAATATATTTTAGAATTTGAGTAGAATTCAAAATAAAACTAAACTTAAAATCTAACTTGTTAATCTGGATTTTGACAGTTTTAAATATTTTTTAAGTAATTTGCCATCTTGTGACGGAGTCACATTCCAAGGGAAATTTGTTCTATCAACTTTTTTCTGGGTAACAACAGCAGATAAACCGGCCCTATGAGTGGAGTCTATTGTTGGTATAGCACTAACAGGTACAGCAATGGATTGTAAGTCCTTGGAAAAATCATCAGCATATTCATTTTTCACTGCCGTTTTTAAAGGAATTTTCCCCGATAGCTGAAAATATGGATTTTATATTTGAGCAATGTTTATATAATCAACCAAGTGACTTATAGTGATAACAAAATATTTACTCGTTTAATTTCATAGTTCCACAAGTGATTTGTTTTAAGGCTGGTGCCTTTCCGCAAAATTAGATTTAACATACTATTTTAAAAGTTACACAAAAAATTTTTGGTCAACATGATAATGTAAATTTAATTTAAAATTAATGAATTAAATTTTCGTAAACACCAAAAATATTTTGTGTGCGCTATGCGCATGGTAAAGTAAATGAAAGTGACAGTTATAAAAAAAAAATCAATTTTAAAAATGTCATAATACGGTGCTAGCATAATTTAAAAAATCACAAGACTATCAAACGAGGAGAAACGAGGATACAATTATTAAATACTATCTCCGATCCGAACCTTTCTAACGCGACGTTAATAATAATATTTGTCAAAAGAACTGATATGCTAATTACAATTAAAACAAAACTCAGTTATTTGTCGCAATGACTTACAGAAAAGACATACTATTTCGTTTTTTCCCGGTAGATGGTTAAAATATTTTCTTTGGAAAAGAAATATCAAAATTTCAATATCTAAATTTATAAGTTAAATTTTACACAATTTCCATACAAAACATGCTTCTTTTTGCAAGTAACTAATCCTGAATACTTTCAAGAAGTTTGGTATGGTTATTATAAAATATGAATGCGTCATGTTTTCTTGTTACGCCCGAAAAATGAAGCTTCTTGGATGTGAAGGCTGTGATATGTCAAATTTGTAGTAGAATTGTTTATTGGTAATCTTTCAAAACAAAAAGTTGAAAAGTCAGACTGACGTTTCTTATTTTTAGGCGGAAAGATTTCATATTTTGGTGTTTATGCTTAAATTTCAAGCATAACACAGTGTAGCGAAGAATAAATTGGATTTTCATATCAATACTGTTCAATATTTATTAACATTTTCAGTTGTAATTTTATAAAAATGGAAGAAGGTGATAATCAAAATGTATTTCATGCCCTGAATCTTGATGTCAATTCTCAGAAAAATTTTATAAAGTTTTTTAAATCTTTGGGTGAAAAACCAGCAACGACTGTTCGATTTTTCGAAAGAGGTGAATATTATACATGTCATGGGCAAGATGATTCC
Source organism: Condylostylus longicornis (assembly GCF_029603195.1). Classification (NCBI taxonomy): domain Eukaryota; kingdom Metazoa; phylum Arthropoda; class Insecta; order Diptera; family Dolichopodidae; genus Condylostylus; species Condylostylus longicornis. The sequence continues at coordinate 1,517,165 of NW_026578015.1, read as the reverse complement.
GATTTAGTATCAAAAATAACAAATGGTATTGTTAAAAATATGAGTCCCACAGATAAAGAAACATTGTTATATGTAACATTGTCAAAAAGTAGTTTTGAAACAGCCATAAGAGATATTCTATTAGTAAAAAATTTTAGAGTAGAAGTATATACGAGTAAAGGTGGTCAAGAAAGTTGGAAACTGGAATATCAAGGGTCGCCTGGAAACTGCTCACAATTCGATGATATACTATTTTCAAATGAAGAAGTTAATATAGGTTCATCTGTGATTGGTGTTCAAATAAAAACAGATGGTATGTCTAGGCGAGTTGGTGTGGCTTGTGTTGAACAAAATGATTGTCAAATATCATTGATGGAATTTCAAGATGATGATTATTTTGGTGAATTGGAAGCAGTAACAGTTTTAATGGGGCCAAAAGAATGTATTTTACCAAGTGAGGAGGCAGATTTCTTAAAAATTAAACAATTAATGGAAAGAAATAGGATTTTGGTAACAAGTTGTAAAAAGAATGATTTTAACATTAAAAATGACGATATTGTGCAAGATTTAAATAATGTGTTGCGTTTTAAAAAGGGTCAGATTGAAGATGCAAATTCACTTCCTGAAATGTCTTTAAACATAGCTGTTAGCGCTCTAGGAGCAGTTATGAAATATTTAAAACTTACAGAAGATGCTGGAAATGTGGGAAATTACGAAATAAAACAAATGGATTTTAACAGATTTGTTAGATTAGATGCAGCAGCTATTGCAGCTTTAAATATTCTTCCACAGCCTGGTTCAAATCCATCAAGTCCCGCTTATCATTGGCAAAGTGTTCTTGGTGTTTTAGATTATTGTTGTACACCACAAGGTCATCGTTTAATGGCTCAATGGATTAAGCAACCACTAAGAAATGAAGCAACACTTAAGGATCGTCATGACATTGTTGAATGCTTACTAGACAGTAGAAATTCATTGAACGAACTGCATGATGATTATCTTAAACGTTTACCTGATATACAAATGGCTGCTCGAAAACTTTTGAGGAAAAAAGCTACATTGCAAGATGTATTTAGGATATACCAAGTTATTATGAGAGCTCCAAAAATAATCAAAACATTGATGGAGCTAGAAAACTCTACAATTAATAATGTTCTTGTTAACCCCATGAAATCGACAATGGAAGATTTAAAAGGACTTAAGCAAATGGTTGAACAAGTTGTTGATTTTGAAACGATTTCGAAAGGTGAATATTTGGTAAAGGCTTCTTTTGATGATGATTTACTAGAAGTTAAAACTAAAATGGATGAGATTTATGCTAAAATGGAAAAATTGCTTAAAAGAGCTAATGATGATATTGAGCTAGATGGTAAAGGTACAGTTAAATTAGAATATATAAGTCATTTGGGATATCATTTCCGTATAACGTTAAAAGATGAGGGTTCTATTCGAAAAGATAAGAGATATAAAATTTTGGATTGTGTTAAAGGGGGAGTTCGTTTCACAAATGAAAAATTGCAAAATTACGATGAAGAATTTAAAGTGTTAAAAGAAAAATATGTTGATCAACAACAAGCTATTGTTAATGAAGTCATTCGAGTAGCTATTGGTTATATAGGAACCTTAAATAATCTTAACAAATCGGTTGCTGAAATAGATTGTTTAGTAAGTTTTGCTATATCAGCTGTTTCGGCACCTAAAACTTATGTTAAACCAAAAATGTTACCAGAAGGTTCAGGTATCCTTGAGCTTACAAATATTAGGCATCCTTGTTTAGAATTACAAGCGAATACAAATTTTATAGCGAATAGTGTAGAATTTCATAAGGATGAAACAACTATGTATATTATAACTGGACCTAATATGGGCGGAAAAAGTACATATATTCGTTCAATTGGTACAGCTGTATTAATGGCACATGTTGGTGCTTTTGTACCATGCGATAAGGCTATAATATCAATGGTTGATTCAATACAAGGACGTGTTGGTGCTAGTGATAATATTATTAAAGGTTTAAGTACATTTATGGTTGAAATGATTGAAACAGCTGGTATTATACGTTCAGCAACTGAAAAATCTCTTGTTATTATTGATGAACTTGGTAGAGGTACATCAACATATGAAGGTTGTGGTATAGCTTGGTCAATAGCAGAACATTTAGCTAAAGAAATTAAATGTTTTACATTATTTGCAACACATTTTCATGAAATTACCGATATATCAAAGGATATACCAACTGTAAAAAATTGTCATATGGCAGCTGTTGCTAATCAAGATGATTTTGTACTTTTATATGAGGTAAAACCAGGTGTAACAGAAAAAAGTTTTGGTATTCATGTAGCAAAATTAGCTGAATTCCCAAATAAAACTGTTAAATTAGCTACACAATTTTATGGTGAATTCGAAGATGAACATAAATTATTAAAAACAGAAAAAGATGATGAATTACTTAAAAATTTGTTAGAGGAAATTAGATTATTATGTTCCTCAGAAAATATTGATATAAATCAAATTAAATTATTAAAAGAAAAAGTACAAAAAGAAGCAAAAGATTTAAATAGTCACTATTTTAAAGCAGCTTATCCATCGCTTTTTGAAAATTAATTTTCTTTTAGATTTATGGAATATTATTAAATCTAAGAACTTTACAGTATTTTGTTTAAAAGATGGTAATAATAAGCATTCAATAAGATATTCAAGAAATATTTTTTTTTATTTTGGCTCTTTTTTATAATAAAGAAATGTTAAATTAAAAAATTTTAGATTTTCTTTCTGTATATTTAGCTGAAATTATTTAAATTACTAAATTTTTTAAAATAATTATCGTATAGGTTTTCCTCTATTCATACGTTCCTTTAAATTGCTTGCAGTTAATTGTTTTTTACCTAATGGAAAAAAATGTTCGTAATAATTTCAAAATTAAGGTAAAATTTTGTTATAATGAACAATGAATACATATTGCGTGTTCATTAAGAGATCTTTATCAATTAATTGTACAAGACCTATACATTAATTTTCATAAAAATTCTTTTTCTATTTCTTTTCAATATTTTTCTGTTAAATACTACATTAATGCAGTCAAACTTTCAGTAAAGTAACAAAAGTTCACTTTCGGAAAAGAGTAAATTTTAAAATAAAGGTAAAAATTCTTAAAGGATTATCAGTGTATGTTCGGATAGTGGAAAAATAATCACTATATTTGAGGATTAAGGTACTCATTTAGCTCTAAATTAAAAGTTAATTATTGAGGTTTTCAAAAATATTGAGGATTTATAGAATATTAATTTTACGAAATTATCTAAAAATAATAAAAATTTTTGCATTATCTTATGTGATGCGTCTAAAAGAGTACCTACATTATGTGGGAGTGATAGTGTTAAATAAATATTCTACTTTGCTACTAAAATTTAATAAATTTAACAATCTTGTGTTTAATTAAAAGTAATTACAAAAAAAAAATACGGTTAAATACTTTTCAAGAAAATTTAAATGCAATTTTTTATTTCAAATTTTTTTTTTTATAATTTTGTTTTTCCATTACATTTAAAATACTATAACAATAAAAGCAAATATTTTGTCTATACAATACAATATTCATAATATAGTAATATAATAATATGTAATTTAATTCTTAAGACTTAATTTAAAAACTACAATGCGCCATAATGTAGATTATGGAATAAAATCACCCAATATCTTCGTTTCCAAATTTTAATCATTGTTTGTTTTTCGTAATAATTACAGAAAACCATTATCATATAAATAAACTAATATTAAAAACTTAAAATTTAGGCATAATATGCCATTTTATGTTTTTTTTTTTTGTTTTTACTAAATATATTGTACCTTAAGTACATTACGTCCTCTGAAGGAAAATATAATATATTTATAAACTAGATTAATATAAGTAATTTTCATTTTATATTTGTTTTAAATTTTCTTTTTAAATATTTTTAATTTTATCTTCTTATTTTTGTTTTTTGTATAGTTTTACATTAAAATTTTTTTAGAGTTTAACTCAATCTGGATACAAAAAATCTTGTATAACTTTTTGTATTTCAATTTTCAATTTACCACGATCTTTACGTGATAAACTTTGTATATCTGGTAATAAACTCATTAAAAACATTGCATCTGGATCAGTCTTACATATGCAAATTTCTGAATTTGATGTTTTACCATTTGATCTTAAACTGATATCATCGATTTTTTTATCAGCCATATCTAATGCACCTTGACTAGATGATGCTGATGATCTAGAACAATTATTACCAATACGTTCTCTATCAATATTTAAACCATTGTTTGGTATCGGATGAATTTGTTGATCAAATATTCTTGGGCATATACGTCCATTTTGTATACCGGCATTATTTGTATTGTTATTATTATTATTGTTGTTATTATTTGTATTTGTTGTACTACAACCGGATGTTGTACTACTACTCATACGTCTTGTAGATTCTGTTGCATTATTCATTTGTAAATTTCTAATTGTTAATAATGATGGATAATGTCTTAAATTTATATCATTATTATAATGCATTCTTTTCATTTCTATATTTTCATCATCCAAATTATTATTTAATTGATGATGATGATGGTTACGTTTTAATAAATTTCTTTCTTCTTGTGATGTACTTGTGCTGTGCTCTTTTGGTGATTTTGGTGGCAATGATTTTTCTGATAATATTTCAACATTATCATTATCATAATGTTCTAAATCATCAACAGCTCGTTCACCAGGTGGTGAATTTTCTTCAATAGATTCCTCTTTAATTGAATTTTCATCCCATACGATATCATCATCAGCAGTATCAGGTGAATGATGATCATCACCAGTTACAGATTCTGTAGCTGAACCACCACCACAACGTTCAATACTTTCAACAAAACTTTTATAATTACCGCGTGTTATTGAACTAATTTGTTCTAGTGCTTCTTGAATATTATGTGGATCAATTCCTTCAATTTGTGGTCGTTTTCTAAAATAAATATTTCTAAAGATATTATATCAAATATAATGAATTTTGAAAAGAATCTGTCTATCATTTAATAGAATACTAATGACTAATAGAAATTTCTTACTTTCGAAGATATGGACTTAAAAATAACATTTTTTCAAAAAATATCCATGATGGTTGTATTTTCTCAGCCAAATATATTGAATATTCTCTACGAAATGAAATCCTTAAATTTGTCCATTTTGCAAGGCTTGCTCCAGCTACAAATTACATAAATAATGAGCATATTTGCATATAGTAAGTATAAGGAATAAAAGAATTTGATTTTCATTTTTAACATTAAAAATTTCAATACTTACGATTTTTATTTAGTTTAATATCAACTTCACGCCAAAAATTTTCAACATAAGGACGACAAAAATAATTCATATGCCGAGGATTATAAATGGCCTCATCCTTTCTTACCAGTTCTATTAACTGTACCACATCCTCAGCTAACCATCTTGAATGATTTGGTAACATATCCATTTTTCAAATGTTTACCGTTATTTTGTAATGTTAAACTTTAAAATGAGATTTTTAACAATAATTATGATTTTATTTATTTTCAAATAATTTTGTATTTTGAAAAAAAAATTTGAAGACGGAAAATTACAATGAAATTTACGCAAGAAAAATTTGATGTTGTTTTGACAGATTTGATTGCCTTTGAAGTGAAGTTAGCTACAAATCAAATGAAAACTTTTAATGGTTTGTGTATTAGATGAAACAAAAAGCAACTAGAAAAGTTTTCGATTTTATTTATAAGGCAATGTTTTAAAAAGTTAACACTAAGAATAATAAGAGCGCTACTGTCGTTTGTCGTTTTTTGTAATAACTGTTTGGATTTGCCATAATTGACACAAAATAATTAAAAAATTTTGAATAATTGAATTAAAAATTCTTATTTATTTATTGCGTATTGTGTGTTTAGTATACATATTTTTAATTTTTTGATTCTCTTTTCAGAACTTAAATTGGAATTATAAATTTAATGAAATTTAAAAATGGTTTGGATGGAATCTTTTTGTTTTTGCTGTACTGTGCGTTTAGGTGTCATATTTTCAGCAATGGTTTCTACAGTAATGTATAAAAAATAATCTACATATATGGAATGAGAATAACAAAATAATAATCATATAAATTATTTATATAAAACATTAATAATGCAATTGTAAGATTTGGAATTGCGTATTTGCCCTATTCAGTTTCGAGTGTACAAGAATTTGCAATAGGTACAATGAAGATGAAAAATCTTCCATAAATGAGACCATAATTTGCACTTTATTAATTGACATAAATACTTTATATGTTTAATTGACAATATGTAATATAAATGCGTCAAACCAAATTTTACAATCGCAAAATTAATTTGTAAATAGTATCTGATTTGAAGCATTACTAAAGCCCAAATATTATTTTTAGGTTTTCAAACTACTTGAACTGTTGGCGTTTGCGTTTTATGGTCAGAAATTGGTTCCAGAAATTGTTCGAACAATTGAAAAAGATCCAGAATTGAATAATAATTTATTTTTGAAGAGTTTTGCAAATTTTATGAAACAAAGTAAGTAGCAATGTTAATCTTGTCGTAAAAGGATTCCAACTATCATAAATCTTTAAAATTAATTCTTTCCTTTTGCAATTTAATTTAAGTACTTTATTACTTTTTAAACTAACAGAAAAAGTGGCTAAAATTTTATTTAATTATTGTCTTTCAGATTCAGATGTTTTCATCATTCATATGATAATTGATTCAACAATTCATATTATTGCTTGCTTACTTTGTATTTATGGAACGTATAAGGTATAATATTTTTAAAATAAATTTTTTATCTTTCTTATAAAATTAATCAAATATTTTTTTTTACTGTATATTGTAGCTCAAGAAATGGTTTTTAATACCATATATTATAACACAATGCTTTTTCACAATAAGAGCATTATTTATTCATATAACAGCAATGCTTATTATTAAGAAAAGTGTTAATTTAGGTATTCTAATTGGTTTAACAATTATAGGGGGTTTTACAGTTCGTAAGTTGTACTGTTAAACTTTTTAAATTCATATTTTATTATAATAATATTATTCGTATTATTTTAGTATTATTGGGTTATCAATGGAGTGGTGCTGTTGGAATGTATCAAATAATTAATTTAGTTAAATCATCAAAATATAAAGCATTCTATGGTAATAATCCATTTCATCCAATTGATTTATTAATATCATCATCAGATAAAGATGCAATTGAAAATATTAAAATATTTAGAACACCAAATTATGATGATGTTGATAATTTAAAAACATTAAATACAATGGCATCAGTTAAACAAAAAATTTTTAATGAAAATATGAATAATATTGCAACAATTAATAATGGAACTTATAATTATAATGAAGATGATTTACGTAGTTTTTGGCTTATGAATGAATTAATTGGTTATCGTAAACAACGTTCAATGCATAATTCATGGTTAAATAGTAATTCGATTGGTTATTTGCAAAAGATGAATTAAAATTATTCATGAATACATGAATATGTTAAATTAAGTTATTATCAGGCACATAATAATACAGAAATTAAAATTGTGTTGCGGCTAGATTTGCAATTTTGTAGATACCCATATAGATGTGATTTTAAAAATATGCTTGCTAATTTAGGATTTTAGAGTTGAACTTATACACTAATTTAATTATGTTGATTTTTTTATTTTAAATTGTGTGTTTAAATAAAATTATTTTTATTGTATTATAGATTCTAATATATTTTTTTATATTTTAAAAATTATTAACTACAATGGGATATAGCCAATTCTTGGAAAATTTTTAAACTGGTAGCAGAAACCATTTAATTATACTGGCTATAAATTTTAAGACTTCTTCCTCAACACTTACAATTCAATACTGTTTTTTTGGTAAAAAACAAATTAATTATATTTTTGATTGAAATAACTAATCACAAAATTCTAACTTAAAGTATAACAATCTATTTCCGGAAAATTAATATAAAAAGTGGCCATGTGTGTGTCCACATTACCAAAGAATATAAGGTCTCAGCCACAAGAATTTGAGTATTTTTCGATTTTGAAAATCTATTTTGCTCAATCTTTTAACAATTATTTCAAAAATTTTTTAGAGAAACAAATATTTTATAATTATTTTTTATTTGAACTCCATTAAGCGAGTGTTCACAGTTCGGATTTGCCGAATTTTTATATCATTAATACAATTTTGAAGTCACTGATCGTATATCATGAAAGAGTGCAGTCATTTTTCACTTCGTTACAGTTTGTGTGCCTATTATTTGCTTGCATGGCATTTAAAAAAACAACAAATAGTTGAAATTATTGAATTGAGCCACCAAATTCATTCGCATTCCTGAAATTTAAAAAAATTTTAAATTACTCCTTGTTTTAAATTTATTGATCCCACAAATAAATTATTATACACTCTTTATATGTAGTGTAGTATGTATATACATACATATATAGATTTTAATTATTTTTATATGCATTAACATTATTTTAAGCTATACATTGTAATTATTAAATGATGAAAATATTTTTATATTAAAAAATTTCAAAATCCGGAATGAAGAGAAATTCCTTTTTGAAAACGCAATATTTTATATACGAATGTATACAAATTAATATTATGGGTTACGCACAATATTCATTATAAAAATAATATGTAAATCTATATTTAAAATACATTCATGCTCATACATATGCATGTACTCGCATCACGTTAGAGTACATACAGCATGGTAACCAGCAATTCCTTTAAGTAAATATTATGAATATCAATTCTTTTTAATTTTTTCTTTATTTTTTTTTTTATCTATAACCATCAATCTATTTAAATCGTTATTTTTAGTACTATTCCAAAAATAAATTTTGAAAAGAGTACTTATTAGTTTTACTCTGTCAGACCATCCGTCTGTCCGTCCTTGTGTTTGTTTACAAAACTTCTATCTTCTATCTCATTTATCTATCTTTAAAGGGGTAGAAGTTTTGTCAACAAGAATTGTTGTCCGTCCATCCGTCCGTCCTTGTGCCTAAAATTACTTATCAATCGACCCCCCCCTCTTCTAAAAGTTAAAGCCATTTAAAAGCCCTGCAGCGAAACCAAAAGTTTTTAAAATCTGAAAACGTAGAAAAGTAGTGGTGGTTTAATTATACCGGGACTTAGCATAGTAGAACGTTAAAAAACAATATGTGCGTTAAAATTAATCGTTATTTAAAATCCGTTTTTGTAAATTTTTAATACCGTTATTCTTCTGTACGATAAGTTGTAAGAATCTGAAGTTTTAAAACCTTTCAAATACTAATAAATAGTTTATTTTGTTAGCAGAAAATTTATTTCTATTTGGATCCTCTCTCAAGTTATCGTCTTTCGAAATTTGTAAAATTAGAATTTCCGATACTGAAGATGCTTTTTCAAATTTCCACAAATTACTGACGGTAAATGTCATGTCTTTAAAAAATATAATTATTTTTCTTAACTCATGCAATTAACCCTTAAATTATGTTCTCTCTTCAATTTTTTTTTATCGTACCGCAAATATATGCAATCATTTGAAGTAATTTAGTATACGAATGAAATTTAAATTGTGTACTAGATTTATATTAAAGGCAGTACTTTCACTTGTTCAAGGAAAAAGTGCTACTTTATAAACCATTGTTTTAACCCAAGTTTTTTACCATTTCTCTTTTAGTTTGTTAGTTGGTTGATCTTTTTATATGTCGTTTTTATGCGTAATCGTTTTACATTTATAATCACAACGCAATAATAAACGCGCTGAACATAATTTTTGTCTAACGTACCTATGCGAGTATATCAATTATTATTTTTATTATTAAAATATCTAAAAAAAAAAAAATGAAGAAAAAAAAATCAAAATTGGTTTTTTATTATAATTACCTATGCCTATAATATGATTTTATTATATTACGTACGATAGAAAGCATAATTTCACGTAAGGCACCTACTTTCAATTCTGAACTTTTCCAACCAAAAAAGAAAAAACAAGCTATTAGCATAAATTTATCATATTAACACTCCCTTTTATTGTTTTAACAAAATGCCATTGCACTTATCTTTTTTAAATCAAAAATTAAATAAGAAAAAAAAAAATTATAAATAATATAAGAAAAAATGTGTGTGTATAAGATAAAAATCTCGGTATACTCTAAGTATAAAATCTGCTTTTATTTATATACAAAAAATATAAAGCACATATATGTTAAGCGTATTGATAGAAAATTTTGTAGATTAAAACCAATGCAAGTCTAAAATTTGAATAAAATTTGTTTCTGAAAATTTAACAAATTTTTTCTGAAATTGCAGTAACACGGTGCTAATATGCAACAGTATGTATATAAATATACATTATTAATAGCTTATGAGTTGTTGTAATGAGAGTAAGTTGTGGTAATGAGATAGAGCATGTAGCAATACAATTTTACTGCAATTATGAAGTTAATAATAAGATATCTCTCGTTCAAATTCGTTCATTCAATTTCGTTCATTCAATTTCGTTCATTGAATATTCAATCAAATTTGATTGAATATTCGTCCATTCACATTCAATTCGTAATAATATGCAAAAGCATATGACATGGTCTTTAAAGTATAATTACTAAAATAAATACTTATGGAACTTATTTTGAAAACCAGAAGTTGATTTTGAAAATTGGACTAAAATCAGGATCCCAAAATGTTATTCTTATATTAGAGCAGAAATATATCAAATTCGCTTCAAAATACTTTTCCGTATTTAAATTTGAATTTAATTTAAGATTCATTTTAGAAATTAATTATGTTTTGCCCAATTTTAAATTTAAAATTACTTTCTTGAAAATTTATTAAATATAACTTAAAACGTTTGTTCTCTGAGTCAACGATTATGTTTTTCATAACATAATTATGTACATAATGTAAATATGGATATGCTAAGGTCTGATCTGATCTTGGCATTTTTGTTTGTTGTCTCATTTTTATTTTTCATAAAATTTGTTTAATTTTTTTTATTGTGTTTTTGAGTTCCAAAGAGTGCTCTCAACTTAAGCTGACCTGCTCGTGTTATAATAATAAACTAACTTGTCTTGTATGATTTTATTTCCCTTTTATTCTGCTTTAAATATTAATGTAATTCACGTCATTAAGGGTTACTGAATGATATTTTAAATTTTAAAATATAAAATTTTTGAATTATTACAATTTTTCCATTTATGAGCTGCCGTCATTCTAAAGATGAAGTTAAATAAGCTTTTCGGTTAGCCTAATAATTGGGTTGGCGCTCAGTCCTCATTATGGTTATTAAGCTATCAAAAATTATCCTAACACAAAGTTGAGAAGGAAATCCAATCCAGTCTAAAAAAAAATGTCAAATTTAAATTAAATTGTTTCTGCCCTTTTGTCAGTTATGTCGTTAAGAAATTCGGACTTAATTATATCACTTGGCATTACCACAAAAGTTAAAGCAAAAAATGTTCGAACGGAATTGACGGGATTTAATAAATAGGAAAACTAAATACATACATTATATGAAATGAAACAATCGTGAAATTATAATTGGAAATTTTTTTTTTCGGGATTTCGCCTGAGTCATTTCAGACTTTTGAAAGTATCACTAGAGTATTTGGTAAAATTCAATCGAAAATCCAAGAAATTGATCATTTGTAATTAAAATATTTTAACTTTTTAGAATTCAATGGCATCCCTGACCATAACAATTAAAAAATAAAAATTAAAAACCACAAATAAACGATGTGTACTTTTATAAGAACTTTATGGTCTTTAATTAGCCTGGAACATATTAATAAATCATATATAAGATTATACAAATATATTAAGTGTGTGTCTAAGTATAAAAAGAAAACAAGAGTACATAGAAAAGAAGAAAAACATAAAACAGGAAAAACAAAAATTATATAAAATTTGTGTATGGCATGAGCATCAGCTGTCCTCTTCGCTGCTTCGTTTCCGTTGTGTCTTTTAGATTGTTTCTGATATAGTTTTATATAAAAAAAAAAATTTTAACCGGCAGCAGACCAAATAACTGATCATTCACTCATTTAACTAACCAACAAACATTAAGCCAACCAAAAAAAACACACAATTTAAAGAAAATAATAAAAATGGTAAGAACAACAAAGAGCAGATTTACCTTATGCACGTACATATGTATGTAAATGTGGGGAATAATGCACAAAGTTAAAATTTGTACAAAAATTGTTCATGTCAATGTTTTGTGGCTCTTAAATTTTCATTTTTGTGTTCTCATACTTCTTACTTAATACTTAAGTCATATTGGTTTGGTTGGTTTATGGCTACTTTTTTAAGTTGTTAAAACTTTTATTCTTGTTTTCATCTCTTTTTTGGCATACGTACCTAATGTACTTTTATTACACTTAAAGTTGTAAAATATATATGTATAGTGATGGCATGGTTCAGCATAGTTGAACCCAATTTTTTGCTTTGTTAAGCATAAAATCGCAATTTTTATTAAATCTTTTCTTATTTTTCACATTTCTTGTTTTTTTTGTAACTATTGTTGTTGAATAAAACTATATAAATATTGATGGTGATGAGAGATGATGATACGATTGTGATGGAGACGATTGCAAATCTTAATTTTAATACTTAAAGACATTCAGAATAATCTTGAGAATTTTGGATTCGAGTGTTTCTTTTTTGTTTTTGATTACTTTGTTTTTTGGCATGATTGCAAATTTTTCCGATTTTATTCACCTTTATTTTATATGGAAGAATACGGAAGATAAAAGAGAAGATTCCTGAAAAAAACAAAAAAAAAAATTGATTAAAATAAAGGATGATAAAAAATTTTTTTGTAAATATGAAGAAATTGGGCGCTTTCTTGTCTGGATGATTATGATTTTATTTTTGGTATAAGAAGGATATAAGTACATATAAGCAGTCTTGAACCATTCAATTAAGTGTGTAATTCCAACATTTATGTGTACGGATTATTGCAGCTGATCTTCATTTGCTGACAATTTCAATTTATAGGTAATTGGGAATTTAGTGATTTTGTAAGTCACAGAGGGTCGTCCAATAAATTAGGTTTTAAAGAATTTGCCCATAACTGCTTATGTTCATAACTTGGGGAAACTTTTACTTTTAAAACTAATTTAATGTTGTTTGGTATAGAGTAGAATTCCCATTGGGAAGTAAGAGAATTAGCAACGTTAAGAATATATATGCGAAGAAGAATTTTATTGCAGTTTTCAAATGTACAGTCAGGAAGAAATGTGGAGTTAAATGAAGAGCTAGTCCGAAATAGAGAAACATGTATAGACCGACAGACTTTTTAGAAGCTCTATGTTGAGATGCGAGAGTAAGGGAGTAATTATGATAATGAATGTTACATAATTTGTTAATAACCCATAAACTTAAAAAAATAGTGTAAACTGTAAAGCGTATAACAAAATAAAAAATGAGAAGAAGAAAAGCTTAAGTTATGCGAGTTCAAATAGTAGAATACACAAAAATGTTTCACCATAAAATTTAAGTCGAAAATTACAACCATTAAATTGTGAATTAAAAAAAAAAAACAAACAATAGAAGGTGAGTTCAAAAACACAGGATTTCTGTGAAAACGAAAATTTAAAAACGAAAATTTATTTTGCGATGCAATTTTATAGTACAATTGTAGTGCATCTCCTATGGCAGTTGTGAACATAACCATTACGTAAACAAAAAAAAATAAATTCGCATAATCAAAAGAATTGCAAAAAAAAAAAAAAACAGTGAAAAAAAATTGATCCAATAAATTTAATGCGGTTATATCCTCCTTTAAATCCAATAAATAAAACAATTTCGAAAAATTTTTCGTATATTACGGGCATTTTTTTTTTTTTTGTGAACTTTTTAAGATCATAAACCATCAAAAATAATGAGGATGATCTGATCTGGAATTTGTCGTTTGTGATAAAAGATTTTTTTTCTTTTTTATTTTAAATCTTTGAGCGTATACAATATTTTTGTATAGGAAAAATTCAAAGGAAAAAAGTGAGAAGGAAATTGAAAATTTTTTTTTATTTCTTTTACATTTTGTAATAAATTATAAAAGAGAGAAAAGTTTATTTCGAAATCATCTAAGGATTTGTGTATAAATTGTAAGAAATTTCAATAAAAAAATGTGAATTTGAAATATAAGGAAATTAAATTTTGAAAGCAGTACATGGTAACTTTGAAAATAATTATGATTTAATTAATATTGGATATCAGCCAATATATCCAACAAAGAAATTGAGAGCTACTTTTCTATATATGCACATTAATTGCTATAGATGGCCTTTAACATTTTTTTTTTCAATAATTAGTGAATTCCTTTTAACGGTATAATATAAATTACTTTAGGAGCATAAACGATAAACTGTATGAAGATTTGTTATATATATAAATTTGAATAATAATAATTTCGAATTTATTACTAATAAACTCATCTTCTAATAATTAATAATTATTATTAATAAAAGCTATTGTGAATGTTCGTTATATATTTGGAGTGCTACCATCTCTTAAGAAGATCACAATCTAAAACTCTCTTTTAAACATTTTGACAATTGGTCTTTTCTAAACTTCAAATGCATTACTAAACTTCAATTATAGCAATAAAATTGTTAAAAATTCTTCTTTTAAACAATATTTTGCGACAATTTTACTTTTATGAATTAAAAAAAGTATAGTTTTGAAAATATTCTTATATAGCCGACTCAAAATCATAATTTTCTTCATTTGAAATTATATAAAGCGTTTCATATATAGAGCGTTGCTAGTGGAAAGCATTATGTAAATTCAAATGCACACAATAAATTAAAAATAAAATAAAAAAATTATACAAAATTGTAATCAATCTTGAAAATCTGCTTTTGTTTTCTTATTTCCAATAATTTTTTTTTTTTCTCCAAATATTTGAAACTTCATTTTATTGTGTGTACGTTAATATATACATATGTATGTACGTATGTATAACAGTTTTGTAAAACGCATACATTGGATACATTGTTATATGTATTTTGAAGTATTGCTATGCCATCTACATGATTATTATGCCATTCGCGATATAAAATCAAGATTACTTTCACTTGAACGATTTATCATATCATAAACATATATACATATATTCAAGTATTGCCGATCTGTCATTTTTAAGGGCAAATCAAAAAAATAAAAATAAAAAACGGGAAAAAAAAGGACTTTCGATTTAAATTATATAAAAAAGTAAGTGAAAAAATAAAATTTTTGACTTTCTTTACCGCATCAACTGAACAATACAGACAGTGTATGTATAATCTTAACATATGTATAACCATAAAAAATTCAAAAATTTAAAAATTATTGCAGACTAAAAAAAAAATATTGGCTTTTTTTTTTTAAAATTGTATATATTAATAAAAATAAACGGAAAAAAAGATAGGAAATGAAAAAAAAAAATATTTTTTTATGCAATAATCGATTCACTTTTTATAATATAAAAACAAGCTATGCGAGAGTCGATGGTATTATCGAGGCACGCTGATAGAAAAAAAGGTTAGGCGAACAATCAATAGTGGGTGACACCTCTCATTTTTCGTCTCCTTCTTAAATTACGGCGTCTTACAGTTGGTTTTTTTGAAAAGCGTGAGATTTTTTTAATTTTGCTTTATAAATCGGGAATAAATTTGTGCCACTCACTTTATAAATCATGAAATTTTCCTTCTAGTGTCGTAATATAGGAGCCAAAATCAAAATTTTTTAAATCAAAATATTTTTTCCAACAAGTTTTTCTTTAGAACAATGCCTGAATAAATCCTTGTTTACTCATAGTTTATCCCTAACAACTTATTAATTTTTTTTACGTAAAATGAAAGCTGGTATTTCAACCAAATACCAGTATTAGGAATATCACCAAACTTCAAGAGTACACCATCGAATCTCGGACATCCTGTATATTCAAATAATATTGTGTATTAAATTATATGTAATAAGCCGTAGCAATGATAAATTGCTATGATTTCATCGGTAACATGTGTTTTGTGTGCGACATTGTTGAAATGGAAATTTATTTTTACTTTTTTTCATAAAGCATAAAATATTTTTTTTACATTAAATGCAATATTTTTTTTTTTGTTCAGTGTTATAATTTTTGGATATATAAATGTTTCCGAAGATTGGAGTATAAGATTGCATATTATATTTTATTTATAAAATTTTGTATAACAATTACTTATCAGTTTAAAAATATTACAATGAACTTGAATATAAAAATTTCGATCTTAAATTGTAAAAGTCCGAATAATTTAAAAAATGAAAACAAAGTAAAATTTCCGAAAAAAGGTTTATTCCGCTGTACAATATTTCGATTGTAGTTTAAAAGCAAAAAAAAAAATGTATAAAATTTCAGGTGCTTGTAATATCTTTAGTGATTTATTTATGCTCATTTTGAACTTTTGAATTTTAAAAAGTAATGTAATTAATTACCATCTTTTAATAGTTTGTTACCATATTCATTATTGTGAATTTTGAGACGAAAAATTTTTCGGATGCTTGCTATTGAAATTTGAAAAAAAAAAAAATTCGTTTCGCTTTTTACTACATGAAAATTCATTAAAAATTTTCAATTTTTTGTGTTAATATGGAAATAAAATTATTGTACGAATGCCATAATTGTTATAGTTCATAAAATAAATTAGAAATTTCTAAAATCTATCCAATCTGCTGGCTGCTTCGTAACAAAGAAAAATAGTTACGCTGTCATGCTGATCTGAAAAAAGCAGAAGCTCATTAACTAGTCTTCTTCAGACAAAAATTAGTGCATAACGTGCACGTGGTTTATATTTTGAATGTACCTTACTGAGGTTCATTATTGTGTTAGAGATTGTCACTCTAATATAGTTTCAGTGATGTATTTCAAAAATTGATTATTGTGTCAAAGATGGTGAAAAATAATTTATTTATAAAAATTATAGCTTCTGATATATTTTGAAAATTAATCAATTCACGACATTATATTAATTAAATTACGACATAGAAGTGCAAACATCCGTTTACGAACACCATCAGGCAGAAAAACAAGCTGAAATCTTGATTAAAAAAGTTATTTAACGTTTTCCTTACACTGAGAATGAGATTTACATTTGAAAATGGACACAGAAATTTGATGGAATCCTAATATCTCCCATGTTGTATGCAATACGATATATGCACCTAAAATGGTAAAATGGTATGCACCTAAAAAATATTAAAAAAACTATTTAATTACAGAATATTAATAACATTTTAAAGTAAACTTAAACACAAATCACAATTTAGGTATTATGGAAAATACTACTTAAATAGTTGCCTTACTACAAAAAATTGCATACTTTTGGGTGCAAAAGAATAACAATTATAAGGAAATCTACTTATTCTCATTTCATATTCTTTAAAAATAGTGTACTAGAAAAATTCATTAATAAATAACTAATTTTAATAAAAAAAAAAAACGGAATTTAATCAGCGGTTTTCCTTATTGTATAGAATTTTAATTTTTTCTACTTCTGGTTAGCTACCCTTTTGTTTCTTATATTAAGTGTATATTATGCAAAATTCATTGAATTCTTTTGTATAAATTTTAAAATTTATTTTATAGAATTTCCTATAGGAAATTTTGCAGTTTTTTTTTTATTTTTCATTAATTTCATTAAATCACTTTAACACGTATAACCTTTAATATTTTATAAAAAAAAAAAAAGAAGAAAAAAAAAATTGAAGTAAAGTGAATTCAACCGTGTTACTATTGTTAATCTTTAATAAAAGTAACAATAACAACTACTAAGTAAAAAAAGAGTATTATTATCATGTCATAAAAAAGGAAAAAAGATAATCATTAGAATTGCAATTTTTATTCTATTCTTAAATTAAATTTAAAAAAAGAAAGATAAAAAAGTACTGATTATTAAATCAACGATTAAAATATGTCTAACTTCTCTTACTTAAGGGTATATACATGGTCTAAGTGTAAAGAGCGTACAGCATAGTAAGTAAAAATAGCAAAAAAAACAAAAAAAATAAAATTTCTTTGTGCGCAGAATAGTTATTTTATTTTTGAGTTATTACTGACTTTTATTTCAAAAAATTTTTTATTTATCTATTGTACATGCAATTATTTGATAAGAATGAAAAGTTATGATTAAGGTATGGGGTAGAGGGTACAATTAAACGAAATGTTTTTTAAACGAATTGACATTTGATCATATTGGACACTATACATTGTTATGATTGTATTATCCGGTTACTTTCTATTGTATACAGTGCAAATGTTCTATTAAAACTAGATTATTTAATTGTAATATTCTTTTAAATTAAAGATATAATCGCAGCCAGTCCGATTTATTGTAATAAAATCCCCTATCATAGACACGAATTCAATTCTTTCCCTGTTTCCTCAAGAGATTGGAATATATTACGAGTATAAACAATAAGGTGTACATAAGAGGCATTTCGTATAAGTAGTGTATTATCGACTGCACATACATCCTATAGGTAGTGTATACATCGACTGCACCGCAGATACAGCATAAAGTATATGGTCTTTGATTTTTCTATAGCATTAAGACGTTTGTTTAATAAGCAATATACTCTGTCAGAAAATTAGATTTGTTATTACATGGACTTTCTTCCTACTTATATGTAGAAATTTTAACGAAAATATTTTTGGGTGTGGCGGCAAAAACAATTTGACCTATTGATATCCCACTGTTGAATTCCAATTTCAACCAGGTCGTATCTTGATGGTGACCACAGATGATTATATGTGATTCAAGTGTTAGAGGCCTCATTCCCTCCAACTTAACTATAGCATAACACATTCGCACAAGGCGAAAATTATTCGATGAACATAAATTCGCTCAAATATAATGGTACTTCTCTGGTTCAACTATATAATAACCGCATAAGTTTTATATTCATAAAGGCAACTTTAAGGTCGTTTATACACTTACTATATATATATACATTCATTATTGATTGCTGTCAGTTTTTTGTCTTCCTTATTCAAAATACTTTTTTTTTCACTTTTAAAAGAAAATATAAAGCATTAAATCACATTTGTATGTAAATATGAATATTAAATACACACACACACACAGAAAGTATTTGAGTAAAACTGATTAGAATTATTGTAGAAGAAAAGTTAGAAAGTATGTGGAGAAAGGTATATTAAATATTCATATATGTATACATAAAATATGAATATATCACATATTGTATACAAAGGTCATCTTGATCTATTCATACACATACATATACCTTAAGGAATAATTCTAATGCGCAAGGAAAATGATGATGTTTCATCATTATTTACGCATATAAAGTTTTTGACTGTAATAATAGCTACCACTTCTGTATATCTGAATATAGAAGAAGAATTTATATTCTAATTTTAATATGAAACATTGATCATCATTATATGATTATCATTATCATCATCACTATATCATTACTATTACATCTATTACGAATTATATTCTTACTGTTATATACGTTGAATATTAATATTTGATCATTATACAATATGATTATCGCTATTATTTTTACTACTGTCGTCATAATCAATATCATCATCATTATGATCACTGTTACTATCATCATTATTATCAGTATCATAATAGGAATTATGAATTTTGTGAAGTGAAAATGCACTTTGCGCGCATATACCTTGTGTACTTTCTACTTGTTTCACATATAATCCCATCCTGTATATTTATTAGGTAGGTATATGAACTAAAAGATCAACAACTTCTATATTATACTATTTAATATTATATAATTTTAGTATATACAGGTATTTAGGTAGTATATTCTTTCATGTTTTTCATAAAAAAAAAATTTTTATAATAATCTTGATGATGATGACTAAGATTAAAAGTAAAAGATTAAAAAATTAAAGTAAAAAAATGGATTTTAAAGGAAGAAGGAAAAATTTTTTTTATAATATTTTATAGCCCTAAATATTTATCTATTTAGATATGAAAATTTTTACGTGATTCTTAAAATACGTACATGTGTCTGAATGTGAGATTATGCTTATAGAGCGAATATTTTTTATTTTTGAAATGAGCGCATATGATCGCAATTTTCTTTAAAATTTTCATATAAAATCAAAAAATTTTTTTGTTTAGTGATGAAGGAAATAAAATTTTTATTATATTTTAAAATTTTGCATTATAATATTTAATTATTATTGCTAAAAGCAGAAAATAGGAAATATTCTCTGAGAAAATATGAGAGGAATTTTTTTAATAATTGGAAAATATATGAAATGTATCACATAAATATATTTGCATACCGTCAGGAGCATGTAGTTGTACATAGTGCTGCTTAATTTATAGTCTTCTTATTCAAATTATTCTAGATATTTTCAATTAAATTATAATAATACAAAATTGATATTATATTCTCATAGCAATTGAATCTCATATTAAATTATTATTGAATGCTATTGAAGTAACTGCTCACGATAGTACTGCTTGTCAATTTTATTTGAAGTACATACAAGTATATATATACTGTCAATTGTCATATTAGTTATTAATGAAGTACCTGTTATTTAAATGTAAAGAAAAAAATATTATCTATTAACAGATTTATTTGCATTCATTTAAAATGCATTACAGAAATCAAATAAAATTCATCCTTTAAAACTATAAGAATAATATACTTATATGTAGAATAAAATTTTCAAAATAATAAATACACATACACACATACAGACATGTAATCATTATTGTCTATGACATCCTGGTAAAATTTTATACTTAAAATCAAAAATATTTCTGTTATATCGAACTATTATATAGAAATATTTCTATTTTTAAAATGAATATTAACGCTAAATTTTATAAATATGTAACGTTAATACTCTTGTATTATACTAATCAATAAAATGATAATGATATTGATGAAATAATAAATGATGGTCAGGTATAACAAAATTTTTATTGTGTTTTTCATCGCTTGTGTTTATTACATATTTTGGTTTTGCTTTTGATGGACAGAAGATTGAATATTACTTGATAGATTTTTATGTATGTATATGTGCAAGCGTATATATCTATTTTGCAATATTTTGTTATACATCTGCATATATATATTATATTCTCCTTGTATAACACTTTTATTTTAATGTATATACATATACCAAAAGCAACGCTATTTCTAGAAACTGTACTTTAAGTATAGTAGTGCTACTATGTATTTTGTGTTAAATAGATACTATACAAACTAATTCAAAAAATATTATAAGTATACAGTAAATTCCAATTTAAACTGAATAAGATAATCTGTTATACATACCTAGCGGGGCATAAATTTTGAAGTGAAATATACATATATACAAAATCTTAAAATCTTCTGCACATTATTTTTCGATTATTAGTGCAACTAGTTCAGTACTTGGAAATAATAATATTGAAAGTAATTTCTAAATTAACCATTAATTTTGTTATACACTTGAGTTACTGTACACAAAACAACAAAGATGTCAGTTAATTTACATGCTTTAATAACAAAAATATTATGGCTATCTGTTAGGTTGTTTGCAAATGTTTCACTTCAGCTATAGTCTTTTATTTATGATGATTTATTTTGGATTAATTATGAGTGTTTTTGTATTTACATGAATATATAAATAAAAAGAGCAATAAAATTATTAAGAGAAAATTGATTTTTATAATATTAAATATAATTGTGTTCTACTGTACAGTGCATATAAAATATGCAGAAGCACAGATGAAGTTTAGAAAAATTACAGTTCGTATATTGAAATTCAATTTTATTACAAAATTACATATTTACGTATGTATATTTCTTAAAATATATTTTTGTAAGGTTAAGACGGAATTTTTAGTGTAAAATATTAATAATAGAGTGTTATACAGATAGAAGTTTAACAAAAGAATGACTGAATTATTGGTGTATGGTAGCGGTTTTTTTTTTTTAACAACATGCTTTCAATCCATCAATGCAATTCTGTTATATAAGATTAAAATAAATAGGAAAACAAAAATATTACAAAATATTGAATAACTGCTTTTCATATTGTAAAACGTACGTGTTTCAATGTATGTTTTTGGATTTTTTTTTTTTTTGCATAAATTGCAAACAGAGTTGGAAATGAAAAAAAATGTATGAATCAAAATCAGCTCACGGAATTTTGCAAAAATATATAAAAAAAAATTAAAAAAGAAGTAGAAAAACAAAAAATAAGAAAAAAAAATCAGTCAAGACAAAAAAAACCAGAAGGAATTGCAAAAATTGATGGATGGTCAAGATGAAAAGGTTAACGATCTTTTACCAAAAGACATTGACATTGGTGATTGAAAGTTAAAATTTTTCTTCTTTTATTATTTTTTTTTTTATTTTTTGTTAAATAGCGACCAACACTTGTTGTATGTTTAACATTAATAATAAATATTTGAACATGTCGTTTGAAATTTTCATATTATATACACACATGTATACACAACATACTACACAATACACACTATTATAAAACTGTGGCGCATTCATTATAACACACAGTAAACACATCACATATTCAAAACAATGCAAAAATAGAGTTAGAAAAATAAAAATAAAAAAATACAATAATAGACAATAAAAAAAAATTAAATTCAATCAAGAGAAGGAAGTGATGGTATAAAGAGAGTGGGAAAATATAAAGAGATATGAAGGGAAAAATTAGCATAATATGTGATTAAGTTGTATAAATATAGTTTTAAAGAAAAAATTCGCCTGCAGCAGTCATTTCTATTTCTCCCTTTCTCTCTTTCTTTACATTTTCATAATATGTAATTATAACGTATAATATTATTTTAAAAAATTTTTGTATAATTATTATAATAACAATAGTAGAGTATATCAGTAAATAAAAATTAATTTAATTTATGCTCTCTATTTTTTTTTTTCGTTGCTATCTTGCCATTTTATAATTTAAAACAAAAGTGGTATATTGAACTCTCAATATAGTATTTATAATAATTATAATTTATATGGATAGTAAAAATAAAATATTTGCAAAAATTAAAAATATATGTAAATAAAACAAAATACTTGACATTTGAAGATTTCATTTTGTTCATTAAAAAAAAATAAAATATAATGTTAAGAATTTGTGATACGAACATTTGTATATAGTGGTGCCTTAGTGATCAAACTTTTTGATTACATATATTCAAATCTACTGCAATTGAAGTTTATCATATATGCTTTATTACATTTATTGAATTCTAATTATTACAACATAAAGGTTAATGGTATCAACATAAAACTTTAATAGAATTTATTATAGATATTGATTGCAGTAAGATGAATTGTGCGATGTGTCAGACATCGATAAAGTCGTTGGAAGCGAGAACGTTAGTTCTATAACGGGATAGCAGGTAATTTTTCAATGAGATGATGCAATCGTTTTATAGTTACCTTTTTTACTTTCAGGATCATAGCGGAAACCAAGAAAGCTTGAGAAGGATGTAATAACTCTCGATGAAATTATATAAAATTTTTATTTTCAGAACCCTCCGTATGATATACGATATACGATATTGGGTTTATATCGTAAATGTATATTTAATTTTTGTTTGCTGCGGTAACTCCAATTTTTATTTAAAACATTTTTAGAAACCGCACATGAACAATAGTACCAATTTTTTTTTTAAATGATAAGTGTATGACTTAATAAATAAATGAATGATGTGTCAATTGAATTTATTTTGTAGTTATCTACGTGTATATTTTTTCTTTCTTATTTTGATTAATTAGTGAAATTTATTGATTTTCTACTGTTTTTGTTGCGTATATTTTATAATTAAGTGTTGTATACCTTTTATTATGCTTTAGGAAAATATTGCAAAAATCAAATTAAGTTGCAAGTATGAAAAAGAAATTTTTTTTTCCTTTTCGAATAAAACTGTAATTATAAAATTGCTTCCCTATATTTGTATGGGGAATATTTGTAAAAAACCTTTATTAGCTTGCAATAATATAATTATGAACAATTATTATATAACGGTTAATTTTACCTTCTTTATACATAATAATATGCAATGATTAGTAAATAATCAATCAATCAATTTTTTCTATTTAATTAGTTTTTTTTTTTTTAAATAAAAGAAATACGTTGTATGTAATTATGAGTAATGGAAGAAATTTATTAATAATTATGTAGCCAATGATAATGAAGTAATAATTTTGAGAAAAAAATATTTAAAACAATTTATTCAATTCATTAAAATTGCAACAGCTTGTATTAAAAAAAAATAACCCTACATAATAATTTAAGATCATTAAACGTAATTTGCCTAATATATGCATATAAAATAATAATTAACCAAAAATATTCTAGATAATTTTAATTAGATTTGCTTAAAATGGGAAAAAAATATAAGCACTTGTAAAGAAAAAAACCTTTCTTAGATGTATAATGATGTTCTAACGGTGGAAGGGTGTACCTCAATATTGCGAGTGCAAAACTCCCTGTATAAGCTTTTTCTTTTCTTAGTGTCTGCTATAACTAAATCACTCACCATATTAATTCAAATCGGTATGACTATTTTGCATTCTTTCTGGGTTGGGCTGTGTCATTCCTTTTTTTTATGAAATTTTTTTTCTTGACTTTTTGAGTTTTGAGTATTTTAAATTGCTCATATAGCAGATCAAGCAGATTCAAGAAGATTATAAATCACTATTGTGTTTTTTCTGCGTAAAAGTCTCTCTATCTGGTCGTGATTACTTTTAGTACAGCAATGCCGGGCTCTCCTTTTTCCTTTGAATGTTTTCCATATACATAATTACTTCAGTACATAAGCGAAAATTGATTGAGATCAACCGGATATTTACAAAATCAACTGCTCTTTTTTCATTCTAAAATTTTTAAAGAAAATTAAAATCCTTGTTCATCAGGTTTAAATTCATCAATTTATAATGTGTAAAAGTAGTAAAACTAGAATTAATTCTAAATAAATAAAAGTAAAAATAAATGAAAAACAAATAAATATTTACGAAATTATAAAAAAATTTTGCAAAAAAACAAATAAAAACTAAGAAATAGCAATTTTTTATACTTTGAAAAACATACATATTTTTAAATATCTGTGGAAATAACAGAAAACCTCTTATCAGGTTGATACAAAATCAAGATTTTACTCGTACCTATACTAAATTTTAAACTTGATCAATGTTACCTAATTACCATCACATATAGAAAAATATTTTCTTAATAGCTAGCATATTAGACGTACGTTCATCTTAGTCTTAATCTAATAAATTTCAAAATAATATTTTTACATATATGTATACAACTATATTAAGAGCAACATACATAAAATTACCTATAGTGTTAGGTTAATAATTTATATACACATAATATAGAGTTACAACTTATATGATAGCAATAATGAAGACACCAATGTAATAATGGCGATCAATAGTTACAAAAAATATCTTCGATATACAAACATTCATGCAGGCACAATATATGTTATGTTAGATTACAAATTATATAATAGGCTCCTCTCAAACTTAGAACCTTTTTTCAATATTATTATTTTCATTTTGATTTTTTACATAACTTTCTTTCAACCTGCAATATAGAAGAATTTAACTACAAAATTTCAATATTATTTTTGCATTTATTATAGACATGTACTCTATAGCAACTATATAGCCAATATAGTGATATTAAATATAGAGGAGTGATTATATCTATCAAGAAAACTAAGAAATATTTTAAAAATAAAACGTAAGTAAAATTGAAATTGAAAAAAAAAAAAAAAAAAACAAAGAAAATAATAATAAAACATGCGTAAAGGTAGATCGGAATAACAAAAGACCTAAAAACCAAATAAACATATAGAAACACTAGTATACACACAAATCGCTAACTGAAGCAAGGATTTATTGATGGGCCTATAGCAAAACTATTCTCTATCCTATGACTTACATTTTACCTTTTTATATACCCTTTAAATATTACAAAAAATCTTACTATAATAGCAGAAAACAAGCAAGCAAGTTATTTAGAAAAAGAAAATGTCATTAAGAATAAATAGATAAGATAAAATTGTAGAAGAAGCAAAATCAAAACATATAAAAATAAAAAAAAAGGTTACTTTACATCCTTCTGATAATAAATATAATACTTAGGTTTTTACAACATAAAAAAAAAAAACAAAATAAAATATAAAAACAACAATTTCTGTCAATTCGTTTTGAATACATCATTAACTTTTATTACCGCGCTCACTATTATAACTGCTGCTGATGCTATTGGAATATAAGTTTAAAGAAGTCATCAATCGTTTTGACTATTATCGACAACAGATACACACAATCGCATACACACATTTGAGACTACTATATATTGTGCACATTTTCAAGTTATTTTTCTATTATAAAATATTTTTATATAAGAAAGTTCTAACAGATTTATAAAGAATCTAGATTTTTTTTTATTATTTTTTAAAGTTATTATTAAAGTTACTTTATTTCTTTTCACGTTATACATACATGTATATTATGTACGAGGATTTGTATAATAGCATTAATATTTATTAAACTAAATAAAACAAATAATTTTAATCTGTCCATCTGTCTGATTCGCATAGAATTCAAAAATCTTTAGTGGAAAATATTGAATATTGTGTGATATTTAAGGAAAACGTTGTATATACAAAGTGTCAGAATAATAATTTAAAAACTAAAAATAATTCAAATGTTAAAAAAGAATAAATTCCCTAAGTCAAGTTTAACAACCCTACTCTAAAATTTATTCGAAATTCGAACTCTCTATCCTTTTTAATTTAATTGCCTTTAAAAAAAATCAAATATTGTTTTGCAATTTCTGCAAATTCTGTTCGGACATTTTTATCATAATTGATGCTATATACTAGATCCCAGGGGCCCGAATAACATTCTGAGAAGAGCCTCTAAAACTTAATCTATATTATAGTACATGACGTTATTATACTAACTAAAATAATAAAGATTGACAATTTGAATCTGGCCTTTTAAATTTCCACTTAATTTTCTACATACATATTTATATCTTAAGTCTATTAGAACATTTACTCAGAATTTCATATTTTCTTATACATATACACACACAAAACATATTTATTACAATAAAACTATATTAAAGAATCAAATCAGATACCTAGGTTTTTATTATTATCTATCCTTTTTATATAGTGCTAACGAAAATAAAATGAAGTAACAATAACAAAAAAAAAGAAAATAATGTCAGTTAAGGTTATCTGTAAGTAAGTAAGCAAGTATATGCAAGTTATAATATTGAAAGGTGATTCATTTAAATGATCAAAAAGATTATATTTGAAATAATTTCAAATAATAGTGCTAGTTTAAGAAAAAAAAAAAAAACTTGAATAATATGACAAGTTAAGGGAATCAACATAGACAACTCTCTTTCTCTTTCTCTCTCTATCTCTGGCTATTATGAATAACAAATAGTAAACGCAATTGCGGAGTGCTGTGTAAAATTTATTGTAAAACAAGAAAAAGAAAAGGAATAAATCCTTTTGATCGATTGTTCATTCTAGTGTTGTGTATTTGTTTTTTTTTCATTTTCCTGTTGTTTTTTTCATTTGTTTGTTTCTTGATTTTATTTTTATATAAATTGATGAAGATGAAGTACTCGGCAGATGTTGCTTAAGATTTTGACATCTAACAAGTGTTATAGACTTGTTTTATTGTTATTATTATTGGATTTTTTGATTAGATATTATTTTTTTCTGTATTTTCAATGATAATTTTATTTATTATACCGTGTGTGTATATATAATGATTACCTTCAATCATATACTTATATAAAAGGATATCTCAATTTAAATAAGGATTTATTTATTTTGTGTTTAAATTTTATGGTTATTGTACTATTTTTTTTTTTATAATTTAGTATTTTGACTGAACAAGGCACTTTTTTTTTATTTAATATAATAAAATAGTATGATAGAGAAAATTGAAAAAAAAATAAAATTATTTTAAAATGAATTTGTTTATGTAAGGATGAGGTGGAATAATTTTAGAATTGAATAATTGATATTATATGGTATATATAGATATAGAGAGAATAAGTTTATTATTAAATGGTCCCTTAATTTCACCTTTATACGTACACGTTTTAAAATGAAAAATTGAATATATTATGCGTGTAAGTGAATAAAAAGAAAATATTATAGATTTTAAATTGTTATGATAATTGAAATATATATATATACATGTATGTATAATAGAGATAGTTGAATAATTTTTATAAAATTCTTTTATACAAATAATCTTAAATTTTTATTAATTTTTTAATATTTATAGGTACGAATAGTTTATATAATTTAATTGATTTTCTATTATATTATTAAATTAATTTAATTGATTTATATTAAGTACGTAAAACTATTATTTTAATTGTAAATTTGAATTTTTAATATATATATCTAAAAAAATGTAATTAGATTGTGAGTGTGTTTTGCTCATTTAAAATTTAATTTAAAAATATTTTTTTTAATTAATTTGAAAAATGTTTTCGGATTTTCAGTGCTGAATTCTTCGATTATGTTACTATTAAACTATTCGGTTTTTATTACCTGGTGTCGAAATGTGCAAATGATCGTAGGTGTCGTTGCACAAAGGAACTACGTTCTTTTAGAAATTCTTTAACTCAGCTTTCAGGTGCTTATACAACCTCTGGGCTTCTTTTGAAATAATGTTGCTTTGCAAGAGCTCTATTATTTCATAAATTAAAAATTATAGCTGGATGGCTGCTAAAATTTCTTTGAAAATTTCGAGACTAGTTTTCTAATGATGCGTTGATATTCAATTGGTGAACTTTTTATCTTTAAATAAAGTTTTGCTTGGGTTGCAGATGATTCCAGGCTTAGTAGTTTGAGATTGAGGGTTGACTTAAGGTTTTATGATTTCTGTCTTTAAATCCTGTAAATAAATTAGGCTCCTTTTTTAAATTGACCATATTGATATATTTTTAATTTTTATCCTTATTTTATATAAATGTTTGAATTCCAATATTTCCGTCATAAATTTTGGTAATTTGCAAGGTTTTTGTTAACTATTTTCAAGTTTTGAACTGTTGGACTATTTTTAATAATTTCTAGATTTTTGTCTTTTTGCGACCGATTATTTTTATTCGAATGATTCCATTCAAGTGAAGTGTTGTCGGGTCACCGGAATATGTTAAAATTACTTGTACGACAACTGTTTTCCAATTGCAAGTTTGACTCTCTGTTTCACCTGCAATTATTAAAATAAAACACAATTTTATTATCTTGGTTAAAAAAGAAGAAATTTATTGTTTTGCAGTTGGATCTTTGAAAAACAAACGAAAATATTAACTTTGAAAGAATTGTTAAACACGCAAACCGTTATATTATGTGCAAATAAACAATTTTTGTTTCTACGAATATTTACACAAAACGCTGTTTAAATATTTTGTAAAGAAAAGTAGAAGAAATGAATATCTAATAAGTAATTTCTTTCTTCTATTTTTATGTTATTCAGAAATCCCATCATCTTCAAAAAAATAAGTTTTTTTTTACTTTTGTCTTTAATTTTTCTAAGACAAATACGTAGAGTATAGAAGAACATGTAACATTCTTAAAGTATGCATAGCTTTTTGGTGTCAAAGACTTGTCACATTTCCCATTTAAAATATGCTTTGAAAGCAAAGCATGTGTACGTATTCGTATTTATACGAGTAAATACGTACTTGTATATGAAATTCATATACCTACGACCACAATACATACATTTTGTGACATTTCGCTCTTGTTAACGCTTAAAAAATATTTTTTAACATTATTTGAATTTTTATTTTTGATTCTTTTTATTACTTTATTTTAAAAATGTTATTGTTGAATTTTATTGTTTTTAGAATTTTGTTAATGTTAAAAAATCGTGCATTACAGTTTTTCAATCTTTAAATTGCATTGCTGCTTACGTAGACCTTGAGATATTTTCTAGGAGCTACTTGCATACTTCTGGCGTAGTTTTAATTGCTAGAGAGTAAGGTATTTGTATACCATTTAAAGATAGCTTCGCGACAAATATTTAGTTAAAGTTTTATCATTTTTCATGGAAATATTTTTGAAGTTTCAATAATTGGTGCTCACAAGTTCACATTCTGTTGACAGTAATCACAAAGGCTAATGGAACTTTTCGATCAAATTTTCGAAACTTTTGTAAGTTTCACTTTGTCTTCCGATCTATTCATCTACTTTCCAAATTGATCAACTTAGTCAAAAAATTATTTTTCGAAAATATAATTTTTAAAGGTCCATTCGCAGAATCCTACGTTTCTCACTATCTTCTCTCGACAATATATGATCCATTGAATTGTCTATAAAAGAAAGAATGTTATAATAAATTTCCTCATATCTAAAAATATATGACTTACCTATAATTTAATTAGTAATACAATTTAATATTTTAGTTATTATAATTTTTTTTAATTACTACTCCTAAATTTATGCAAATATCTATGGTAATTAGTGATTTATATCAGTATAAAATATTTTCGTTAAGCTATTAAGTTTTATAATGACAAGCTCGGGAGTTAACGGGAAATATACTTTCTTTTACAAACTCTTAATTTTATCGATTACATTTTTTTTCATGTTAACGTAAAGGTTAAGGTGAAAAATGTACTTGTAATACAGAATTCATTAAAATGAAAATTATCAAATAATTAATTTTAATTTTATAATTATGATTTAGCATTATCATTTAATAGGACAACAATAATTATTTATAATTCTTTAATTACTAATATAAGCTATTGGTTATTAAGCTTCTAAATTACTCAGTAATGCAAGCATTGACACTAAGTCGAAATTTTTAATTTATTAAACTAATCAAATAAAATAATAATTACTATTGCGGATGTTTATCTTATGCATTTTTACTATAGATTTGCAGAGGATGAGTGCGTTATGCATGTTGAGAAACATTGTATTATTTGTGTATTAACCACTTTATAAAGAGATATTGAAACATATTATTATAGGTACAATGTTTTGTCGTTTGTCCGTTTATAATCATATGCAATTATGTTTATGCTAACAATTTAAAATCTATGTTAAGTTTATGTTAAACGCAAGCATAAATTTTATGTGAGAGCACACAAGAGCGAAATTATCTTTGCATCTTTTCCTTATTTTATTTTATTATTTTTGTATTTTTGTGTAAATAGTTGTGGTATTTACTTTTCTCTTTTAGTTTTTCTTTTTTTTGTTTTAAATTGCATATATCTCTCTGGTAACTCTCTTGTTAACGATTATTGTAAACATTTTTTAGAATAATTTTAGAACTAAATTTTAAATATTTGAGTTGATGTTTTATGTAATTCTTCTTTTTTTTTGTGCTTTTCTTGTTTTATTTTTGTGTTATGCCAAATTGGGTTAGGCTAATTTACGAATGACATAAAAATTGTTTTTAAAATATGTTAGGGAAAATAGAGAGAATGATAAAATATGACATAGGTTCTTAAGGGGGATTGAAGTGACAAGAGAGTGAGATGATTTTTTGTTTTTGTTGCCATTTTCATTCTTTATTTTCATTAGGAGAGGCATAATTTGCTTTTCAAAAAATAAGTGTTTGTTTAAATATTTAATATTATTTTTTTATTTTTTACCCACGAAATTGCATACAACAAGGGAGGTTATGTGATGGCACCAAATTTCGGATGTTGAGTTTTCGGTGGGAAACCATTTCTCTATAGTAAAGTAGCGTAAATAAACTATTTTTAGAGAGATGTCGGTCTGTCGATGTCTATGTCTGTCTGTCTGTGTGTATACACTTGTATCTCAGCTAAACTTTTATATGTTAATTTATTTCGGCTATGTTACGAATTGATCAACTTTTGTCATATAAACTAGAGGCTGATTTTACATTTTTTACCATATCCACGAACTATTAAATGAAAATTCTTGGAATTTAATATTTGAGTTCTATGGTTTTCTATATATATCGAAACTAACTGGCGAACTTTCCAGTTTATTCAAATGGCATAAAATCTACTAAGAAACGAATTTACATTTTTCGAGGAATGTTAACTAAGAGTTTATAAGTGTTGTGTTTAAAACGCGTTTTCATAATTTTCTGTAACACTTTCACTAAACTATGCAATATGCATTGCGGTCGACTATGTGCTAACCACATCAGATTTTTTTTTTGTTGTTTTAAAATATTTGTTTGAAATATATTGCAAATAGTTATATTGGACAAAATAAAAAAAACAATAAAGCTAAGTTTATTTTGTAGATTTTTTTTTTTTTTTAACTAATTGTTAAAACAAATTAATTTGTGTGATTTGATCTTTTGTTTTAGAAATATGTAGTTAAAATAATATTAGTATATTTGCTGTATAAAAGTTTTCAAAACGATTTAGATTTTTTGAAACTGTTAGTGATGTTGTATACATTTAATGTTTACTCAAAAATAAAATGAATAATATGAAAGTGCATAAAAAAAACTTGGCTCTGACCAATAGTTTTCGAAATAGTTTATTTCTTAGTGAAAATAAATTTTTTTTAAAAACCAATTCTGACATATTTAAAAAAATTTTCTTAGTACAATATATTTCCATTTCATTTTGTATAACTCACAGCCATTTTGTAATTGTAACGCGTATTCATATGAAATTGTAGGAAAATGTCGGTCAAAAACAATTTGTCGCAAACAATTTACGCGGTGAAGTAAATTTGTATGCGTTAATATTTGTATTTATTCTTTTTAACGAGGGCTCAAAATAATATCCATTGTTCATTGCTACCAAAGATACATTTACCGCGCAAAATTAACTTAAATTTATAGTCTTTAAATTTAATCTAGTATAGCTTATAAAATATATAATTCTAAGCAATTATACTAATATTTTATTTTAATAACTACCATTGTTTTTATAAATTGATTATAATGTACAATTGATTAATCTTCCTTTCCTTATAATGTAATATAATATTTTTTTATGAAAACTTTATTGAATTTTAAAAATAGAATCTGATATTATATTAAATGCTATTATTATTTCATTATAATAAATTATGAAACAAAGACTAATTACAAAAGTAATTATTAAGTTTGAGAATAAAAAAAAAATTAAATAAGAACAAAATATTTTCCGTCGCAGACGCAATTTGTATGCCTATATACACTTGTAGGGACAATGTACATAAATGTCATGCAAGTATATAAATACATTTTTAATGATAGTCATCAAGTTCATGATAAATTTAATAAATTAAACTTAATTTTATCAATTTTATAAAATTTTGTGTAATTTAATAGTCATCTCATCCGTAATATGAATAAATATGTAAGGAGACCAATGCTGGGAATAATTGAAGAAACAAAACTATTAATAAATTTAAAAAAAAAAGTTTCAAGGTCATTTTTGTATAAACTTTTAACTAAACTTTTGGTTTAGTATAAGTTTTTAAGAATAAAATAAGTAAAAAATAAAGAAGAACTCAATCCTCCAAATATGTGTGTATGTATATGTGGCACACAGAGGTTAGGTCTGATGAATATCTGCGAGTAGATTTTTTATAATGATTATGTTTATTTTTTTCAGATAGGTAAACATCATTTAAAAGAAGATAAAAGAAGATCTACAAGGGTATTTGGATGGTATAAGAATTGTTATAAGAATAAGAATAATTTTTTTTTTGGTTTTTAAATTGTTTTAGTTTGAAACTTCATCTAGTCCATTAATTCAAACTTCATTGTTTGTTTCTGCTTATGTTAATCAATTTTCTAGTTGAAACAGTAAAAATGGGTGTTTCAATTTAAATGTTTGCCGGGAAACATTTTTTCAATGTTTCTGCGGCTGTCTGGTTCTAGGCGGGAATAAATTGATTACGAGGATGAGAAAAACTTCTCAAAAGCACCGGCTAGTTTGGGTAGGCACCTTGTGGCCCTGGAGTTCACGAGCGATGTAATATAAACGACCCGTTTGTGGATTCGACTGACCTGCTGCACTGGCCCTATTAATTAACCAACCCTGACGGCATTTAAAAAAACTTTTTACAATTACCTTCAAAGAAAAAAGCTTTTGCCGAATATCATTGGTGAATTCTATTCATAATACATATAGTAATGTTCGAAATTTACTCCGGAATTGCTTGATAGCTGTTTTCAGTAAGGTGGTAGAAACAATTTCTACATCGCCCGCTCCTTGTTTCACTCAATTAATTTTTTGACTGGAAATCGATTCAGGAATCATCCTTGAAATTATTTGCAAACCTACGTGGCACATGCTGTACATTTGATCCCTAAAATAAAGTTTGAATAATTTTAAAATTGTTTTTTGTTTTTTTTTTTTTTTTGTATTTTTGTTTTAAATGACTTCCTACATTAATCACAATCATGATCATATAATACTAGTCTTAATAATGATCCTATGTTCCAAATAAATCACACTATTTTCATTTTTTCTTCTTCTGTCTGTTTAG
This sequence comes from Condylostylus longicornis, assembly GCF_029603195.1. Lineage (NCBI taxonomy): Eukaryota > Metazoa > Arthropoda > Insecta > Diptera > Dolichopodidae > Condylostylus > Condylostylus longicornis. The sequence continues at coordinate 1,482,660 of NW_026578015.1, read as the reverse complement.
TTATGGTTTTTTTTCGGTATCTTCACTTTTGTATTTCTTTAGTATATTTATTCTTTTATATTCTTTAATCTTAAGTGATTAGCCCATATTTTAACTATGCGAATGTATTTTCATAACATATGTTTGTATAGTTCAACAAATAGTGGTATATGTAAACTCTTGATATTCTTCAATTTCATTTTATAATACTTTATATACCTTGTAATCGGTTATTGTTTGTTTCTTTTACAAATGTACCAATGGTAAATCATGGTAATGTCTTGTCGTTCATTATTTTTATTATTATTATTTTTTGTTATTAGATTTTTTTTTCGATTGTTTATTTTGTTTGTTAATGATATGTAGTTTAAATACTACTTGGGTAGCTACTACACCACTATTTTATATCATTGAGAAATTTAATCTTAATATAAAATCATCTCTGAAAAAAAAAAATCAGAATTTTAAAATAATCAACAAATATTCAGAAAATTTTTTGTCTTTTCATTCTGAATTTCTATATACATACAACTTAAATGCTTGCATAAATTTTTATATGCAAATATTTTTATATGTGCACTTAAATATTTCCATATGGGGGAATTTTAAGAACAAAAACCAAAAAACAATTTAGTTGATTAAATTTATGGTTTGTAAATTAGCACATTTCATTTTAACTACTTACATCTTAGAGCTTATAAATTGAGAGGACAAGAATGATAGAAAAAAAATTTCCTTTCAGTAAAAAAAAAATTATTATTGGCATACTAAACTGTTAAATGGAATAGCCGGCTTGAGATAATGGTTAGTTTGAGGCTCAACTCGATATTATACATATGTAGTGTTCAATAACACAAGAGGATTTCCTTGACCTTCCTGCGTTTACATAATTTACAAATTGTTTTTAGTTTGAACGTATTATGCAATAGTTTGCCGAAAAGTTGGATTTTAAATTTTGTAAAGTTTTGTAAGAAGTATAAAAGTTTTCTAAACAGACGAACAAATCGACAGAGCAAGTCACATTAATTTTTTCTTTCTACCTTTTTGTGAATGATCCAACAAAGAAAATTAATTTCAATAGTATTTTATATTCTTTTTATATTTAAAAATTTAAAGAACAGATTTTGTCTGATATAAAATTTTATCTCTTGGTATGATTTCATATACATACATACACAGAAGTAATCTTAAGAAAAGAGTAGAAGCAGTTGGATACTGAATTGGATGCTGATTTGATTACGACACATAAAGAGTTATTACAGATAAAACAGATCTCAACAGATTTTCTTCTTTTAAGCACTTTTTATATATTTTTTTTTCATATTTTATTTTTATTATTTGAATACTAAAAATTTACTTTTATAAATTTGAAATTTGATGCTGGCGATAATAATTAATTTTTGTTTTTTTTTTTTTGCAATTTTTAACAACTAGATTTTTTTTTAAAATCTGCATGTACTCGTGTTTTATAGTTTTTCTTTTTTGGTTGAATAAAAGATTATAATTTGTGATATTTTACTTGAGTTTTATACAATTAATATTGTGGTAATTAAAAACTTTATGGTTTTCTGCTATAAAAGAATAGGTACATATGAATATATGAGAAATTGTCGTAATTATCAATTTATACTTTTAGCGAATAGAAGCGATCTTTGTATATAGCCTTATACATGAGAGTATATGCAGGCTAATAAAAAAAAAATTTTATTGCATAAGTCACGGTGACCTTTGACTCGGGATTGTAAAAGAAAAAATGAAAGCGATCTTATATATTATGGATTTCTAAAAGGCCGTCGCGTCTTGGACAAGCATTTAGGTATAATTAATACCAAGTTGGTTACAAAATTTGGATTAGTTGGTTGACTGAAGTGGTTGTTAAATTATCACTAAAGTGCTTTTTGAGTCCACTTAGTGGATCTCAATTCGTCGTTATATGTCCGACTGTAGGTTGCTTTTTTAAGGAAATCAGTTCACATCTGTGCAATCTGCCTAAATCCTCTATATCAAATTTCAATACTTTATCTAATTTCACTATGTTAGTTCAGTACAATGTAATACATAGAGCTGAAAATTCGCCGAGACAGTTAAAAAAGAGTTGTACCTTTATGATTTCCATCAATCCTACTCTGTTTGCACACTTCCTCACTATAGACAGTCGTCAGTTTAGTTTTACAGTTCCAGGATGCTGCCTAAAATTCAACTTCTTCAACCTCTTTCAACTTCTTATTATCTTGGTTACATTTATTTTTGTCACATTTATCTTGCCCCGAGCTTCTGTTTGCAAATCCTTCCACATATTATGAATAGTTTAATTAACATCTTCTTTTCTATAAAATAATATGCAAAGGGTCAAAAACCTTATACACATAATATACCAAATATATTGTTTTACTAGCATACAAATACTAGATATGTTGAAGACATTTTAAAGAAATTGTTGTTCAATTTATAAGTAGCACAAAAAATTATTGTAACTTTCTAAAATGATAAATTGATCTATTTTATATTTATTTATTAGAGCGCCTTTTAAATACACATACTACATACATATAGGTACATAAAATAATTTTCATTATCACAAAATACCTTAAGCAAAATTTAATCATACATTTCATAAATAAAAACAAAAAATAAAAAGCAAACCTTATAACTGTGCTCGCGCGCTTTTTAATCAATTTTATTATAGATTTTCTATAAAGATTTCAAAGTTTTGCAACAATGTATTTTGCTACAGTATGACAAAATGTCATATATTTTATCGTTTTAAAATTTTATTCTCAATTTTATATTTTAAAGCAAAAAAAAAAAACCTAAGGCTAATTTAAATAAAGTTAATAGCTCTTAGGGAATTTTATAAGCTTGTGTATTATTTGTGTACCTATATGTGCATAAATGTATTTAATTCATAAAATTAAACATAGTTGCATACAAAATTAAAAATAGATTCACTTTACTATAGACAATTATTATTCCGCTTTTTCTATTTTACTGTAGTGAGTGTGTGTGGGTTGTCACCATTTTTATTGCAAATTAAATTTAAATTTACTTTATTTTATTTTGGTTTTATTATGCATCAGTTTGTTTTTTTATCCTATCTCAATAATGACATCAACAAAAATTCATGTAAACATAAAAAATATTTTGTAAAATTTCAATTTAATATTCCTTTACTGTATGTAGCAAAATTGCTTTTATCAGGTACTCTTCTTTCACACCCATACTTTGACATATAACAGTTTCTTTATTTGATCACAGAGCCATTTCATATGTGACATTTTGACGTTATGTAGATATTATAATTTTTACTTTTGTAGATCATATGTTGTTACAAAACTAATTTTTAGAAGTGATGAAGGCTGCCCAAAAATGAATACAATTTTGATAATTTTCCCGTTTTCTCGAAAATCTTTTTTTTATTTGTCACTGGCTTGTATTTTTTTCTGTTCGACAACCAATATGAATTGACAACGCGGCAGCACTTATCGCATGTTGATCGTGGTATATTTATTTTATTACATCGATACTGAAATTAAAGTTTTTCATTATTTTACTCCTTAAAAATTTGTTATTGGATATATAATAAAAGAACAAATGCTACATATATACTTGTATATATTTTAAAAATCCCATTGAGATCATGTCAATTTTATGATTTCAAAAAGTCTATAATAAAAATACGATCTGATTTTAATTTCTAGGAAATATTCTACTATTATTTTTAAAACAAATATAAATATGTAAATCCACAAAAAAAAAAAATCAATGTTTTCTCCTTGTTTTTTTTTTTTTGGCATCATTCATCATTTTAATTCACCAATATACAACGAACACAAACATCTACATATATATAAGTGGCCATACAATGAACATAATATAATTTTATTGAAATCCTAAATTAAAAAGAATACAAAGTGAATAATATTCTTAAACGATTTGATTTTTATATCCAAATGTGAAATATAGAAATATAACTAAATAGATAAAAATTCAAGATAACAAAAAATGGTTGAAAAAGAAATTATATAAGAGAAAATATTTATATGTACGTACATACATATATTATCAAGTATATCCAATCCGGGGTCAAATTGAAATTTATAACTTTTATTATTCATAAAATTTTTTATTATCAATAATTTTATTCAAAAATAAAATTGAAAGTATAAAAAACTGTATTCTCACTATTTTAGTATATAAAAACGAATTTGCTGCATATTTATACAGTGTTACCGTGCTAGTGTGTTGTCAGTTACAATTTCTTTATTATAATAAATTGCAAATTATTTTTTTTAAAATAAAAATTCTTATATGGATTCAAAATGTAAAATATATTTCACTTATAATGAATGATTAAGTAGGGTATATTAAATGGTATGTTCTATAACTGTTTTGTTCTACATATGACGGTATATTTTAAAAAATTAAGAGTTATAGTGCAAAACAAAGCGTATTTCTGAAACGAAACCGTTAGTGCTTCTTTAACAATTCAAATTAATTGCACTTTTTAAATAGCCTTGTTAATAAATTTTAAATAAATGTATTTTTTCGATTTTCAAAACATTTTGCTTTGCATATGTTTAACAGTTGAGGTGATTTTGAATCAGGACTATCAGAATAAGGCATTAGGCAAACACAGTAGGTTTAAATACGTACCCATTTGGTATTAACTAATTATTAACTAATTTGGTACTAAACTTATTGAAAATTCTAGGGGAGTAAAGAGAAATGTGTAGCACTGCGGGAGTTTAAGCAAAAAAAAAATTTTTTTTACGATTTCTTAATTTTATTAACAAATTGTAAAAAAATTTATTAATATTATGGGTGGGCTATTTATTCATTTTTTTATTAAACTTTACAACATTTTTCAATTTTAGAGTTTGTTCTCTTTATATTATAGAGAAAATAGTAAAATTAAAACATAAAAATAAAATTAGAGGAAAATTAAAGAGGAGAGAGAAAAAAGGAGCACAAAAAAAATTTTTTTTTCTCAGTACAAGTACAACTCTTTTAATTGCCTGTTGTTGGAGAATAAAGAACAAAAATACAACCTCATAAAGTAAGTAAAGTGTAATTGAACAGAAAGGAAGCATTAATCAATTATTTTGAATTTGGTTTTTTTTTTACATTTTTATCTATTATGTAAGTATGTATAAATATTTTGATAATTGGAATGTCAATTACTAATTGAAATTGTTTTATACTAATTGGTTTGATATTTGATATTAAAAATTTTTGTTGTCGACTATATTAAGATAAGATTTTTTTTTTTTGAACAAATTATCTTATATTGTAAATGATTTCTTACACAATATAAGTGTATGTATTGCATGAATTTTAAATTTGTAAAAAATATTTATTTAATGTGGTTCCGGTTGGTATTATTGCATTTTTTTTGCCTGAATAATATTGTAAATAAGCGGGTTATATTAAAATTGAGTAGCACACCATACGCATATAGTATGGAGTATGCTTTAGAATTGGTAATATGTAGTTCCGAATTAAAATTTGTAGATTTGTTAAAGCAGAATTTGTTTTGTAGTACTCGAAACTGGGATAGAGATTTTAACTGGATTATCTGACTGGAGAATATGCGAGGAGGGTCAGAAGTACCAGTAACAATTCCAACAAAAGCTGCTGTGACGATGAGGAGACGGGGAAGGCAGAGGTTTATCAATTTATAAAAAGATCTGAACAAAGAACTTTAGCAGTAGAAATTTAGCAGTACCATAATGACCTATCTGTGTACTTACCTAACCTAGTATCTGAAATTTATTTTTCTGTATTTTGTCTATAAACATCAGATAAGATCTGTGTGGAGATCTAATTCCAATTGAAGAATTCGCCGCAATTTTTCTGAATTCGCCGAATCTTGTTTTGAATTGCTGTAAATTCACATTCCCAGTACAAGCTGGTTGCGCTTTTTACTTTCAAACACACAGAGAGTGTTATATCTTGATGTAACACGGAGTGTGTTACGTCTTGATTTATTTTCCAAAAATATGTTTTAACATACTAGGCATTTTATCTTTTGCTCCAGAATCATTTCAATAACGTTAGGCCAAAAATGTGACGAAAAATCCTTCATTAAAAAAAAAAGACTCTGTTCATTTGTCCTAGATAGTGTTAGAATCGCCGCAACTTAGAGTAGACCTGAAAGAATAAGCATTAATTACAAACTGCTAAATAAGAATTTTCTGCATTCATTATAATATAATAAATAATTTATGCATTTCGAATGTCTGTCAAATTTTTCAATACTATTAATTTAGCTATTAAATTTAATAACCTATCAAATATTTAAATTGAAAGTGTTTTAAATATAAAATAAATAGTTACTATATTTCTTTTTATTTTTTTTTTTAAATTATTGTAATTTATCCTGATTTCTTTATATTGTTAGAAAGTAAATTTCAATTTAAATCGAGAAAGTATAACATTAATAAAATGACTTTAAAAGTTTTATCTTAAATTAAATATATTGTATAAGATTAAATTATTTAAATCTATAAACATTATTTGAATTTCATATGCGTGTAACAAAATGCTATTTTCATAATTTTCTATGAAAATTGCTGTTAAAATTTTTTTATGTTAGCATATAAATTTTCACCTTTAAATTTATTATCGAAAAATATTAAAAACTATTATACGACAAATAAAACTGACATACAAGAGAATTTCTTGGATCAGCCTTCGTCCTTATATTCTTACATAAATCTATAATGTGCAACAATCAATTTTATTGATAATGTTTTTAAAATTATAAATTTTCTAGCATATTATTGAGAAGAGAAAATTAATTATGACATTTAAAATTATCTTGTTATAAGTAAAACACCTGTTTGTATTCACCAATCAGAATTTTTTTCTTTGAGTGTACACATTAAATTTATATAGTATGGTACTTAAATAAAATTGCATTTACATATAATTGCAGGAAAGTGAAATTTATGTAAAGTATTTAAAAATAATTTTATAAAAAGACAGTTTATTTAACAGACAATAAAAAAAATTTAATAAAAATGAAAATTGTTAACTTAAAAATTAAATTTTATTTGTTATTTTTATTTGCGTACATACTAGAATGTGTCAAAGTTGATAATATTAATATTATAAACATTTTATGCTTTATTTACATAATTACGAGTATTAATAGTAATCTAAATTTCATTTACGTTTGTGACGCTAAAGAGATACTAGTTTACGACTTGTATTGCATTCAAATACAAAATATAAAACCAGTTTTATTTTACACTATATGCATGTATCCAAATACAAACTGATATCAAACCAGATTAGCTTAATACCGACACAGAATAAGACCGACTTTAATATGAAATGTAAGAAAATTAAATTTAAAGTTGAGCAAGTTAAGTTGACTTTTTTGAAGTTAAATGAGGGTTGGCCATTACTGTCTTGTACTATTCGAAAAAGACAATTTGAACTCATTGTCAAGAAGGGTTTATTTCGTTGAAACTCTTCGACTTAAATGATTTCAGATTTTAATAACCTTATAAAATTCTATTTAGTAATCGCAAACGACGTATAACTATCGTCACCGTTAACTTAAATTTAAACGATATTAATATTGTAATTTCAATATCCTATAATTAATTGGTACAATTATTTATATGAAACTTGTTTAAATGTTTTCAATTCAATTTTATTTTCATCTAATGCTATAGAATAAAACATCATCTTCCATTGAATTGAAAAAGAATTAGCAAAGTTGTAATCGAAAGTAAATTTTAAAATATAAGAATTGTATATAGCATAAAAGATGTATATAGAAAAGCACTAACAAGTTGTGTTTAAAGGTTTAGTGCATAGAATATACAATAAAATTAACGCTAAAATATTTTATGGCGCTAAGATCGATTGCCGCGACTTTTATCTTGATAAACAAAAACAAAAAACCAAGCATAAGAAAATGCAATTCGTGTACTCGTAAGTATATGTAAGCGTGCTGGATTTCTTTTAAGGATATACGGGAGGATTTTTTATTTTATATTGCCATCCACTTATCTTCCTCATGTTTTTTCATTTTATATAAGAATTAAAATTCCAGAAATATTAGGAAATAAATTATTTTTTATTATTTTTTTTTTAAAGTTTTGTCGTTAGTTTTCATGTGATTTCGTTCATTTTCTTTACTATTATAATGCAATTGTACTAAAAGAATATTACGATTGAAATCACGACATAATTTTATTGAATTTTCGGATTTTCTTCTTTTTCTTAGATTTTGTTAGATTTTTTTCTTTATATACATAATTTATATGTGAAAGGAAAATGTTTCTTATTTTTTTTTTTGGATTTCAAGAGAATAAAACTAATAGAACCTATAGATTAACATATGAATGTGGATGTGTATAATTTTATGTGCATGCTAAGAAAATTACACTTACTGGTTTTTAATTTCAGCTGATAATTTTTAACATGCTTATAAATTTTGATTTTCATTAAAATAAAATTTTTAATCGAAAATTTTTATCAAATACTACGCTTGGTTTTTTGTAGCAGGAAACAAAAAAGTATTACATGTATGTATGTATAAAACATATGCAAGTGAAAATGAAAATTTTAAATAGCTGTACAAAAATGCGATTCTAATTGCAGTTTAAGAAACTGCAGAGAGAATCGACTTTACTTAGAAAAATATCGAACATTAAAAATATCAAAAATTGAATTTGAAAAATTTTGAACTGGATGAAGTATAGGCGGATATAATGTATAAATTTTAGAAATTAAAATTCTAAAAAGAGGAACATGAAACCATATGTGTTTGAACAAGTATTTCTATCTGGAACGTAATACAATTTGTATGAAATATAAGAATATGCTTGTCTCTAACATAATTTGTATGAAAAGTGAGCGAAAACGTGGTATGTGAAACATAATTTATGTGAATGTATTTCTATGCAATATGTATGAAATATGAACATGTTTCGGTATACTAAATGTAACTTGAATTAAAATTTGTCTGTACTGAACGTAACACAATTTGTATGAAAAATGTATGAAATATCCAAATATTTCAGTAGCGAATATAACTTGTATGAAAGCATGTCTGTCTGGAATGCAATACAATTTGTATATGAAGAATGTATAAAATGTGAGAATATATATGCCTGGAACAAAATATAATTTGTAAGAAGAATGTATGAAATATCAGAAAGTTTCGGTATATGAAACGTAACTTTTATAATATTTAACATATTGAAAGTATGTGCTTCATACAAATAGCGTTCCAGAAAGATCCACATTTAAGTTTAATAGATTTTAAAACTTCATTTTAATTAATTTGAATGACTTTGAATATTGAGAAGGTTTTTTATTTTAAGAAATTGAATAATAAAAGAATGTGTGAGATATGAAATCAATAATAAATTTCTAATAGTTCAAAATAATCTTTTATACAAATTCTTTAAAAACAAAATGAAAAAACTCACACATAACATGTTCTTCCTCTTTTATACCATTAAAATATCATGCAATTTACACAATGTTGCATTTGATTGATGTGATCGCAAATCTTTGTTATTTTATTTTTTTCTTCAAATGCATATAGTGTGTGAATAATGCAAATGTAACAAACAATTTTTTATATAGAAAAATAATTTTAATGGAAAATTTCCGAGCAAAAACAAATTTTAACGAAAACTTTAAAGAGATTTTAAGAAGAACAAAAATTAATTGCATTTGAGATTGAAAGCGTTGGGGACGTAAAATTAATGATCTTGCAAATCTCATCTCATTAATGTCTTTTTCTTGTTAGAATTATAAATTTTTTTATATTATGGTTGCTCCTTTTAAAATTTATATTTTTGTCTTCCTTTTTATTGTAGGTTGTTTCTTTGGTTTTATTTGATAAGACAAGCACTGTGATGAGTGCATCATCGCTTCGAAAAGGTGGAATTATACTTGCTCTATAAAAAGAAACAAGAAAGCCGGAAATTTAAGGTTGGTCCCACTAAATTGAAGATTTTTGAACTTCAATATATCAAAGGTTGGTGTAAAATCCCTTATTTTCATTTAAATCTTATAATTTATAATTATAATTGATTCTTTACAGTGTGTTATACTAATGTTGTTAGCCATTTCCAGTTCCTGTTCAAAAGTTTCTATTCCAGCTCTGACATGACTATGAGTGAATCTGAGCTAAAATAAAAAAAAAAATTTGTTAGTTTAAATCAGTTTAAAAATTGGAATTTTAATGTCAAACCCCTATCAGATATTAATTTGAATCTATTGCTCCCAGACCCCCATTTCATTTCTGAATTTTATTTTATTTCAAAAAACAATTAAAATATTCACAATATTCCTGTTATATATATTTCCAAATTCTATATATTCCTGTTATATATATTTTCCGATATTTCCAAAGGACTTTTAAATTAATAACACCTATTTGTGTATTTTTTTAGTTTACACTAATTTTAAATAATACGATATTGTTGATTTTACGGTCCAATGAATTGCTGTTTTAAAATTTAAACCATTAAATTTAGTTTCAGTTTCAATACACTTATACTAATGTTATATAAGCTGTATGACTTCAATATTTTCGTCGTTACATGGTATTGATCGATTGTAGGCAGATTTGAAAGTGTAATAATTTGCCCAAGTAAAAAAAAAAAACTCAAGATAATGGAATTGAATATTTTCGGACATAAATTTAATAAAATTGGATTGTCTGAGATTAACTTTAAATTTTTTGACATTTATTTTTGAGGTTTTTTTTTCTGACGATTGAGCGTTAATGTGATTTTCGCGTTTTAAAGAATAATGGAAATTTGGTTTAAAAATTGCTTGTTTATTGAAAACTTAAGATTGAAAAGAAAATAATTATTTTTTGTTTAAAATTTTTTTTCTATATAATCATGTCAATCTTGAATAATTTGAGTTTGCAAAAATATATTCATTCAAATTAAATTGCATTTCTTCTTTTTTGGGTATGAGTTGGAAGAATATTACAATTTAGAATTTTTGGGGCATAAAGGATATACCGAAATATTTGATTAATAATTTTCACTAAGATGAAAATTTTATTTTGATTTTGAAAGAAAAATAGTTCTTTATTTTATATTTATTTTTTTAGTTTATTTTTAAATTAAATTAAATAAGAAAAAAAAAAGAATAAGCTCTTGAAGAATCGAAATTTTTAATGATGATGATTTTGTATAATTTAATTGAAATTGTATATTGAAAGTCATTGAACTTTTCATAAAATTAATTGGATTTTTTTTTAATAAAATTAAATTATTAATGGTTTGTTTAAAAAATAATATTTTTTTAAGTGATTTGTGAGTTGATAATTACAGAAAAGCATAATTTTTTTTTATATTATTTAATTTTCAAAAGCAGAATTGCAACACGTTTTTGTTAAATTAAGAGAAGAATATTCAAGAATTCTCAAATCATGATACAACCACAATATTAAGAATTTTGAAATTCTTTGTAAATGAATTAAAAATGCATTAAGCTTAACAAATTAAAGAATGATTTCAAAAAATTTAACCTCTTTTGAAAATATTTATGATAAATTACTAAATTAATTAAGGTCTTATTCTTTGTTTTATTTAAATTTAAATTTAATTTCATAAAAACAATTTTTTAAATTTTTTATGTAATAGCAATAGTTACAAAGTTGTCTTAAAAGACAACTAAACAGCTAGTAAGGTTTAATGAAAATTAAGTGTTATACACTATAACTAGTAAGGTGTGTTATGAAACTATACTCAAACAAAATGTATAGCTTTATACAAATCAAACATGTTCGTCATGTCAATCAAACATGTTCGCAAAAATAATATTTTAGTTTCATTTTGATCATTTTACTATTCGTGGTACTATTAGTATTGCAAACAATGTTTGCACATACATATAATGAATCAAACATGTTCGAACTGTTTGAATATTTAATTCTTACTGTTTTAAAGCTTAAATTATGTAAGAAAATGCTTAATAGTTCTCAAACATTATAAGAAATACATGATTATTTTCGCATTGAAGTGCGAAATTTTTTAAAATTTCTAAAAAATTTGTGTGTACATGACATACGTAATATAAAATTATGAAATTCAAAATGGTATTTATTACAAATCGTACAACATTTCACGTTATTTATTAATAATTTAAACATTTTAATTTCCTTTTACAACACGTGCTATAAAAAATTATTGCTATTATAACGGTTAGGAAGTGTTGGCGATGAACCTAATGTACATAATTATAATAAAATTAATGTTGTAAAATTATGTTTGGAACATAAAAATTTCGAATATTTTAAAGTTTGTGTTGAATAGTTTGAATAATTAATTAAGATAATAAGCAAAAGAAAGAGTGTTCAAATTAATTTTAAGTGAAAAATAACAACGACAACTTTTGGTTGGAAAAGATTCAAATTAGGAACATTAATTCTACTGACATTTTACATGACCATTGGTAGAAAATTCTTATATGTAGTTCTGTTTTTTGCCATTTTCTTCTTGTTAAAAATCATTGCTTATCTTTTTTTTTGTTTTTGGTAAATTTTCATATTTTTTTTTTCATATTTTGCATAATTAATCATGATTTTTTGGTTATTTTCTTTGGTTTTGGCATAGTGTTGGTTGTGATTATTTCGAAAATAATTTTGGCAAAAACATTTTTTCGAGTTTGTGGTGTAACTTTTTATATTATTTTAAAAGATAATTTCCTTTCTTTTTTCGTTCTGGTCCAAAGGGACACCATTATTTCAGTGTTTTTTCTGTAAAGGAACCGGGAGAATTAATGAAAACTAAAATTTCAGAATTGAAGTAAATTTATCAATGATAAGAAAAAGAACCCTTCAATATTTTAATTTGGTTTGTATACGTTTTTTCTTTTACAACATGTAAAAAAACAAGAATAATAACAAAAGACAAAAACCCGAAAATTACATTAAAAAAAACCTACAACTTAAAGTGTATGTTATGCAATTTTTCGGTTTGTTGAACCTTTTTATTTAGTGTTTTTTTTTTGTTTTTGTAACGCTTTTATTCTGATAATGAATTGCATAAATTTCCTGAGGTTATTGACTTTTTTTTAAAGATAAAAAAGGTATTGGAATTTAAAATTAAAATTATGAAATTGATTTGAAAAAATTTTTTTTAGTGAAACTCGCGTGGCAAATATATGCATTTAGTGTGCGCACACAAAAATTAAATGCTGCGCTCCATTTGGATTTAAATTAAGAAAAAATCCAGTTTATTGGTTATTGGTCCTATAGTATATTTATTTTCCTATTCGATATTGAATTTACAGAATTTATATCAAATATAATGGATATTATAACAATGTTCTGTACCTTGTTCCATGAGTCTCCCTTTGATATGGACAGCTATTGTAGGAGGTTTCCATGAAATGAAATTTGTGTTTTAATAAGAAGGTTACTTGTTTTCTATATTGTTTAGTTGACCTAGTATTCATATGCATAATTGCAAACAACAAAATATAAAATTCTGAGTGGATCACAATACTTCAGAGCCTCTTGAAAGTTAAACATTATTCCATATTTGTTATGTACTAATTTTCAGATCACTAACTATTTCCGTTCCAAATAACATTTTCGAAATATGTTTGTACGCAATTTCTTTATATTCTCAATATAATTTTATAAAAAATTTAAATTATTCCAATTTCAAAGAAAATTCATTAAATTTCCATATTTATATATAAAAAAAATGGTTTGCCTCTCTCTAAATTACTTGTTCTACTTAGTTAAAATATCAAAAAATATTTTCTTAAAATTACTTAGTAACCTACTTAAAATATAAGAATTTTTCTGATATTTTTATAATTTTTTTATATTATATTTCAAATCTTGATTTTTTATATCTGACAGTTTTAATGTAATTGATGTATTGTAAAATTTAATAAAAATAATATGTACATATTGTGTGTGTGTGTAGACTTGTGTCTTTTGAAATGAAAGAAAAGGCTCTCCTATAGAACATGTAATTGTCAAAATTATTATTTCCTTATTGATTTAAAGTAATGTTCGTTTTTTATTTCCCTCTTTCTTTCTCTCTGTAAATATATACATATATGCACGTTTAGAAGCGGTTGAAACCATCAAATATTACTTCCACTAAAAACAAAAATTGCTATTTTTTTTTAATGGTACACATGTTACTTTTACATGAATTTCTTAAATTATTGAATGTTGTACATTGATATGCGCTTATGTGTAAAAACGAATGTAAATGGAAATTCATATTTCTATGCAAGAACTACCTATGAATATAAAAGTGCAATACATTAGTGCATAATGTGTACATATTTATTTACGTGTGTAATCAAGAAAATTTTCTAAAATAAATTATAATAGAATACTTATAATAGAATACATTTAAAGAAAATTGGTATAAAATCGCGTAATTTTTTATTTAGTTTCCGAGTGTATGTGTTGTAGTCTTAGGAATGGAAATCTTTTGTAATAAAAAAGATTTCCAGAAATACGTCATGTTTTTTACTGTTATTTTATTATTTAATTTAGTAGTAACTATATCTGATAAGTAATGGACATAACTGCGCAAAGTCTTTGTGAAATTCTGCAATAAACCAGTAAATTTTTTAATTAATAAGATTTTTAGTAATATTATTAATTTATTTTTACTTAATTCTAGGTTATGTTACGTTAAAAGCAGTTTGAGAACTTTCTGTTTTGGGGAAAATGCGTATTACTTAATGAAAAAAGTCATGAGAATCGAAAATCGAATATAATTTTTCAAAAATCTATATAGAAACTTGTTTTTACACACAATAGCCACAGATGAGTTGAATTACAAAACTTTAAAAAGTTAAAATTAAAAATTCCAGGTTTAAAACTATTTTACTTATTACATTATTTTCTAATAAATTTTCGTTTTACCACTTATTTTTCAACTATATGCATACTATATTAGTTTAGCTATAATTTTTACAATATTTTATACAATTGAATATTTGCAATAATTTCATTCAAATTTACATTATTTGCAACACAAACATATTTTGTAATTCGTATAAGAAATATCAATAAATAGTCCCTAAATGTACAAAATGCAGGATGTCTAACAATCGATGTAGTTTGCGCAAGAAAATACACTGTGATTACAAGTGACTAGAAAAGAAATTAAGAAACCATTAAATGTAAAAAAAAATTGATTAACTTTGTATTAGTTCCTAAATTAAGGAGTTATAATGGAAGAAGGAAGGTTAAATAAAAATCTACACCGTTATTTCTCGTTCTCTTGAACCCAACCTGTTTCAGGAGTACCATTGAGTTACGAACACCCTGTATTATGTGATCGTTTTAAATTCGTTTTTCTGTTGTTTTTTTTATTATTATTTGTTTAACATTTTTAATATGAGAACGCATAATATAAAATTCAATAAGCAATTGTATTCAACTACACTTGTGGTTGAAAAAAAAAAAAATCAATAAAATTTGAAAAAATAAAAAAAAACAGAAATTATTGCAAAAATCTAAAAGAAAAAAATCAAAAACGAAATAAGATTGAAAAAATTCATGAAAATATTTGGAATGAATTTTATGCTGGAAAAAAGGATTTATGTTAAGTATTTTGATTGCCGCTAAAAAGAATTCTAAAAAAAAAAATAAATGAAAAGTTTAAAATAATGCCTTTCTCTATAATTTTCGAAATATTTATTAAGAATTTTTTTCTACATTTCCAAATCGTTGTACAGAATGTTTTGAAAATTATATGATTAATTTTTTTTTTGCAGAGTAATTAATAAGAAAATAATTGGTTCTTGTACACTTAAAGCAGTGAATTAAAAATACCAACTAAATTCATAACGTTCCGAATAAATGAACGAAATTAATATATATATACAGAGGCTAAATATTATCTCGTATAAATTCGTTACAACATAAGCAATTGGAATTATCGTACTAAATTTCATGTTAATCAAAGTTTAATAATAATTTCCAATCCAAGAATAGGCACTATGAAATTATACATAAAAACGAATGAACTAGATATAAACCAACTCATATATTTCGAGAAGTGTAAATATTTTTCAAAATAAGAAACAAAAAATGAAATCATTGTTATCAATAACAAAAAGATGTACAGTACACTATTAAAATACTAGGCAGAGAAGGCATCTAATGTTACTTAATGCAAATACATTTATCAGTGCAAAAAAAATAATTAACACACTAGCCGATAATATCAAGAATTGTAAAAAAGCAGCTACTACAGAGGTCATTGGTAGAGTGACCCATCCTCCTGGCATGTTCGCTAATAAGACAATATCTCGTTAATTTTAACCAGTCACTATATCGAAGAATTTTTTATACAATCTGTTTAAAAATAAATTGAAATAAAAATTTAAAAAAAAAATCAATTCTAAATAAGTAAATTTACTATATTGCACATAGGGTACAGTTTCCATACACACGCATATACATTCATATGTAGATACTTAAACTATAATAATATAAGAAAATTATTTATCGTAAGTATATTTTTTGAAGATTATAATCTTAAATACAATATAGAAATGTTATATTTGGAAGAAATTGTTCTTTTGACCGAATTTTTCATATATATAAAAAAAAATAAAGTTGTGATTTCTATTTATTTTATTTTATTGCATAAATTCTAGTAGACTATTGACCTAGTGATAGAGACAAAAATAGCAAAACCATGAAAAAAAAAAAAAGTTAAAACAAACAATACTAACTACCATACCTTACCAATAATTTCAACTTCACTACTTTTTTTTTCATTTTTTTTACCAAATATGGTTACAGTTGATTGGTAGAACATAAAATTAAATTGTGATATTTTTTTTTTAAAGGAATAGAAATTGCCGATTTCAATAGAATTGATCACAAAATGGGATAAAAAATGAGTGAAAAATATTTTATTTTGATAATTCATCTGAATTATAGGATATTTAAAATATTTAAAATTAATTTTTTAATGTTTTGCTGGATGGTACTTATGAAAAATTTGGATTTCTTGTGTGTTTCCTTGCTATGACTGTGATAGGTGTTCAAATGGATGTAAGTTGTGAACAATTTTTTGATTGATTTATGTGTTTGCAAAAAGTTTTATTTGCATCACTATATTGTTTTGAGATTTTGCACACAAATCTTTTGAGAAAGGGGTAACAATTCATGAATGAACAAATGCCGCTTAAATCTAACCATAGAAATATAATAAAAATTGTTTAAAACAAAAAAATTTTAATCATGTAAGGTAACAAATACGCTTACAAACCAATATAAAAAATATTTTTATTGTTAATATGACTATAATTATGCAAAATTTGTTATTTCAGATTTCAAGCTTTACTCAAGAATACAATTCACAAATCTTTGTAAACAACATTCTACACGTAGTCTAATGCCAATGAGAAAACACCTCCTGTAAGGATATCGGTTTGATGGATTGAATGAATTTTCGGGCGCCCGTAGCAGATCTGCTGAACTTTGTTAGGAAACTTGGATAGATTTAGCGAGTAGAAGTGTGTCGTGAAGGCATGCCGATGGGTTTTCTATTGACCTATTGTTGCCACCAAACAAGTCTCTAACTAAACTAAAATAAACTAATCTTCCCCAAAAACATACATGTATGGTTGTTCTAAACGGTAATACTACAATACAGAATTCTATGATTTTATTGTTTTTTGTTATATAGATTTTAAGAAACAATATATTTCATTAAAGTAATTTTATTTTTATAAAAAGAAAAAGAAAAATAAAAATTATGCATTTTATGGTATTTTGAGTTTAACTTTTTTTTTTAAATTGTTACATTAACGACATCTTATTGTTTTAAATAACTTTTTTTGTTGTTATTGTTTTGTTATATTTGTTTTAATTTTTTTTGTTGATTTAAATTTTGGAAAATTGTACCAGCTTATAATCAAAAAATATATAAAATTATATGTAAATTCAAATAAAATTCTACTTGTACGATTATATGTATATAAAATATTCAAAATTATACATATTTATGGTTTTGTTCATAATATACAAAAATATTATTATGTTAAATGATCTAATTATTTTTTTTTTGTTTTATATTATTATTTGTTTATTTGAATAGAAAAACCAAAATATTATTTAGGGTAAAAATTTCTTATGATTTAGGCAGTGGAATTTTTAAAAATTTAAAAACAAAAAAAGGAATTATAGTTTGAGTTTGAGTTTGAATGTTGAATGTTTATAGTTTTAAATATAAAATTAAAATTTAGTTTGTTTTGATTAAATTAAGAAGATCAATATCGATTTTATAGAGATTGTATTAAAAGTGAGGTTAACTAAAATTGTATTGACCTAATTTCCTGAAAGAAAGATTTGAATATTACTACTTAAAATTGCCTAAAAAACTTGATTTTTGCTTCAAGGCACAATTACTAAAATTGATTTATATATAACAATGGTTATTTTTCTTATAAGTAAACCTGTTATGTATAAATTAATTGAAAGAATTTTCTTATTATAAATTTACAGCCCTATCATGAATTCCATTCGTAGCAGTAAATAATATGTGATTATAAAAACCAATTAAATGAGAAGGGTCGTTTAAATTTTTAAACTTTGATTTTTTTTTTCTGTTGATTAATTTTTTACATAAGGAGAAAAATTTTAAACCTTAGAATATCAAACATGCTAATTATTTTAAAGGTCAAAAAGCACAACGAGTCAAACTCAGTATTGGAGATTAATAGAACTACTATTTAAGGAAAACCTCAGTACTCACCGAGGAGGTATTAATAGATATTGCTCCAATGTCAAGTCACTCAACACTGTGCAGAAAAAGTTGACAGAGCATCAAAGTTTTTGCCAGCGTTATCCATTGTGCTTCCTATTGCAAAAAAAACGTAAAAACTGCTGTCAATTTTGTGAATCCTATTCAACCCAAAAGAGTTGAACAAATTTTTTAAATTTTCTTTCATTGTCTCCAAAAAATATTCAAATGCAGATTTGTTTAGTCGAAAGTTTTTGACAAATCTAAAAAATTAAACTTTATGATTAATATATAAGAATTATCAAAATATATCAATACTTACGATTTGTCGTCTTTATCGAAAGGATTAAAAGCATCTCTGAGATATTTTCTTTTCATAGTCGAAGATTCCTAAAACAAATTTTCATATCAATTAAAATTTCTTGATGACATAATCTTCAATTATTCAAATTTATATAATAAAAAATCAAAAGAATATTATTTAATGAAAAATAAATAATGAACAATATTTAAGAAAAAAAAAATAATCTTTTGTAATTTAAAGTATTTATTTATTTATATATTAAATATTAAAGAAAAAACTTTAATGAAAAATTATGAATTTTTATAAAAGTTATAGGAAAAAACAAAAACATACACACATGTAAGAACAAAAAGTTAAGAAAGAATTAAATTACAATCAGCTTTAAAATATTTTATTTAAGAAATAATTCACAATAATCCTCATAATAATAGCTTAGGCCATGTTCCTTTAAATTTATAAAAGATTCTTAATGTTATATACTATGTATGATTTAAAATAAAGAAACCGAAAAAAAAATAGTAATATTTTTAAATAATACAAGTAGAAAGAAATTTTTATGTTATTTTCATTTTTGAAAAAGAGAAAAATTTAAACCTATCATTAAGTATTTAATTAATGATCAAAGGTTGAATGGCACGATTTGTTATAAAAAAAAATGCTCGGTCCTGCTTACAGCGCTAACTTGTTGCATAAAACATTATTCTTTTCCGTTTTTTGGTTTTGTTTTCTGTTTAAATACAATATTTTTTTACTAAGTATATATGAATAAATAAATTGTAGGTAATTGTATAGCTGAATCAGAGTGTACACATTAATAAGTGAATATTACATAGAAAAATATAAGTGTATAATATACAAACGTTGCGTTCTGACTCTATTCCAATATTATGCTACTTATTCTGTAATAAATATTTAGTGAATCCTAAAATGCAAGAGATATTAAATTTGAGTTTACCAAAAATTAAAATATTTAATATTTAATGATATAAAATTCTTTTCTATTTTTCGAAAATAATATTTAAACTGGTACTTATACTTATTATTTTTCACATCTGAATTTTAATGTGATTTATTTACCTAGCATGCCTACCTACTGTACCTATGTATTTCTAATTTATAAAGTTTAAAAGACTAAATTAAATTATGTAATAAAAAAAATTTCAGTATTAATTACAAATTTGTTTTTGAATAGATTTTTGTTTTTGAATTAGAAATTAGAATAATAAACTCTATTTTATGTATTATTTAGATCTAATAATAATCTTTTTAGTAAAAATTTAATCAGAAATTCTAGCATAAAATTAAAGCAGTTAATGTTTTGAGACTAGAAATATTGAAAACCGTAAATTGGCGTAAATATTTATAAATACTTGAGTAACTGCAAACTTTTACCTTATGATGGAAATCATCATTGTTACTACGATTTTCATTCATTCATTAATACTATAGTGATTTTTATTGTTACAGAATTTTTTTTGAGCAATATGGGGTGTGTGAATAGTTATAAGAATCTACAAAGATTTTATTTTTTTTTTTTATATAAAACTTACATGCCGTGCTATATAACATAATTTTTTTATTTCTATTTTTTTATTTCTGTTTTCTACTTTTATCTTTTGCTTTAAAATTATTTTTGTAGTTGAGTTATGAAAGTTACAAATTGTTTTGATTCGAAATATTTGCGAAAAAAAATAAGCGTAAGAACGAAAAAAAGAAAATAAACTGAAACGAAAAACAGTTGGAAAAGTTCTATGCTAAAAAAAAATATTTAAAGCCTTAGAAAATTATGAAAGAATAAAGGAAACAGTCCCACTAATTTATTATAATAATTTAATAAATTTGTTTTTTTTTTTTCTGTTTTTTTTTTATAAATAAATATGAATTAGAAATATTCTTTTGTGTTTTAATAAAAAAATTTTTACTTAGAATTTTTATTGAGGAAGTAATTTTGTTTTTTTTTTTTTGGTTATGGTAATAATTAACACGATAGTAAAGGTAAAGCGGTCAGGAATTTTAAATCTACAAGTTTAATGTTTTAAAGTCTACAAGCAATTCAAAATGATAAGAAGGACAAACAGTTATAATAGGTAGCCGAAACAAAAAAAATTTGCTATAATCACCTAGCCGCTTCATATCTGCTGATAAATCATAGTAGATGATAAAAGCTTTGTTGTATAACAGTTGTCTTGATGTAATTGAAGCCCTCCTTCGACGACTTTACATATATTTTTTTAATATTTCTCGTTCTGAATAAATGAGACTCACTGTTTAAGCAGAACTTCACATTTGTGTTTTTATGTATTATTACTACACATTGAATGCTCCTGAATTGCTAATCTGCAATTAATTAACAACTTGATGGATAACATGATTTCTTGCTAATATGAATTTTCCGTGTGGTTATTCTGACTTTATATAATTCTTAATTGCCTTATTTTATGCTGTATCAATTAATTTGATATATTTATTGCATACGTTCCCCTAAGTATGAATTACGTACGTTACAGCAAAGTGAAATATGCTAAAGCAAAGAGATTTTTTATTAAACTTGTGTGGTGACTCTATGTTTTATCAGCTTTAAAATTGCAGGCACTCTTCTAGCTTCAATTAGCTGTGCATTACTTTTGCCAGGTAAGGTTTTCATCAATTATTGTTGAGTAGATTAAGGTTTAACTGTGAATTAAATAACATTTTTAATTTATTTAACTAGTGAATTTAATAATATTTTTAGTTGAAATCCATTTTTTATGTTCAAGTTCATTGCTTCAACATAAAAAACATTCTTTAATATTAATTTTTAATTCAAAATACCCTATTACACATTTGAATATCATTTTAAATTTATCTAAATTCTAAATTATTTTCAATTCAATATCCTAACCTAATTTTTAATATATTCCGATTTTAATAACAAAATTTTTTAACTATCGAAAAATTCATTTTTAAATTTAAATATTTTTAACAAACTTCTTAATAGTTATATTTATTTCATATATATATATATATTTTATATAGTGCGCGTTATGCAATAAAAAATATTTAATAAAGCATCTCATATCTTAGTTAATTTCCAATTTTATTATTTCGGTTTTTCTTTATTTATTTATTTACCCTTAAGGTTGCTCATATATTCGACTTGCATAAGATTTTTTTTTGTCTCTATAAAAAAATTTTTTAATTTCGAATTTTTTAAAGTTTTATTTTTTTATAAAAATTTGTATATGAGCATGCTACATTGATTTTATATAATACACATGCAATATTGTGTACAGTATATGAGGTGTAAAAAATCGAAAGGGAATTTTCGCGGTTATTATAAACTGCAAAACAAAAATAAACCAAACTAGAAAAAGCGATAATAAAAATACAGGAAAATAAAAAATATTTTAATACTAAGAAGGAAAATAGTGAAAAAAAAACTTAACATTTTTGTTTGATAGTTACAGCCTTGTTACGAACCGAAACTAATTTATAAAGGATCAAAGTTTAAATTGAAGTCTTTTATATAATATCAGAATTAACAATAATGCCGTACACGTATAAACCTATGCCACAAACATATTTGAATGTTTAAAATAATTTTTTCTTTAAATAGCTGTTAGTATATAAAAAAAAAATAAATTTTTGTTTTATTGTAAAAACCCTTGAGAAAAAATTTGGAATTATCATGAAGTTTTCATATTTTTTGTTTTTGTTTTAATGAATTCTTGAATTCCTAATAATTGTGAATATTAACAAATTTGTGCTACGTTTATAACATATTTGATAAAAGAGAAAAATTTTTTATGAAAATAATGAAAATTCGTTCATACAACTTCAGAATAGATGGATGATATAGCCAAAGAAATGAATTAAAGCAAATGTTTCTCATTGAACTGGATTCGAACGAGTTCTGCCAACTGGAGTACAGAGTTCGACAAATTATTCTCCACATTGTTTTCTACAGTAATCCCTATGAAGAATTAATATTTCATTAAAAAAAGTTTCAAATTCAATACAAAAATAATGTAATTCAAGTAACAAAATAAATTTAAAAGCAGTTGATTGTGGTAAATAATGTGCCTCATGAGCCTTTCTTGTCGAAGTTTATATTTTTTATCCAAACATTTTTTTCATGACTTTATTTTGAATACGTTGTAATATATTTAAATTTTATTTGAAAGTATTACCCCCAAATGTGTACAGCATATGTTACAGAGGAGCATAACTATAATTTAAAGATGTCTTCATAGGTTTTGTGACTCTGTTAAAAACAAGCCTGAAAATACTAGCATATTATTACAAAATATGATTTTGAGTGCTCAGAATTGAATATTCGTTTACCTGATAGACATAATCAACTATAACAACCACTCACTGTCTACAAGAAATACTATGATTTTAGTCTATTAAATAAGTGGTTATCTATAAAGAGTCTCGCGTCGTTGTATTTTTGCTGTTGTTTTTTAACAAACTGCCAGTATAAATGAATTTATTTTTATTTATTTTTTTTTTTTTTTGAAAATAAGAAATATTTACTTGCAGTGATGAGGTCAAACGAAAGTGATGCATTTATGATGCAATTTAGTGATGATTTATCAGTATACGCCGGTAATATTGTGAGGGTGTAATATCTTTAAGGATTTATCTATAAAAAAAAACAAAAACAATGAAAATAATATTAAAAAAAAAACACAAATTTGTGTATATTTTTCGTATAGTTTCGATTTTTGCATAAGACAAAGGAATGAAAATAATCAAAATAAAAACTAGAAGATAAATTAAATCTGGATTTTAGTTTTTGTAGTTTGGCGATTTTGGATTTTTTTCTTCTGTATTTTAATTTTTGTTTTATTTCTTTTTTTTTTAATCGTGTGAATTTCATTTTGTAGGTGGGTTTATAGGATATTAAGAATGAAGTATTTTTTTTCCTCGCATAGTTTTGGTGCACAGAATGTGATTTTTTAATTTAATCAAATTGAAATTTTTGATCTGAACCGAAGAAAACATGTATTTTTTTTTTTTATTTTTTTGAGAAATTTGTGACATTATTTAACTTATGGCATTATTTAGGTGTAACCTTAGGATTGTACGGAAAATATAAAGGAAGTGAAGTGATATATTGTCATTAATTTTTTGTGAATTTTAATTACCAAATTATTACTTAATATTAGATAATGAAATCTGATGTGTTTAGTATGTAATCGACCGCAAAATGAATTGTCTAATTTAGCAAAAGTGCAGCACAATTAGATCATGAAAATGTCTTTTAAACATTTCTTTCCAATTTTAAGAAAAATATTATTATCCAAGGCAATATGACGCTTCCAGAGAAAGCATCATTTTTATAATATAAAAATAGAAATTTGAGAGGAAAATAGGGAGCAGTTTTTGCAATAAATTGCCACCTCGGAACTAAAAACACATAAAAAGTTTATTTGAATTCATTGCAATTTACATAATATCCTAGGCACTTTATCTGATTGTTCTAAACTCTTTAATATCCCACCTTATTTTCATTATTTTATTACACTTTTTATATGCAATATACTTTTAATAACTCACTCGCATATATAAAAATTATTAACGACTTTACCATTAAATCTTAAAATAAATATGCACACAATAAAAATTTAAGATTTTCTTTAAAAATTTTCTTTTTTTTTTTTGTTTTTGAAAAATAATGACCAAGAGAATTTTATTTTTAATTAAAATTCAAATTCAAATATTTTTAATTGGCAATAAAAAAAAATATTTTAAATACAATTACTTTAAAATGATATTACAATTTAATGAATCTAGGTATTTCCTTTTATTGTGTCCTTAATATTATTATAAACCATTAATTCTCGTGTAATAGGCATCTCATTTTGTGCAATGAATTATACATAACATATGGAATTTATCAACAAATTCTTAAAAAAATAAATAATAAAATATATTATAATTGAGAAAATTTTGTTCCTCCATAAACACAAGTATTTTTTTTAACTTATGAAGTTTTAATAATAAAATTTGATTAAGGGATATAGAGTAGCACTATACGGAGCACATAAAACATGTCTTTTAGCGTTCCCATATTCCACCAACTCATACAAAACGTTCAACAATATTACACTCAATCATTTAAACGTATTTTACTCAAGACAAAATGTACGTATTATTTAAATATAAATGCTGACCAAAGTTTGATAGCCTTTCCGTCTCGTCTACGAAGATTTTACTAATTTGGTCTACGAAGGTAGACGAAAATTTTAAGATTTTTTCGTAATATAACTCAAACACAAATTAAGAGTTATAATTGCTGTATAACACTTATGGCCGTATAACAATAATTCTAGTTGTTTGCAAGTAACCATATTTGTTTAGGATTTAAAAAGGAAAAATTTGTTTAGGATTTAGAAACAAGGATTTAAAAAAAATTAACTCATTAAGTCTTATTGGACCAAAGGATTTCCAAATATCTTTTTAATCTTGCTATTAGTAAGATTAAAAGGTAGTAAATTTTTATTGTGATACTATAGGACAAAATTGAAATTTTAGTTTCGGGAGACTGTGATAACCACACATTTTTTTAATTTATTCTCGAATTAATGTTTTAATTTTTATTGCAATAGTTTTAATTTTTGTGATAAACTTTAATTAAATTACTTTTATTTATTTGTTTATTATATTTTCTTTAATTTTATTGTCATAATAAAAAATTATCGCCATTAAAATGTGCTTTTCACTTATATAAATATAAATAATTTCTGAAATAATTAGAGATTCAGTTTTATATTAGTTTTTTTTTAAAGTCCTGTTGAGATAACAATATAGAATTTAAAGTTTCTTTACGAAATCAGTTTAAGAACATCAAACAAGTCTTCAAAAGTTAATAACATTAAAAAAAAATATTTTTTGCATATCTTATTAATTTTTTGTTTTTGTATTTTGTGAAAGAATACCAAGCCCCTAAAATTATAATAAAATTTAACACAAATAAAGTAAACATAAAAAAAAAAAACAAATCCAAAAAATTTCAAGCTTCCTTTAAAAAAAAAAAAAACAAATTTTTTTAATGTTTCTTTTGAAATACTAAAAAATAAAGGCAGTAAATACTTTAAAAGCGTGGTTTTTTGTTAAAAAGTCTGAATGCCATTTTAGTTTTTTTTTATATATCAAATGAGACATAAATTGGAATGGAAATTTAAATAATTATGCCACCACCGCAGGTGCATCTTCTTTTTTAACTTTTACTCTAGTTTAAAAATATTTTGTAAAAAATTTAAAATTCTTATTTAATTTTACATATTATTGGGTTTATTTTACTTTTTAGTTTGTGTGTACCATAAGAAACAGAATTTATAATTCAGAAAATCGTAATTAGGGAAGAAATTAACCAAAATATTTGCAAAACACTAGTAATAAAATAACATTAAAAACAGGTAGCAACTTTTCGTGTACACGTACTTTTCTGTGTACTCAAAAAATTAACAATAAACCGTTTTTTCATGTTTAGTTATTCTTCATTTTTTTTAAATGCCATTTAAAAATATTTTTTCTTTTCACAATTATAATGGAATGTTTGTTTTATAACCCTAAAATGACAATAATTTTATAATTTTGTTTGCAGTAGGTAGCAATATCCTAAATTATCTGGGTTGTTATAAACACAAATGCACAACTTTTATCATACACAACTTCTGTACTGGAAATACATCAAATACAGTACCTATATTATTCAAGTAAAAAATAAATAGTCATTATACAAAAGTGAATTTTGAAAAATTTGCTTCCAGAGAATCATATGAGTTGAACTTGACATACGAAATTGGATACTGTAATCTTTTCCAATAGCGGAATATGACACTAATGATTCACTTCGAATAAATTTTGGCATTTCTATATTACTTGTCGAAAACTTTTCTCATTATTACTAAGCTAACATTTTAATTTAACAAAAACAAAAATCTATTAAACAACAAAGAAGCGATTTAATTTTCAGTGGTTTAGCTTCACAACTCCACATACTTATCTATAATTCTAAAATTAGTAGTACTTAATTTCTCATTTATAAAAAACATTATTAATATTTTCGAATACTATAAACTTTAAGACATTATAAACAAAAAATCAAATTAATTATCATATGTCTAATGCAATTTAAGATTTAATTATATTTATTACTTTGTAATATTATAAAAAAAATTCCAAAAACTACTTTAATTTGGTATGCTCCGAAATTATGTATATTTTCATTATAATTCTTTTTATATGTAGGTAACAATAAAATTCAAAAAGGCTTGGCTTAAATAATGAAGGCAAAACATTTTTATAAAATAATAAAGATCAAATTCCGCCGAAAAAAAAAAAAACAAAATCAGAAGAAATTAAATTTGTGTAGTAAAAATTTTTGATTTTCAAAGTAAGGTAAGTGATTTCTAAAATATTTTTTTTTTGTTTTTTAAAATCCTTTACAAAAATTCCGATAAGAAAAAAGAATACAAAATTATGTATTTAAATCTACTGTAATTTATATAAAGATGAATTTTGCAGATTTAAATAGCTTAAACGATGCACGATTTTAATCTGGATTATATTTTTTATATACACAATGTAAGTATATTGAATTGGTTATTTAAAGTATTTTAATTGGTGGACGAATAATGTATGAATAAACTTTAAAAAAAAATAAATCAAGTTGAAGACAAATTGTAATTTTTAGCAATTTTCCAAAAAAAAAAAAAATTGAAAAAAAGGTCTCAATAGTTTCACTTTGCCTGTGTAAACCGTCTCGTTACAAAACTTCTACAACTTTGTGTTACAATGCTGAAATATACAAATAAACCTTTAGTAAACACTTATTTCTGTAGAAAATTTTACTTCCTCCCTCTAATACCAATATAATTCCTCAAAGCCGTAAAAATGCAATTTTCCCACTATTTATTGTAACAAAACCGTAAATATTTTTTGAATTCACAAATGCTCAAAGATAGGTAGCCACATGCTTCTTCAGCACAATTGAACATTAAAAAGAGAAAATGGTCGTTAAAATTGGACGTTATCTAAAAGACTTTTTATTCTAATCCTTTATATCGTTTTTTTCAGATAGGAACTTGTAGGAATCTAAAGTTTTAACAGATTCAAGATGCTTATGAATAATTTATTTCATTAGAAAAATTTTTTCCTCATTCGAAATTTGTAAAATTGAAACTTTGTGCGCTTTATATTTCTGACTGCGAAAAAGCAATCAAAGAGAAGGATGCTCAAGGGAAAAGTGCTACTTTAGAAACATTAGTCTGACCCAAACTTATTACAATTCATTTTGGATTTTGATTTTTCTTCTTGAATGCAAATCAGTTTTATAATCTGGGCTGAATTGATTTGTTTTCATTTTGGTGTTGATTTGTAAGATTTTTCTTTTTTTGAAATGTTTGATTTGCTTTTGATATAATCAAAATCGCTTGAATTAATTAAATTTTACAAATTGTTTTAAAACAAAATTTAAAGATTTTTAAAATTCAAATACGTATGTATGTAGGTGCCTACATTTAAAAAAAAGGATTGGCTTTTATTTAAAAAAAAAGTATACTAATGAAATCATTGATCTGAAATAATTATTTACAATTTAATCTAAAAAAGAATCATAAGAAGTTTTGATGAATTTCTGGAACAAATCAATCGAGAATAAGCCGCAAAAAATTTAAAAATTTTTATAGTGGTGACGTTATTAATAAACTAAAATTGAATGCAATTATTGAAGTTAGGCAAGCCTGATTTGATGAAAATTTTATAAAAATTTTGATGCGTAAACACTAGTTAGATTTTGTTTTATTGAAAAATGGAATGCCTTTTGATTTCGGAAAATAAGTTCATAATCAATATTTGATGTCTAAACGCTACCATTGAGAATTTGTTTATCCGAAATTATTTCAATCCCCAATTAAACTTATTCATTCTAATTATTTAAAATTAATACACCACTATCACATACAATGTGATTTATAACAAACCCATCATATTCTGTTATAAAAATTTTCTACACTGAAAACCTCTTCTTAAAATACATACATGCATACGTGTATAAAATGAAATAGAAATTTAAATTGATTCCATTAACGATAATAATTTTTTAATATTTCAAAATTTATTCCTTAATATTGAATCCCGAAAGTGATGCACATAAAGTGGAACGTTTGTTTAAATCAAAAACTAAAGTTAAATTACTTTTTTTATTATAAATGTGCACCATAACCTTATTATACGTGAATTCCTATATAATTGAGCTTAACTAATGGTTCATATTATGAGATAATTAAATGAGTTTATACTTACATAAAATCTTAAAAAACTATGTAAGTGCATAGCTCTACATCTAGTTATTTATTGTGAACACTTAAACTGCTTAGATGATTTTCATTAATATGATAATATACAAAATATTAAGAGCCAGTAGGAAATTTATGATAGCTGCCTCCATATTATATCAAATTTGATTTTAATTAGATGCAACAATAACCTTTTTCAACAACTTTATATTCAGGTATATACATGATATTCAACTTTATAATAAATTTGGAATCCTCTTTTAATTTTCCTTATAACATTAAATTTTATCCTCTATCAAAAAATAAAGTGTTAGGTCATCTGAACACGTACACCTTCCTTTTTCGTTTTTCTCCTTTTTAATTGGGTTCATAGATTAAAATGAGATTTTTCTTATATTAATATGATTTTGTTAACAGTCAAAGTAAAATATTTTAAAACATAATTAGATTTTAAAATTTTTCAATGGAGCGTATTCAAAAAACGGGATTTAAAACTGTACCCGCACCGAAAATGTTACAAACAATTTGCTTAGCTAGTTAAATAAGTCGCGGGAAATTGAAGCGTTTTCGAAAAAAAAATTTGCTTACATTGTTTGACAGTGTTAACAATAGTGCTGCCGTCATTGGGTAAAAAAATCGATAAAAGATATCTGAAAATTCTCTATATTCGTATAAGATTTAAACAGAAAATCCACTACAATTATGTATTGAATTAACAATGCTAATAAAAATAATACAAACTTTGAATTCACAATGTTAATACATTAAAATACAAAAAACAAAAATATTTTCAAAAAATATTGCAGTATTCATAAAATTATTATACTATATAAAAAAATTATATTGATAAAATATGAAAGATTTGTGTTGGAGTGGTATTACATAGACTGTAGCTGAAGTTGTGAAAATTCTGCTAAATATAGCGACAAAGTCCCTAAAAATGGCTTCACTGGTTAATAATATTGTAAACGCAACATTAGATAACTTTATTTGCACGATAATTTAATAAACGATATCTCTTTTGAGAACGTGAATAACGTGTTCAATAAGTAGATGGGAACGGCTATCCGTCACGGAACTATCCTTCAATATATAAGTGCTCGTTGTCTTCAATATATAAGTGCTCATCATCAATCAACTTATAATTTTGTATACGCTTATGACTTTTGAGATCTTTAATTAAAAAATAAAAAAAAAAGGATTGAAAAAATGATAATTAGAAACCTGACACTAAGGATAAAAAAAAAATATCTTGCTTTAAATTTCTATATAAGTATACATATTTGTATATTTCGGGCGATTATCAAAGGTTTAAATACAAAATTGTTGGGTATATTAGATGGAGATTAAACTTTGTCTAACAGGTAAGCGGAAGTAAAAATCTTACAATAATCTACAGGCGTTCATCCAATTAATTATTTGAAAAGGTTAATGCATACTACCTATCATTATATATTAAAGGATCATGACAGTTGAAGTATTTTTGGGAATACACATTTTTAAAATTTAATTGGATTTTGATTTTTATGTTTCATGTTTTTGATTTTTATGTTTCATAATTATGAATAATCAGAAAAAGAAACAGATTAAATAATTCAAAATATTACAAATTACAAAATTCTGTTTTTGACTGAAAATTTAGAAAGTGGTGAGCTATATGTGGTAATGTTTTGTAAACTAATGTTGCAATGTTGTGATAGTTTTCCTATATTTTAAATCAAATATTACACGTACTAATAAAAAACGTAATATTTTAATCAAATATTACGTTTACACGACGGGTTTTGCGTGCAATTCATGAATTACATACGTTTCTTTCATTTAGCGTGCAATCGAAAACGCAACGTATGTCAACCCTTGATACGAAGACGTCGTGGAAATCATAGATAATGATAATGAACAATAGTGATAATAGAAGTAAATAAGAAGATGACGTAAAATACACATGTTTCATTCAGAAAGATTAGACTTCAATCGGGTAATGATTTAACTAAAATACGTATTGTCAACTCCTTTAGAAAGCAAAATAACCTGTTATTATGTCAACCATTTTTTTTTAACAATTAATTATGAAAAATATAGCAAACTATTATCGTTTTGAACGAAATAGTACAAGATTATTTAAAAAAGAAATTGTAAATGGGAGCAAATTCAATAAAAATATGTATTAAAATCGGTCAATAATGAATTTTAATGTTTGAAATAATTATTTATAAAATGACATTATTTTACATATTTTACAAAATCAAATTATTCATACTCTAGTCATCATCATCAAAATAATAATGAATCGCATTTTACTTAAGCTTAAACATTTCGATTTTTTTTACAATTATGAAGTTTTTATACTTTCAAAAATAACACAAAACTATTTATTTTGTCTATGGTATTGCACAAAAATTTTATTCTCTTAAATATATGCACACATTTTCGAAATACAAAATTATTTTGAAATTCTATAAAATTTATCATTAATGATTTATAAAGAATCTGCAAGCCACGAAATACAAAAATATTATTAGAAAAAAAAGACAAAAGCTATTAAAAAGCATCCATCGAACACGAAAAAAATTAAAAAAAAATTCTCTACGAAAATTTTCCCATACATTAAATGGCTAAAAATTGATAATCTTGACAGCTAGCAGCTGTAATCGAATTGTTTTTTTTCGATTATATTTCGTGTTTATTGAATTGATGAACAAAAAAATATTGTTGTCTTCTTTTATTATTATTTTTATATAGTTTTTAGTCAAAATATCAATTTTATACTTTGCATAAATACTGCACCTACTTTTTAAGAAAAAAAAACGTAAACAATAAGAAAAATTATGGCTATCATGATAGCGCACTCTGACGTCAACGTAATCATTTAATTTTCTTACAAAAAAAAAATTTAAAATTTCTTATAAACGTTAGTAACATGCCCATTAATGTATACATATGTATATATTTTTTTACCATAATATTAAGTAATATGAGTTTTTTTTGTTATGCTTCACAAAAAATATTTTGGTGGTTAAAAAAAATTCTCATCTATAAATATTTATTGGTTATGGTTTGTCCAAAAGTACCAAATTTTTATTTTTTTTTTGGTTTTCCACATAATTTTCATTTAATGTCCAATCCATTATTTCAATTAAATTCACCTGATTCATCTGAATTATTATTATTTGATCGTGCCACTTGGTAAATTTTTTTTTATAACCTATGAAAATTATTAAACTAACTACCATTATAACCTAAAATGTTATAATATATTCAAGAATTCATGTTTGCAATAACTATTATGTACATACATGATTTTGATGATGTAGATCTATAGGTACAGACTGTTAAAATTTTGGTTTTGTGGTTTAAAGTTTTTTTTTCTTTATAGGGTATCAAGCGTATAACAGTTTTCTAATTTCTTTTATGATTGCGTTTTATTTTATTTCAACAATATACCCCTTTAAAGGTACAACACTCATGACTATGTGTTTCAATCCTATACGAAATGCACAATCCTACACAAATTATTTATTATTGGGATGGGAGTAGTTGTTACGGAAGTTTATACCGTCAAATGGCTTAACATTTTTATATAGAAAATAAACGTCAAATCTTTAATATTTAAATTTATAGGTAAGTTTTTATTTCTATTAGAGTAGCTGGCCTAGTGTTAAATTCGTATAAAATTTACGTGACAATAGTGAAAAGTGAATAAAAACAATTTTCCGTGGCGAAAATGTCAAATTTCATATAGAATTCACATAATATATTATGTATAAATCGGACTGCCCAGAATTAATTGAAATTACCACCGCGAATTTAAGAGACATTGGTAAAATACTCTAAAATTCTATTTTACCGCTGGTGGTGTTTGTAAAATTTTTTAAGTAAATTTGATAAATATTTTGTGTATGTTTACTAGGTACAACGACTACATGGCGAAGTAACAATAATTATATAATCATTATTATGCACTAAACCTTTTATAATTCTCATGGGATTTAGATTTTCTTCTATTTGAAGTACCTGTAAATATATACTAACAAAAATTTAAGTCTATAAAGACCATAAAATTATGTTTTTATTTATAATGATGGACATATTATGTAATAACAATCAAAAATAAATAAAA
Organism: Condylostylus longicornis; assembly: GCF_029603195.1. NCBI lineage: Eukaryota > Metazoa > Arthropoda > Insecta > Diptera > Dolichopodidae > Condylostylus > Condylostylus longicornis. The sequence continues at coordinate 1,449,231 of NW_026578015.1, read as the reverse complement.
AAAACTGAAATAAAATAGACATGCCTAACCACAAATAATATTACCGAAAAATATTTGTACTTACATAATATTACACAGGCACATTACAAATTTATATTGTAAACATAATTATGCTACTAATAAATAATATTAGCAATAAATTTTTAGGAAGATCTGCATGTTATACTGTTATTTTTTATATCGTAATAATGTCATGCTTTAATAGTATACATACTCCTTTATAAATTGTATAGCAATATTTTATAGTTAATATAAGTATGATTATTTGGTTGATTTGACCAAAACTATATGATATAATTTGAAGGGTATACAAGAGAGTGAATTAAGAAAATTTATTATTGTGTATTATTTAACTGATATTAAAATTAATATTATAATTGAGATTTTAATAGATATAGAAAACCGAACAATAAATTACAGAATTATGCACGAAAAAAAAGAACGTTTTGATTTGAAAGGCGATTTTTAAATTATCAAAATTTTATTAGTTAATTTTAAACATAATTGTGTTTTATGTACGTTAGCTGTAGTTTGAATCGGTGGGGTCAAATTTTTTTTTGCTTATTAATGAAGTTGTAAAGAAAAATGTAAATATATTTAATTTCGAAGTTAGTCCAAAGCGGTAACACATGTATTTTTATGAGAGTTTTAAAATCGTTGTGAAGTTAAAGTAGAAGAGATAGGGGGGACGCGATTTTGACGGGATTTTAAGATTGTCTATTCATATAACTGTAATGTTTTTAATGTAATGTAAATGTTTCATACAATATAAAAAAATTCGAAGCATTTTTGAAAAATTTTAAATTAAATTTCTGGTTGAACTAGAAAAAAATAAATATAGCCACCATTATACAGTAAGATGCAGGTATATATTATAATGTACAATGCATGTCCTGTATAAAATGTACAAGGTAGAAGAATAGATGCCCGTCCATAAAATGATTTGAAGAGCGCATCATATGATTTAATTAATGGTTTATAACTTTAACTAGCACATAGAAGCAATTTTCTCTACTATACACAGTGTTGTTTTTTATTCAACAAGAAATTGTAAATTTGAAATTTTCTACACAAAAATAACAAAATACAATGTTTGCCAGAAATGAAATGCTATTAAGATCTAGTTTAGAATATTTCATTTTTCATTTAAATATATGGTATGTATGAAAAATAACATTATAACATTATATTTTTTTAGATAGACGAATGACTGTGTATTAAACTTCAAATTTTATGTTTTGTTATAAATTTTATATGTACTAATGTGCATGTTGAATGAGAAATTGTAAAACATACAATTTGAAATGACGAGAAGATTGTTGTGATCATTAAATCTACATTTGCTGCATTAATGTTGTAAATAATATTAAGTCAAGTATAAAAATATGCTCACATTTTTAAATTAGAAGTTCATAACATGGAGTCGCTCGCTAGTCACTACATAAATTGATTATCTCGGATTATATAAGGTTTGTGTTACTTTTAGGGGTTTGAAACTCCTCCTGTATAATGGAAAAAAATATTTGATATTTATATAACCTAATTTTTGTTGCTGCAGTATAAGTGGAGTTTTCATATAGAACAGCGTTATATTTACAAAGTTTGAAGAGAATACGTTTAAATGGCGTGACTAGTTCTTCGCATCTATGATATTACCAACTATGTATTATTCTGAAGTCAACATTATGATTAAAGGAAGTATGTAAATAAGTCTCTAAAGTTTACGTACCTATTTAAAAGGGATTGAACGTTATTACAAATACAGAATACACTATATGCAAGTTTCCATTTCTTAAACCTTATCATACATAGAAATTTTATAAAGTAGTTTTAAAATTAGAAAAGGTAGCGACGTCATGTAGAAAAATATAAAAATTTTTTGTAATTTTTTCTTTTTAATTTGATGACTGGTTCTTCTATTGCATGTTTCATTTTAAATATTTAATAATCTAGTTTTGAGAGAGTTTTAAAAATATCAAATTAATGATAGAAGAAGTACACAAAATAATTTTCATCGTTTGCCATACTTGTAAGTATATACGATGTACAAAGCTAGTAATTTTATTAATTCTATTTTTCTTTTTTTATGTTTTTTTAACAACAAACTAATTGATGATCTACATACTTAAGTAAAAGGAATGCATCATCTTCAATATTATTTTTGTTTTTCTTGCATTATAATAACACAGATCATATACATATATGTATGTATGTAAAAATCAATCTGGATATTTATGTTGGACATGCTATCTATGATATTGTAGAGAAAGAACTCTTTCTTGAATTTTGAAAATAGAAAATTGTATGCCAAATTATATGAGCATGTAAATTATATTTCACACAGGATGTCATTTGAAAAGTTGAATATTCTATATACATGAAACATAAAAAAAATACAAGAAATAATAATTTAAAAAATTATAGTAATTGCAACTGGGTTGATAAGTTTTACAATATCCATAATTTTTACATAAAAAGTAGGGTAACAACAATGAACTGATTCAAAGTACAAACAAATAAGAGCTGCACATATGTATGTAAGTCCATATAGTTGAAATATCTCTTTCTAAAGAATATTATATACTTAGTAAACACAGAGTTAACAATATTATGTGGTATTGTAAGAAATACAGGTTAAATGTGTAACGATTTAATAATACTATAATATAAAGGATTTTGTTGTAAAAATTTAAATGGTCATTCATTACAAATGATATAACAAAATGGTAAACTAAAAAAAGAGGTCAATTACTCATACTTTATAAATAAGAAAAAAATTTAAAGTTTCCTTTTAGAAAAATTTTTTAAAAAAATATTCAATTATTTAAATAAGCAAACAAATTGTCTTTTGAAAAATAATTTAAATATTATGAAGTTTAGTTTTCGTGAGAAAATAATTTTGATTCCATACATATTGTTTTTTAAATTGTTATATAAATTGTTACACAAAGTGTAGACTGTTATAATATAATCTTTTATATAGGTATTTATTTTCATATTAGTTCAACATGATTAAAATAACCATTCTATAGTTTTCTGTACTTTGTAGCAAAAAGAAGGTATATACATATGTATACTATGCTGTAACTGTTATACGATAAATCTTTTACCGATGTCCTTTAACGTATAATTCAAGTAATTTAGAGCTTTATTCATTATCTTACTCCTTTAATTCTCTTTCCTAAATATTATACAAGATAAAATTTTATTCGCGAAAATTTTAAAATTAGAAGATAATTATAAAAACCAGAATTAAAAACAATTCTTGTAACGTAGTAATTTAAACGGTTAGTAACGAAAAATTGAAGGAGTGTGTGTTCCTGTGCATACATAGCTAATTCTAGTATCCTTACTTTGAGGTGGTGGCGGTTTTGTACCAACATATTTTTAATTTAATAAATTTAATAAATTCAAAACCATATTAATGCAAAATATTTTCATAAAAAACAACGAGCGGACAAATTATACAAAAAAAAACAAAATGGTTAAATAATTTATATAATTTAATAACGGAGTATTGTATATATATATGAAAAAACTGTGCTCACACATTTTTGTTTACAAATAGGTATTTATGTATGTATAAATATACATGTATAAATATAAATTTATAGTAAATTTATATAAATCAGTATTGTATAAATTTACAGTAAATTTTTTTGTACATGTATTTTGATCTATATCTTACGATATTATATAGCGTACCTTTTTTCTTGTTGCTTTTTATGCTATGCTATTCATAATATCGTTTTGATACAGCGATATAAACGCCCCCGCATAGTAACTACTCATCGATTATTGAAAGCAATTTGTTTAACCAAAAAACAAAAAACTAAAAAAAAACTACAAAAAGTTACAAACAGATTTATTTTTTTCTCTAACCATTTCATAATCACCACTTTAAAGTCTCGGAAATTGCTTAGAAAAAAATTTTTTTTTCGTTATTAAGAATTTACCACAAAAATGCAAAAAAAAAAAACAAAAAGAAGTAAATAAATAAAACCAGAGAAACAAAGAACATAACCTTAGTAATTGTGTAGCACTGTAGCCGAATAGTTTTTATTTTAACTTATTTAACACTTAGTTGTGTAGGATATAAAAAGCAAACCACTGGATTTTTTTCAAAATTTACACAGGGGTGTGTAATATTATTATTATTATTATTACGATATTGATACGATAACAGCTTTCGTTTTCAAAATTTATTGTAAAATAATAATTTGCAAATTAATTCGAGTCTTTCACTATTTCCCTTTAAAAAATTTTAAACTAAATGAACTAGAAATAATTTATGTCTCCTAAATATGTCTCGTAAATTGCCCCATTCGGTAATTTAAACTGATATTTTACGATATTAGTAAAAATTTTAGGTAATATTTTTACGATATTAAAAGTATTTGAGTCGTTTATTTCTAAAATAATATTAATTGTAAATTGGAAAGTCCGTATTAATGCGTTCGTATGGAATCAGATATAAGACAAATTGTTAATAAAATCCAAAAGTTTTCACGATATGCGTTTTATGTAACTCTCAATTGATATAAATGGCATTATGAACGTAAATATCAAAATCTGTAACATAACGCGATATAACATTTTTTTTTTGTGCAGATCTCCTATTATCATTAAATTAATTTTCAGCAACATTAACATTAATATTATTTTCTGTTCGGTTTTTATTTCTCTCTTTTGATTATTTTATACCCCCCGACAAAATACATTGATCAACGCCCTATGGTATTTTTTTGTTTTTATCTAAAATCCTCATATTAAAACGGTACATTTTTCTTTTTTTGCTTTATATTTTTGTTAAAATAGAAAAAATTTTCTGCGTTATTCAACCATTTTAAAAAATTTTGTCTGATTTGTTTTTTTTTCTTTTTTTTAGAATACATAGAAGATGTTCACTCTTGGTGGTTATTATCTGATGGTTATGTGATGACTATCATAAGGTGACAATAGTTCTAGGTAACAAGTAAAAACCAAAAACAAAAAAACCTAAGCAATACTAACCAAGAAAAAAGATCAAAGGAAAAGGAAAACAAAAAATAAAAATAATAATAGAAGAAGAAAATTTATATAAAGTTAAACTTTCGAACGTAAAGGTCAATAGACTAGAAAAATTTCAATAAATCGCAATATCATTATACATTTACCTACTTATATACACACTGGAAAAATGCACACTGTACCTACAATTGAATTTATAACAAAATATGTATCTAATATGAAAATTGGCCGGTAATGGCCTCTTTTATTTCTTATTTTTGTACTTTGCTTGATTTAAAAAAAAATAAATAAATATAATATTAGACAAGTATGGTAAAGAAGGCGGTTTACCACTGCCGGCGTCGTCGTCGTTGTCGTCATCGTCGTCTCATCATAATCGAGTACCCTCATAATCATCACCGTCGTCTCTATTAAGTAATCATTTCTGCATTTTGTGGTTTAGTGTGATGTAATTTTCATTAAAATTTCAAAAAAAAAAAAAAGAAAAAAAGGAAAAAATCTACAAAACAAATTGGATTTTTTTTTTGTCTTGAACTAAAGTATGGGCATTTGTTTTTGATACCGAAATATGCTAGAGAGAGTCGAATAAACAAATTAAATAATGAAAGACATGAGAAAAAAGTTCAAAAGAATCTTATAAGGTAAACGAATTTACAATGAAAATTTCTTTTTGTCATGGTTTTATACGAAATCATCAAAAATAAAGAAGTTTTTCTTTTTTACTTTTGCTAATTTGTTCTGGTAGATTGCTGTGTAGATGATTGAAGAATTAATTTAATTTATTTTTATATACTAAATTAGTTATTTAATTTTTTATTGATGAAATTAGTGGTTTTTTTTTGCTTATTCCACTTTTTTAAATTTTAATTTAAAAGAATATAGAATTAGAACACATTAAATAAAATTAAAAGCAAAAAAAACCATGATTTGAACAAAATTTGTTTTTTATTTTTAGAATAAATTATTCTTTTGTTATACCTACGAATTTTAAAATAAAAAGGTGTAAAATGCAGTGTTTTAATGGATGTATGAGGCAGAAGAAAAAAAATTCTCTGGGCAATTAAGGAAAATTTATTACTCTACTGTGAGATTTATGTAATAAGAAATTAAAGTCAAAAAAAGGCAGCAGAAAACATTAGAATTTAGATGAAAAGCCTCAAATGAAGTCTGGAAGATTGAAAGTTCCGTCATATGACACTATTAAATCAGCTAACAGCGGTAAAATAACACAAATTTACCTGCGACATGGGAATATAGATTTGAATCAGAGTGAATGAGATATTTGTGAAGGAAGAAAGTAATGCATAATGCTTTAATAAGTGGCGCCCAAAGATGTGCTATCGTCACGCTAAAACCTGAATATATTTCTAAATAATATCAGTGTTATTGCTGTTGTCTGTGTTATATGGGATACTGGTTCCTATATGTTGTCTATACAGGAGTGTTTAATAAATACTTCAGCTTTTAAAATATTTGTAAAATATATTTGTTTATTAAACAAATAGGGTCAAATTGCATATAAAAAATCAACATGAAACTACAAAGTTTTGCTAACAAATGGAATTGGAATTAAATTATACTTCTTTTAATTGGATTACGAAATTTATCCATCTTTTAATCAAAATTTAAACAACAACATATTGCGATTTCTTTTTTGTTGGATACTTTCAAATATTTCTAAAAATTCTAACAGTGCTGCCTGCCTGCCTACTCGTATGTATTTAGGTACTTATCTTATATAACAAAAATGACAAAATATTTTTGTAAAACAAAATTTCATGCTGAATTCATTTTGAAATTTACATAAATTATTAAAAAATTGTATATGTTTTTGTAAAAAAAAAAAATATTAGATTTATTGCTATTTAGAATTAACCTAATCTGATCTACTGTTATACAAAAAATGCAAATATGTATAACAAAATTAATTTGAAAAACAAAAAAAAACAATATTAATTCTTAGAAAAAAATTATAATTTTTGTACAATTTTAAAAGATATTTTGTTAGTGATTATTATTAAAAATATCTCATTTACCATCACATCACATATAAGATTCTGTTACATACATAATATTTGCGAGAGTCATAAGACCATTGTGTAATATGTAAAATTAAGAAAAAAATTATTATATACAATAATTTACAAAAGTACAAGAATATTTCAAGGCAAAAAAAAAATGAACAAAAAAAAAATTAAACCTGATGGGCATAAAGTTCAACAAGTAGACAGCAAAAAAAAAATGAAAAAACAGAAAAACTTGTAAATTATTTTTCATGGCGCATAGTGGCGCTTACAAAAGTCAAATACAATAATTTTCATATAGCTACTCAAAAATCTACTTCTAATCTTTGTACCTTTTCTTATTTTTTCTGTGCCTTGTTATTTTCAAAAGGTTAAAATAAAAAACAAAAAGTTATTAACATTGTTAGAATAAAAAGTAAACAACACTTTTGACTTTCTTTTTTTTTTGGGTTTTATTGTTTTGTTAACATGCGTATATAGATAAAATGTTGAGTTAGGTATGGTTGTGACTTGCAATGGATGTACAAGGAATAAATCTTTTTTTATTTAAATTTTGTTAAATAAAATCTAATAATTTTACATTTAATTTGCAGCTGCCTTGTTTTAAAAAAATTTAATACGCTTAAGGTAATTTTTACATAAAAAGTTTTTTCTAAGTCTATGATTAAATATTAAAATATTTCTTGTATAGGAACTTTAAAATTTTAAAAATTAAAAAGACAATACTCTTTAAAAAAAAATCCTTTGGATAAGGATAAATAGAAGCCTGAATGAAGTCACTAATTTGGCAGTAAGCAATAATTTTGTGGTATTTTCTTACATGAACTCTTGTGATTTCTAAATAAATACAGTTAAAAGTGAAGTGTTTCAGCGTTACAAAAATAACAGCAGTAAAACTAATCAATTGTGAACACATGTGGAATAAAACAAAAAATTTTAATCACAAAAAATTCACGGTAAAATTTTAGAAAATATTGTAGTCAAAGATATTAACGGTACTATAAGCACACTAATATTTTAATTTTAGCTAGTTTTGATGGAGGAAAAGTTGCACAAGAACAAGAGTTTTGAAGACCGGGCTTGAATTAGCAGAAAGTTGTTTAAAAAGGTGTGTTTAGCGTAAAAGTATTTGCATAACAATTTGCTGTTAAAATTGAATAATTGAAATCAGCAATACACAAGAAAATTGATGAAAAGTCATAAACTCTTTAAGCAAGAAATTGAATGAGGTAAAAAATCACTGATTTACTGAATGTGTAGAATGTACCACCATTGTAAATTGAAATTATATTGATTGCACCTTGTGAGCAGAGCAAAATGCACTTTTTAAAAGTTAAAATTCACAATTAACCTGCGATGAATTTGTAAGGTAAATAAACTAAATATTGTGTTTAATTCTTTTATTCTTATAACATTGAAAATTGAAATTCCCTTTATACATGTATAGTTGTCATATATGTCCATATTATATATTTCTATTTTGAAAATTATTTAAAATGACTGATTATAGACTTAAGAAAAACAGTTTTGAATAAACACAAACTTATATACATAAATTTTTGATACAAATCTATGCTCGTAATATTCATAAAATATAAAAATAATAATGAAAAAAAATTAAAATTATTGCCATTTCTTGTTTTGATGTTGATTGCATCTCTAGTATGTAAGTGAGGAACATGTGCACTTCGCTTCTTATAGCTTATATTTATTTATTTTTTAAAGGAAAGTTATTATGCAATAACTAAGACAATATCATTATTATGTATGACGTTATAACTATATAAATAAAATTTCATACTTATACAATTTTGTAATAAACTAAAATCTAAAATGATATTGCATATACCCATCAGCTATAATATATGTGTTTCATGTGAGAAGAAGATGGAAAAAAAGCAGTATGAAAACGGAAAAGAAATAGAATATTAATTTTTTTTATGTAGTTTATAAATTTAGTGACGTAAATGTTTTTAAATGTGCTCATAAATTTAGTTTCTATTATATATCCAAATCTGAATCCAAATCACAGTGTTTTTTTTTGTTTTTATACAGGTGTTAAAAATCATCAGCAGACAGAGATCGATTGAATAAAATCAAAGTCAGACCTATTAATAGTGGGGGACTTTAACAAAACTTATAACGCACCTGATGTGGTCATAACTTTCTAAAAGTAGCCAAAAAAATTAACCATTAGTTTTGCTCTAATGTTTTTTTGTGTTCAAATATGAATCTACCGATTTTTTCACAAACTTGTTCAAAATATCGGAAAACTATAATTTAGAATCAATTTTTTATTTTCTATTAGCTGCATCATCCTTGTTAACAAAAAATTTTGATATCATTCGTCAGTTCTTTGAAAAATGGTTAATGCCTTTCTCGGTAATTCTGTTTATTATTTTAGCAGATCAAAACCTTAGGCCTTATTTGATTTAAGCGTTTTTATTTCTTTTTCAAATTTCCTTGTGGGCAAATGGAGCTATAGTTCTTTTATCCATTACAAAATCGTGTGCTGGTCTGCAAATAATTAAGCGCACTGTATGTGCAGTGTTATAAGTTTAAAGCATATAAGTATGTAGATGATGATAAATTTTCATTTTTACAGATGTGTGGTTGTATAACTAGAGTGTCAGTGTTGTTAAATGTTCGATGACTATGTATGTACTATATAAGAATCAAGATTTCTTGTTTTCTTACATATCTAATTCCTCTAATCTAACTTATGTGATAGTTTTAAAGTGATAGTTTTCCTCCTATCATGGTTAACTTTACTTTATTTTTTTTATAATATTTTATTCTTGTTTAGTATATTCTTTGTTTAGAACATTTCATATACTTATCTACTTCTATATTTACAAGTGAAGATATACATACACATACACACATCACATTTAAAAATTTTTACCATTAATAAATATTCTATTGTATAATATGTTTGTCTATTATAGAATGGTGGAAACACATACATATTATATTATGGTGATTATTATGAGGCGACGATAATGACAGCATATAGAGATGATGACAACACGATGTAACAATAGAATCTTTTCCTCAATAAATTTCCCCGTCGAATGGTTTATAATGTGAAACGGATGAAATTAATTTTTTTTTATTATTTTCTAAATTTATTTGCTATTTAAATAAATCAATTTAGGATGTTATACTTGACAGAAGTAAATTTTATTTTTATTTTAATTTTTATCTGCATGTAAGTATATATGCCTTGTGCCATTGATTTAATAATATATATTCTCGGATAATAATATGAGTGTAAATAACATTTTTTTATTTGATGATATTTTGAGGTAGAAAAGCATACAAGAAAATCAGAAAGAAAGGAAAAGTCTATAAATAATTTAATTTTTTTTTTGTATAATTATAAAAGAAAAATGTTGAAAGATTATAATTTAAATATCTATGTAGTAAATTTAAAATAGAAAGATTTAAAGAAATTATTATACATATATATTTTAATTTTTTATTATACAGAATTCAGTTTACACTTGATTGAGCAGATAGATCTTAAATATTAAAATTATTGATAAAATGTAATGAAGTTCGCGATATTGAATAATCTCAAGGAATCAAATTGAATTTAAAAAAGTAAAAATATTAGAGGAATTGAGAAAGATAATTCAGAATTATTTCTTCATACTAAAATTAATTTATGAATTTGTTATACCGGCTATATTGGAATAATATGTATATATATTTATTAAAGGTAATTTTATAATATTTAAATTTAATTATAGAATATTTTAGCCTAAAATTTGTACAATTTTAGAAATCACAAGGATTGAGCTCTATAAATGTAATAAAAACTTGGAATTGTTAAATGGAAATGTGCTATTTTACAAACTATAGATTTGACTACATTTTTTTTAACACTATATTGAAAAAAAATAGAACAAAACAAAAAGGAAGTATAAATCATTTTCTAAATTTTATGCTTGATTTGTTTCCTAATTAGTAGCATACAACAAGACCCTTTATATTTGAGAACAAAAAAAATTATAGTATAAAAAAAACAACAAAATCAAATTCACTTTGGAATCGAACAGTGAATAATTAATTGATAAATCAATCGTTAACCGCTTAGAATCTATGAATTTTTTGTAGTGATCTAAAAATAATTCAAGAAATTAATGAAAATTTTGAATATTTTAATTTAAAAATTAATTTTAATATACATTTGTATGTCAAAATTGATGTATCCGCTATATGCTCTAAATTAATTTTCTTTATTGCAATAATTAAAAAAATTCATAATATGTTGTTCAAAAATTTGTGACTTCTAATCTAACGTATATTGAAAAAACTGCGTCAACTTACACAAAGCATGACAATCAATATTGTTTATAAGCAGAAATTAAGATGACTAGTGCGTTCGAGGCCGGATTACGCTCTAATTACCTTTTGTGAGTAAAAAAACACATTCGTGATATAATTGGACTCCACCGCAAAAACCAGGTGATTGTGCGTTCACATACAGGTCGGTCATTAGATTCATCCCTTTTTTTTTAAGGATCTTGTTCATATACTTCATATTTTTGCTAGAAATGATGTCAAGTACAGAAATGCTCAACTCAACCTCTCATTCAACTAACGGGAACAATTTCACTCTCTGCAGAGCCGGTCATCTACAGAGATAATGAATAAGCGTGTCTGTTTTACAAAATTTCCCGACAACCGTATGATACAACAATTTAAAAGGGAGTCCGAGCTTAGCATCGTGTTCACCCCCCGATCAGGGTCCCGCATAAATTGTCAACACGTTAGTCGAATTTCCTCGTGACATAAAAATAAACTTCCTCGTTTTGTTGTTATACGGATACGCATTTCGTACACATTTTCCTTTCAAAATTCGCGCTCAAAAATTCATTCAAATCCAATTTTAAAGAACGAAAAAAGGCAGCTAAAGGCACACAAAAAAAAATTCATTCATGTATGCAAATTTTATATTTCATACCTTGTAGAAAATAACAGAGATTTTTTTTTTGAAAATTTTAAAGCTAAAAAAAAAAACGTGACTCAATTTTTATGTTATTGGTATTGATTGCTTTAAAATTTGAATTTTCATATGGAAAAATTAAAAAGGGTTTTTCCTTTCATTTGATTTCAAATTTTCAATTCTCCTTATAATTTTTATTTTTCGGCAAGCATTAAAAGAGAGAAAGAGAGAAATAAAACGAATAGATTAGTGAATTGTTTAATTGTAACCTTTAAAAAATAGTAACAAAAAATAATAAAAAAAAATTAGTGATTTAAAAGGGAAATTTTTTTTTTTTTGGTGAGTGATTCGATTTTTAACAGATTGATGACTTCGTGAGGGATATTTGACTTTACTTTTGTATAATATGAACCAAAATCCGTCATATATGCACACTAAGCATATATGACAATAAAATGCTATAGCAGAATGTAGAAATTATAAGTACAGTTAGTAATTGTTTTTATCAAATTCACTTTTATGTTTAACAATATTATACATCCACCTCTAGGTACCCTTCTTGGTATAAAGTGTATAGATTTTATTAAATACCTATTTTTAGTTTTAATATTTTGCTACCGCAGTTTGTATATAGAGAGTGATAATAATGTAAATTGGTATATGGAAATTTTGTAATAAATTTCGCTCTTAGACATTTTATAATTTCTTTGATATTATTTTATTTTTTGTTTTGAGAAATTAAGAGAAAGTTTTTTTCTTTTTAAAAAAATTATATTACCAAATTGTAGTTTAAGTTTAAGAAAATGAATTGTTTTTCGTATAGGAGAGGGTATATGTGCACCTATTCCAATATTATTTTAGTAATGTGAAGTGAAGAAATCTATACATATGTATAAATAATTCATGAATATATATTCGTGATTATTATAAAATTTATTATTCAAGTATATAAAATAAAAAACAAAAATGTTACAAATTTAATGAAATGGAAATTTGGTATATGTAATAAAAGTCAAATTAAAATTTTTTCCAATTCAAATTTGAAATGATATTATAAATTTTATGTATATATATATATGTACATGGTAATTTATGTAATTTATATGTAATTTCCCTTTTAAGCAAAAGGAAAAGTGAAAATTAAAATTAATTAAAATTTTTGTTTTTTTATAAATAATTGAAAATTTGAAATTTTTCATTCATTTTATTTTATTTTATTAATATTGTGTATACGAAGGATTCAATCATAGAATGTGACAGTGACAACTGACAAATATTAAAGTAAGAGAACATAATATATTATTTCTCTTTTGACTTTTTCAGCGAACAACCAAAAGAAAGAGAATTTCTTCTGGTTGTTTTGCTCTATGAGATATAATTGAAACTAAAATATTTAGGTATAATTGATAAAAAAAAATCTATAATTTTCGGTAAAATTTTTTAAAAATTATACACCAACAATATGTTTGAACAAATCTGAACAGTATTTTGTAAATGTAATTCTCTCATTCTAGTTCGAAAATCGAAAGTTTATTCGAGTTACATTTTCGTATAAAAGGTTTTACACTGTTACTATACATAATAACTCACTTTTGTATGGATTCTGCCAGGACGATAAGAAGACGGCCATTCATATTCTATAATGTGACTGTACGGTTTTGGTCGCCAAATGATTTTGATGGGGCTTCCTCAGTACTGATGGGGTTTATCCTGGTATTTATTTGGAACCGGTATGTAATATATAAGCGGGATATAGGAGACCTACGATAAGCTATGAATAATCGCAATGGTCGGAGAGGAAATATTTCTTTAACCAAATTTTTCGCTTGTAATCTACAATCTACATACAAATGGAGTTGTGATGCAAGTATGCCTACAATATTATTATTTATTTTAATTAAATTGGTAATTTTTAAGGAGAAGCTTGTTTAAGAGAATTGTTATTATTTATTAAAAAGAGCGAAATTCTCTTCATTGTCCATATTATTCTCCATAAAGCAAAACTAACTCTCTCTTTAATATTGTTTATTTATATCCTATTATTTTTACCATTACGGCTATCCTCTTAACAATTTATTAAATTTCGGTTTACATAAAAAAAAAAAACGATTTAGTCTAAGTATACCTTAATAAAAATGAACTCTGATTACTATATTAATGTACAGGTGATGTTATAATTAAATTTTAATTTATGTTCAGGTGCAGATACATACATATATTGAGTTAATTTTCAAAAAAGTTTTGTAATAACACTCAAATTAATCATGTAAACTTTAATACATAATTTAATATAATATTTATATTTGAATATAAATTAAAAAAAAATGCATAAAATATTTTCATTACAATGTACAAATGTACATAAATAAAATGTATATGTGTGTATGGAATACGCATATCCATATGCAAGCCCATACCTACACCTAAACGCGTTTACGTAAAATTATTCTGGTATCCTTTTTTTTTTCGTTACGCTCGAATTATTATTGATTATAAAGACAATTAACAAGAAATTTTAGATTTTTTTTCCATATATTTATTTGCCGGGTTTTTTAAAAAAGGTTTGTATATAGACTTGATCAGACGATATAGCAAAAAGTAAAACAAAAAAAAATGGCAAAGTTATTTTTGATATTTTCTGTTTTCATTGTTTTGAAATTCATCACTTTCGATTATTTTCAAAACATAAAATGTAAAATAAAGGAAAAAAACACTGAAACTCTGGCAAGTTTCAAAGCCGCTCCCAGCTATCATAATTTTCACTCATCCAATTATTTTATTTTCTATGAAAAAAAAAATATTTTTTTTTTTTATATTCAAAATGTTATACGTTATGCATACATAAGTAATATAAAAAGGGTTATTAAATGGTTGATGTTAGTTAGTTAGTTAGTCAAAGAGGGGAAGTGACACCCTCAACACGGTCACCCAGAGCTAGGCCCATCGGCATCTCTACACAGCACTTCCCTTCCCGTTAAATCCATTCAAGTCGTTTGACAAAGTTCAGCAGATAGCTCCCCCAGGTGCCCCGAGAGCTCCACCAATTCATTAAACGAATATCCTCCGCATCAGAGCACGTAATGAACGTCCTCCACCATCCCCAGTTGTTGACAAAGTAGATAAAAATATATAACAGAAATTTGAAGGAGCTATCACAAAATGTGATTCTAATTTTAATTAATCGCATTTGATATTTATAATTAAAGAGTTATTGGAAGAGAAAATGGATGAGTAACAACTGAGTTTTGTGTGATCATTCATTTAAATTGTGAGATCGATTTGATTCATGTTATAGAATATTACTGAATCTTAATTGTGTAGAGGATTTTATAAGAAGAATGCATAATGTTTATTTGATGTGAATCCTTGAATTCAAAATCGCAATAATACCGTATTATATAATATCGTATACGGTAATATATAGTTCAGGAAAATGGAAATTTTGAAATGCATTTTTACTGAATTGTTTATTAATACAACATTATTTCAACTTTACTATCAAAATTACATTAATATGGTATTGCTGCACAATTCAGCAATTGTAATTCATAAGCTGAATTGTATATTAATACCGTATTATAGTATTTGAAAGTCTGAGAAGATTATTGTTGCTACATTCTTGGATAACCGTGTTGAAAAACCTTTTAAATATGTATTTGTATACATATATAGATATATCAGGTCTGAGTTGAATATTCATGTGTGTTTATAGCTGCATAATATTGTTTTATCATTTTAATATCATTGTTATTATTTATATCGAAGTCATTTATACACAATTTTTGCATCATCCCCATGGCAATATGTAATTATGAATATATGGAAGTTGATGTTTTTTTTTAATTTAATTTTTCCCATTTTTTTTTTTAATTTATTTTGTTTTTTACTTTTATTTTAATATAACATAAACTAAATCTTTATACTACAACATAATAGTATTATATATGTAATACTATAATATAGAGAGAACCAGTTAAAGAGTAATAAAATTTGATCGATTCATTGTAAGCCGACAAAGAATATAATGAAATTTAATTTTATGAATAAATTAAATTTTATGAAAATGATTAATAATCGCAAAAAAAGGAAACATAACACAGAATTAAGCTGAAAAATTTATGAAAAAAAAATATTGAATTTAATAAAACAAAAAAAAAAAAACAAAAATAAGAAAAGAATTCCAATCAAATCGAACCCAAATATAATTAATTACCGCTTTAAAAAATACAAAACAAAAAAATAAAAATGCAGTAGTAGTTTTTCTTAAGAAAAAATCACTCAATACAACATAAACAGCAAACATTCAAACATTCAATACAAAATTTTGTTGTTTTTAAAATTATGTTGCTTCCCTTTAGTAGTTAGTGTTATTGTAGTTACTTTGTTGCTTGTTTTTATATTTTTATTATTATTTGTCTAGAAAAGTGTTGATTTACTTTGCATCCGTTTTTAATTCGATAACATCGTAAAAAATTTTTTCTTTTAATTTTTTTTTTTCCAATATTTTTCCAATTTTTTATAAAGATTTTTTTTTTCAAAATTTACTTTAGAGTAATTCTTAGATTTTATTATTTAAGAATATTGTTTGAAGAACAAGACGGAATATTGCAGGTCTATTTTAATTTTATTCTCTTTTATTTTTATAAGAACAATCGTAAAAGAAATCTAAATTAAAAACGCAGATGTTATACAAAATTTATAATCGAAAATAACTGTTGTTATTCGGAGTAAAAGTTCGGAGTTGATATTTTCTATGACTGATGAACTATAGTTTGATGTCAGTACGTCGAATATAAAAATGTCGTCAAATATAATATGTACTGTGAAATGTAATGTTTCTTTGTTTAATCTCAATATTTTCCTTTTCCGAAATATTCCGAAAAATATAAAGAATTTTCGGAGCACATCGATGTAATCGATATATTATGTCAAAAATTTAATGTCATAAAACATAAACAAGACTGCTCGTATTTCGAAGTGCTTTTATGAAAATTGTAATTTCTCCTGAAACTACTATTTTGCACTCTCCAAAACTCTCTGGGTTCAAAGTCGCAGTAGTACTGTATTGCTACACAATTTCGCTTATGCTTTGTAGCTTATGAATTATATAGTTGCTGATTTGTGCAGTGATACATTGATATTGCAATTTTAAAGTCATGGTCAAACGGATTAGTTTTTGTATTTTATTTCTCGATGAGAGAATTTACAAAATTTTAAATACACTCAATACACAATGCGTGAGTATGAGTTCATCACATACAGGGCCAAATGTGGTTGTGAATGTCACATAAGCAAAAGCTTATATTATATAAAATTTTATTTTAATTCTTACCTGTGGTACACTTGTCGCAATATAGGCAATTATTTTGACGATATTCTTTTTTGAATTACATACATATATACATACGTATATACATGTTTCAATTTTGTTTGGAAGATTTTTTCAATTTTAAATTTTAATAATTTTTTCTTACTCATTTGTTTCATACAATGAGAACAATGTATTCCAGTTGAAATCTTCTTTTCACGCTACATTTATGCATGCCTGCATTATGTAGGTTTAACCTAGTTCTCAATTTTGTTGCTTTCGATTTTTTCTATAAATTTTTTCATTCTCTTCAATTTGAAGTTCTTTATTTCTGCTTTTTGAGCTTCTCAAAGAATTCCGTTTTACTACAATGTTTCATAATTCTATTTTATTTTTTTAATAGCACAATTCTGAAGCTTTATTCAATTTTTAATGTTTTAATTTGTAATTTTTTTTTTTTTTTCAAAATTCCAATTTATTAAATTGAATTATATTGATAATCTATTAAAATTTTGACAGAGAATTCAAATATTTTAAATTTTTTTATTTTATAAAACAGAAAAAAAAAATATTTTCTGATAAATAATTGGAATTTACTTATAAATACTTACAATGTTGCAAAAACCATTATTAAAGGACTCTAAAAATTAATAAAAATAACCAAGTGTAATAAAATTTTTTTTGCCTCCTTTATTTTCAATTAAAAAATTTTTGCCTACACATATAAAAAAGAACAATCATTTAAATACTTTGTATATGCAATTTAAATCAGAAAGAGAAAAAGAGAAGACACATGTGACATGATATTTTAATTACAAATTATGTAAAAAGTTAAGAAGTCATTTAGTGGTTTTGTTTTTGTTTTTGTTTCTACAAGTTTTCTCTTAATTAGTGTGGTGAACTTCCAATCAATAGCATGTTTCTGTCATGTCATTATATATGTAATACTTCTCAGTTATTAAATATTATTTTGTTAACATTAAAATATTTTAAAATATGGTAATGAAATAAATAAAGACCCATGACTGTCTACACAAAGTAATTGTAAAAAAAGGAATTATAAAAAAAATGTGTTGTGTGTGTGTATATATGTGTATTTTATGTTCTTTGTTTTGGAAATAATCTCATATATTTGACAATAGAGTCATATTTTAGTTTTACAAACCATAGAGTTGGGCAGGTTTCCAGTATACCGTAGTTTTTTCGTTATGAGGCTATTGATATTTATTATTTATTATTGGTATTCAATATCGAATATTGTGAATATATTGGTAGTTGCTTTTATATAAGGATTTTTTACTATATTATATTGTATATTTAAGTTATTCTATATTGAACATAATTTTTATAGTGACCTTACCAGAATTTGAGAATCCAAGAGTTTTCGGTTGAAGGACTGATGCCATAACCAATGCCACATTTGTCGGATAAATGTCGGATATAAAACCATACGATGCTAACATGCATGTCAAATGTAATATGCAAATGCTATTTTGACATTGACATTTTGTATAGTGACAATTAAAATTCAATTCTAATTTAATACAATTAAAGCAGTTGAATATTTTTGTGTTGCAGTTAATATTTTGCAATATATTGTGTAGAAACGATCATATCTTGCAGCTTTTTGAAGATTCTGTCAATTTATCGATATTTTCTGTCAATTTATTTTCTCTTTAAGAAAATTTTGAGTTAATTTCCCCATCAAAATAAACTAAGGTAGTGTTTACATTATACAACAACAGTTAAGATTAAATATACGATAAAATATCATGATTGTTAACATATCAGACTGAAATTATCCGAGACTATACGTCAGAATTGTAGGTGTTCGCGACAAAAATTATAGCCAAAATAAAAATTAGTTGATCATTGTTGAAAATTTCGAAAAAAAAAGTTAATTGCCGTCTTTTGTAGTTTTGTAGTTGTACAATATGTCTGATGAGAATATTGAGCAATTTCTATTATTTGCAATCAAACAAAATCAGTGTTTACGCCTTGTCGACTAATGTCAAACAGTGTTTACGCATTGACGACTTTTATCAGACTCACATTTATTGTCAGTCCATAATTATGTAAAGATTATCTAATAAAATCGATTTCAAAACAAGTTTAAAATTTTTTTTCCAAAAATGTAGAGATTTTTAAAAAATCGTATATTGCGAGCTTACATTCGGTAATATTGTTGCCTAACCTATTCATACCCACAGATTTGAATGCATTACATAAGCAAACTGAATACATTATGTAATTTTAAAGCAAAGAATTTCAAGGTTTCAAAATTAAATTCGCGAAAATAGAATAACTTGAATTTTATTTAAATTTTAAATTTATAAACAATTTTTTTTTCTTTAATTTTATGCAGCAAATTTGTTGGATAACAATTCCGAACAAAAATATTCTTGCAATTCTTTTATCCTATAAGAATTTATTCTTTAATAGAAATTTCATATATCACCGTTCGTTGATCAAAAAGAATTGTAAATTTCTTGTTAAAATAGCATTCCCATAGCCTTTCTGAATATTTTCAACTGCTTTACTATTTTAATTTTACTTTTTTCTATTTTTGAAAACAAGTTTCAAATTCTTTTACTATAAAAATCGTTTTCACTTTCCATAATGTTTAAATTTTTTATTTTTTTATACAGGATTTCCTTGTTGTATTCCCCAAGTTCAGATCTATCAATAATATTATACACAGAAATTACAAAAATAAATAAATAAAAAGAATTTTCCCAATGAATTCCCATAATTCCCAAGTTTTTTTTCCATTTATGTTCATATTGTATAAATTTACGATGATCTGGTTAAAATTGTGTGTCTTACATTGTTATGATTATGCATACAAAATACACACATGTTCGCGTAATTACTCTCAACAACAAAAAAAAAAAAAGGGTATCCAATGAATCCCATAATTTTGTATAACTTTTCAATTGTGAATGCGATTCTAATGAAGAATAAATAAATGTAAAAAGAGGGAAATATGATGTATAAAAAGGGAAAATTCAATCAAATCATGATGATGATCAAATCATTATCAATTTTTGTTTGGATATATTTTTCTTACTATACATTTTACAAGACAACACTATTTATTTTGTATATTTTAAAAATGATTACAAATCAGAACTCCTCATCAATTTGAAGAAAAATCTATAATTCCTTTGAATATTGGAAGGGGAATGAATTTCGATCTGTGAACGTATGTATGTACATTATAAAACATATACGTAAATATTGAAAGTTTCATATGAACTGAAAAGAGCAATATTATGAATTAAACATGAAGTTGAAAAATGAGATATTTTTGTAGACAGAATGTACCTATAAATACAAAGTGATCTTTGAAAAATTTTTGTACGTATTTGAGCGAAATGAGGGGCGATTTGAATAACAAACTGAATTGAGTATCGAGGAATAATGCCTTTCAAGATTGAAAACTACTTTTTTCAATTTCCATAGTCCATTAGACTGACGTGTTGTTATCAAAATAATCATAATTATGTAAATTATATGACGAAACTTATTGTTCTAACAGGAACAATTTATAAAAATTGGTGATAAAGAATAAGTTGTGGTAGTTATTAAATTAAAAAAAACTTAAAATAAAAAAAAGAAAATGTATGCAGAGCATTGTTGGAAAGTCAAACAACTAAAATTAATACCTTATTTAAATTTGACGAGAATTACCCTTTTTTACCCACTAACAAAAATATACTTAATGGAAGTTTTGATTATATCACATTTGACAATCTGACTAAAATATTTATTTATATAATAAAATATTTTATTATTTACATATTTATGGAAATTACCCTCAAATGATCTGAATTTTTAGCGGGTTACCCTGTATTCGCTTTTTGATCTAAAATTACCCTCATTTTTACGTAATTACTCTTCACTTTACATTTACGACGCAAAATGCTTTTATTGATTTATTTCAGAAGAGAAATAAAAAATGAACTGTTTAACTGAGAGAAAGAGATTGAGATGGTATGATATTACTCATTTTACTGTTTTACAAATTTTCTCCGCTCTAATAATAATTTCATTTTTGAAAATTTATTGAGCACACTTTGTATTTATGTACAAATAATTTTATCAAACTATAAGCAGATCTCTTGTTCTCTTGTTTTATACTTAACGATAGTAGTTAAAAATTAAAAAAAAAATGCGTATATAAATGGTATTGAAAGTACAAATTTCATTTTTTTAGTGCTACTGTACAGTTAACTGAATTTATTCATGATTCTATCCCATCAAACTGATGAATCTCACAAGAACAATAGAATTGTACAAAAATGTTTACTTAAAATTATCACAGATTTTTACTCTTTTTTTTTTTTTTTTTTTGTGTGTTGCCAATTCATTTTTTATGCAGTGCAATTAAACTTAGTTTTGAAAATGAAGCTTGAATTTTCGATCTCTTTCAATTGAGTATGCTTGCATATAAAAGATTTATTCTCTATATAAAGAGATTATGTGAATGTTAATTTTCTGTTCTCTTTGTTTTCGAAATGCGTATGAGAAAGTAAAACTAATGTAAACATCTATAAGTTACAAAAGAAAGTGTAGATTAAGACATTGACTATAATGAGAGAAGAAATTGAAAATATTGAACTTGTGGTTTGAATAATGTACCCTGTAAAATTGTTTTTTCTTTTTAATTTTGAATATGAACAACTCCTCAATACAACTGATACTAAATATCTCTTTAAAATCAATTAAAGTTCTGAAAAGATAAAAAAAATTTAAACTTAGTTTTATTTGAAAATACAATGAAATTCTATTAGATTTTTTAAATTATACCGTTATATTATTATTATACTCCCTGATATTGTTTAAGATTCGATATATTAAAGCTTAGATTTAAGCCATGACCGGGTTCAATATTTTTTTCCATAAATTTCGTATAGTTTTTATAATTTCATTAATGTTGAGCATTTAGCCTACAAACACTTGGATAATAATTATAATTCCAATTTATTTTCAGGTTTAAGTTCGCATTTAGACTCAAATTTGAGTTCGGCCTCGGGTTCATGTTCTGATTTCGGAATTGATATCGAATTTGGTTTTAGGTTCGGAGTTCGTTTCGATTATTTTGCCATATAAATTGGAATTATTGTTTGAGTTCAGATTCGAGTTTGGATTTGGAATTCTGGTTCAGATTCGTTTTCGGACACTGGTTCGGATTCGGATATGGATTTCAGGTTCGAGTTGAAGGTTAAATTCGGATTCGTTCGGATTCTTTAGTTCGATTTTAGATTCATGATTCAGATTCAATTTAAATTCGTAGTTTTTTTTTTTTTAAATTTCATTTATTTTTTTAATATAGACATTAAAAATTTGATTTATGTCAACTGTTATTACTTAATTAACTTGAGTTAAATCTTTCAGGTCCTCATTTTTTAAATTTTACTTTATTTAAAAAAAAAACAAAGCACGACCAACAGCAATTTCACGAGAATTTCTTTTGTTTTATACATTTTTGAAAGTATAATTATATTTTTACTATTAATAACTCATTTCAATTTCATAGTTTCCATTGTGTATTGCAACTTTAAAGAATAACAGAGCCTAGAACATGATTTTTAAAAATTATCAAATAAACGCTTTCAGTAATCAAACAAAAGACTGAAGAGAGAAACTCTTTTTTTTTTTATTCTTTAATTTTTTTCCTTCTCCCGCGTCAAGTCTTTGGCTTATTTCTGCTTTATTTTTTATCCTATAATAAAATTTTTGAAAAATTGAAAGTGATCAATTTAAGTTTTCATCAAGTTCTTTATTTTCTTTTAAAAATTGTGTTTTTTAAGAAGATAAAAAAAATTTCATAGAATTTTTTTCTTTTAATTTTCAATCCTTTTGGCTAAAAAAAAAAAAACAAAATATAAAATCAAATTTATTTAATTTTTTTTTTTAATTCGGCCTTTACGTTTCTATTTTTTGCTTCTCTCTGAATTATATGCATATGTATGTATGTATAGAATATGGCTGTGTACTCATATATGGGTAATTTATCAATTAGATCATTCGATTATTAAACCTTTTCTTTCTTGAATTTCAAATAGAATTATTTTATGTACATAAAATCTTCTTTAAAACCTTATGAACATATACACTTACCTTTCATGTATATTTTTACAATTGATATAATTTAATAAAACAAATTGAAATTTTTTTATATAATTTCAAAATTGGACGTATACATGAGAAATTTGAATTTCAATTTTGTAATGCTGAAAAAAATTCATAACGTTATGCTTAGAATAAAAATATCCGATTAAAAACCTTGCCTTCACGAATGTCATTTACGTAAAAAATCGAGAGTGATCGAGAGTGTCATAAGTTCGCCATTAATAGTTGCAGACATAGTTGAAAATGTCATACTTTTGGGTTTGAAACTTAAATAAAATTAATTGTCAAAGACGGCAGATGGTTCATTTTAGCTTTAGAATTTCAGAAATTCTTTTAGTAGTTATGATGAAAGTATCAGAAACATCTTAAAGGGAAAAGAGCCGGTATCGGTATCGTTAAGCTCGGAAAAATTTATAGGGTAGCAGTGACGTTATCTCCATTCGTCACTGTCTTTTCATATATGGTTACAAATTATGTATTTTTATTCTACAGTGCTACCATCTAGTGCAATAAATTAATAATCTTATTTTAATTTATAAATTTTCGGAAATTTTTGTTTTTGTCCTAGATAGGATTTAAATTAAAGAAGAATTAATGATCGAAAATTTTCAGAATTTTCGTTATTCCAAAATGAAAAAAGTAAATGAATTAAAAATTTAAAGGTCGGTAATTTAACTAGTTTCAAATTAGTTAGTGTCAATAGTACTAAATAGTGTCAAGCAATAGGGTTACGGTGTATCAAATTTTGCAATGACAATTTATTTTAATTATAAAAATATTAAAGCCATCTGTAGGAACAGATGTTTATAATTAAATGTCAACACTACTCTTTTAGTAAATTTCTATTCACAATTAATTTTGAACAATTGTTTTCAGTGAATGAAAAACATTAAAGCCAACTATCGCAATAATTGCTTATATTATCTCTCTCTCTCTAATGTGCCTATCCACTTCTAGATGTTAGCGGTCATATGTCGTTGGCGATTGCTGTTGTTGTTATATTCTTGCAACGATGTTATTGTACTCTTCACGGTTCGTCGCCACATGCATTAAGTCGCCTGTGTTGGAAATGTCAGTCCAATTCCTGATGTTTCTCAACCATGATAACTGTTTTCTTCCAATACCACTGTGGCCCTTTAATTATATTCATCATTAATTATTCACCGCTTATATTGACCTGATGTTTAGGTAAGAACCGAATTTTCTTAATCAATCCGTTCTCTATGATAACCTCAATATACTAAAATCGAAATTACTGCCCTATTGTTGTAAGAAAACAATTAAATTTTTATTTTCATGCTTTGCTTTTCTTAATTATTTTTTGATGTTGTAATTTTTTTTTTTGTACTACAGAATTCGCTAGTATCATCCTAGGTGTTCTGATTGTAGTAATTTATCATTTCGATATTAAATTTTTTTTATTTTTCGTTTTATTTATTATTTAACATTTTACAGAAGAGCCAGAGCCATTACCAAAAAGAAGAAATCGAACAAATTGAAAATAAAAAACTCAAATAAAAAAATTGTTCTAAGCAAATTTTAAATAAAAAGTCGGGTCTAAGATATCTATGCCGTCCGGATCTATCTCTACTTATATTGTAATATGTACACATAGATATAGTTCTATAGTTGCACGATTTGTCTGGATGTCTGTAGGTACCTATACAACATAATTTTTAATTTGTTCTTTTTTTGAACAAGAAACCGAACTGTGACTAAACCTAGAAAAAATTAATAAAAAAAATAAATGTTGAGAAACTTACTATCCCCACCACAACACAACAATTACTTTTTCATATCAGAAACCACCAACAGAAAACAACAGCAGCATAATATCAGTAAACGCAGCACGAGGGAGCGAAATTCTATATGTGTATGTAAATAGAAAAAATTATAAAATATAAGATGTTGTTATTAAAATGTAGAGCCACAATATTTTATAAATGGCAATCTTGAATGTTAAAGAAAATAAAATTAATTTTTCGCAAATAAAAAAAAAAATTTTGTTGAGAAATTACGGCAGAAAAAAAAAGATATAGGAGAATAAATCCTGAAGGAATAAATAAAGATCATTTCTTAGTTAAAATCTCAAAAGGTCAAAACAAAAAAAAAAATGTGAAATGAAAATCACATAATTACTTTACAATGGCAATTTATTTTAAAGGGAGCCGGAGCTGAAAATTTCGTTAGTATATTCGAAGCTTTAATTTTAAAAATGATTTTCATAAAATATTAATTAATTGCAGATTTTTATAAATGTGAAACGAAAAAGAATGGAACAAACAATGCTCGAATTATTCTCAACATTTTATATTAATTATGCAGCAGTTATACAATCTGACAATAAGATCTTTGAAGAATTACCAAAGCAAGCGGATATTCTCTGCTTCTCCATTTTGCAAATAAATTTTTATTTCGAGTAAAATTGTGAAGCTGATGATATTGAATAGGAATAATAAAGTGGTTCTAACACTGGATCCAAATTATATATGATGTGTGGTCCGAACATTTCTGTGATCATTCAAGTTGCTACACGAAAGCGTATCAAAAACTATATTTACTTGATATATGTATATTTTAGGTGTTTTACATCAACAATACTGGGCCGATATTCTTGGATTGTAGTAATCTAGGATTTTTATTCAAAATTTCCTGCAGTGACTTATAGCAGGAATGATGTCTACGTGATATAATTGGTCTTTGCACATGTCGATTCTTTCATAAGAAAAAGAAAACAGCTAAACGAATTCTTTGTTGATTTCGTTTCCACGGCTACTCAGGTGGCGGCTTCAAAAAAACGCAATTATTTATTTGCCAAGTAAATTGTTTTAGACATTATTTATACTTTTAAATTATTTGTAAATGCATATGTACGTATATGTATACATACATACATTACATACAAGGCATATATAGATATGGTCTATTGTATAGGAAAAGAAATAAAATAACATCTTCACTGCGAAATTTCTTTTATATGGTCCAGAAGCATAATTATCATCATCATAGTCATCAATAAAATAGTCATCGTATACTTATTTAATATATACATATATTACAAGTTCTAAAGTGGAATATTAAAAAGTGTACCACCAGTGAATTTGTTTACGAAGCTCACTAGATATTGGACATGTTTTCCACAAAATATTTTTGGAATATTTTCAAAAATGATCAAAAGGCTATTGATAATTTTTGTGAAAGTAGTCCTAATATTGTTAAAAAATGTACTTTTTATATTATCCTATAAGTCTCCATAATTCTGATTGGAGAGAATTCCTCTCTCTAGATCTCTTTAAAACCTGTATTATTATAGTGCTTTATTGATTAAAATGGAACTGATTAAAGAGAAATATCTCCTTAAATTTCCCTTTTAATATTGTATTAAAACAAATATTTAATTTTCCCTATTTAGGAGATTTGTTATTAAACCATTTACAATTTAACAAAATCCAAGAGAGTCTCCAATTTAGTCTACACAGTAAGAGAGTTGTCATTAGGGAAAGCGAAAAAACAATTCTCTAAAAGTAAAATAATTTATTTTTCGTTTAAACTAAAAATGTCATATGGGTATATTATACACCCTGTATTTATTTTTTATATTATCATACACACGAAGTTCTAGATACGTTTATTGAGTAAAAGAAATGCGAAAAACCTTATAGCCAAATTAAAAAAGAACAAAATTTATTTGTTATGCTTTCATTTTCTTTTTGTCTCATTTCAGTTTCTTGTGTCTATCTATACACTATTAATACACATGGTGGTATAAGAAGAAGAAAACATAAAAAAGGGATCATGGTCAATGGGTGTTACTAAACAACATCCTTTTATCAAAACAAATAACATAACATCTACATATACATACATCTATATACTGATATAGAAGAGCGCAACAAAAACGATTATTTTTGAAGTTAAGAAAGGAAAAAAAATAGAAAGAAATTTTTCTACTATCATCTTAGATATTTTCATACTAAAACAAGGAACATGGGAATAAAGAAACGTGTAAGAATACTTAGAATAAGAATTTTACAAAAGTAACATTAAAATTACATAAAACAAATTAATTTTAAATTGGTGATTTGTAAAATAGCACATTTCCTTAAACAAGTGAAAAAATTTTGTTTAAATGAAAATTGATTTTATTTTTAGATTTCATTATCTGATTATCATAATAGCAGCTACTATTGCATACATTTAGGATGAGAACATATGCATTTTTTAAGAACCATTACTATTTACAATAAGTTGGCTGTGGTGATCAGAGAGTGGAAGGCAATATTTCTTTTCCCTTATCTTTTTTTTTGTACAGTCTACAATCTAAATTTTATCATAATAATCAAATTAGCAGCTAATTTGATCACTTAAATTTATAATTTTTTTTTTTGGAAATTTCGATAAACGTTTCACGGTTTCGAACAGAAGTATTAGACGGTAGACGGTATTAGATGTTGAGTAAACATAGACAGGCAGAAATATTAAATTAATACAATATTATTGAAAAATTTTGTTCAAAATAAAAAATGTATAAAAACTCATTTGGCGTAAGAGTTCACAAAAATTATGTTACATATTTGTATATTATTAATATGTAGATGTAGTCATAGAATACTAGTACATATAGTTATATTAGAACATTGAGGTATACAAAAGATATTGTGAATAGAATGGAACATAGAATGGATGGTGGGGAAATCTGAATTATCATTCAAATGTAAAGGCACATTATCATATACTACTTTTTTCTTATTGTATTTTAAATTTTATTTTCTCTCTGTATACTAATCTTATACATGAAAAATAAAAATTGATATGCCAACAAAAAAAAAATAATAATATTAACAAACTGGCACAGTAATAATAATAATAATAATAATAATAAAAATCGATATAAAAATCTTCATGTTACTGATATTATAATATCGTAGTTACTTTTCTTACCATTAATCCAATATAATACTTAGGTACAAACTCAAATATACCAAATACAACATTATTTTCTTATAACACAATGTCGTGATTCTATGATGACAGCTGGATTTGTTTTCGCACATCCTAACATCACTATTTTTATAATACATATAATAATTTTGTTAAGGATGTTATTCTTAAAACAAAACAAAAACAGAAATAATTTGAAAATGTAGTTTAGAATTTTAAATTTCTAAAATCTCTTATAAGAGAGTCAGACACTATTATCATACATATTCCAATATAATATGGGTACATTAATTAAAAATTTTGATTCGTAATGTTTTTTTTTTGTTAATTCATCTAAAAGTAGAAAAGAAATGCGAAAAGAAATATTTTTTGTATAACAGATAAAAGAATATTAAATTTGCATTTATTTCAACTTTTATAAATTAAAAATTTTGACTGAATAAAAATATAAACATGAGTGAGTTTAAGAAAAAATCTGATTATAGAATTTTAAGTCATTTTAATACTATAAAAATAAAATAGAAATAAACTTGTATAATAGAATTAACTTGGGTGGGTATTTTTTCTTGGAAAAATATTATTATAAATGAATGCACTTGTAATTTAGGGCAATCTCGTTTATTCAGTTTTAGAATAATTCTAACTTGTAATACGTTCAAAAAATAAATACACTAAAAATATAGATCGTTTGGAAATTACTGTAATCTATAATGTAGAACTTTTAGGGCAGCGTGCATAAACGAAAACCCCCCTTAGTACTAGATTTACAATAACATACGTATGTATATTAAAAACTGGTTAAATTGTAAATTACTACTTTTAAAAGTGAAAAATTTCAATAGTAGCTTTTTTGAAAATTAGACAACTAGAAGTCACACATCAAAAATAAATTAAAAAACGCAGTATTATAATTTTTGATTCTTTAACTGCAGTAGCTTAATTAAGGAACTAAAACAGGATTTTTTTTTTGAAATTCAGTTCTAGTTCTAATTTAGATCTTTAATTTCCAGCATGTTTAATAAATCAAAAATATAAAATCTTTAAATTCAATCAATTTCAATTTAGTGCTAGAATTTCATTGTCAATTATAATTAAGCTAATAATCCGAAAAAAAAACTTTTCACTACTACAAAACAAATATAAGTTGTGAATCTACCAATGCAAAAAAAACCCTTTTTTAGTTTTAATTTAGAAATGCGTAACGATCCAGCAGTTTTTATAAGAACATTACTCGTAATTACTATTACTTAGTTACCTAATTGCTAATTACTTAATTATACTTAATAGAGAGAACATTAATGAATTGAAAAATTAATCAACTATCAAAATGCAATTCAAAAAGCAATGTATTTTCTACATTAAAATCTCTTAAGGATTTGCAAATTTCGAAAAATCGAAAGACTTTTAAAAGAGTTGTGATTTTGTATAACAGTTGTAATTCTTTAAAAAATATTCATAAATAAAACTATCATTATTTTTTTTTTTTTTTTCAAATCAATAAATGTTTTTTTTTTTATTTTTATAATTTTTTTTTTTTTTTATGGTAAATTATTAACAAAACAATTAAAGAGGAGATTTTTTTTTTTTAATCATACAATATTTTAAATTTTTTATAACACTTTGTTTTAATTTTTTTTTTATTTTTTTTTTTTTTTAATATAAATTGTATATTTATATATGGGGTAACACACTCTGTATATAATAATATAATATTAATTTTTTTTACAGTTAATATATATAGTATTATAATAGTGTTATATTATATATGTATAACAGTTATGAAAATGCTATTATATAAAGCATATTAATAATAATAAAAATAAAATTTTTATAAAATTCTTATATTTCTTTTTTATTTATTGTTTTTTTTTCTCTTTTTCTTTTATACTTTCTTATTTATTTTTAATTAATTGTTATACTTTTATTTTTATTTAATGAAATTTTTTTCTCTTTTTTTTTTTTTTGTTTATATATAAACAATTTGTATTTGTAAGTAGGTATGTAGAATTTATTATATTAATTATACATAATTATTTATATAATTTTTACAATTAAATATTCAAAAAAAAAAAAAATGTACTAAATGTACTAAAAAAAAAATGTATTTTCTAAATTTTATAATATTAATTTTTTTATATACCAAAAACAAAATAAACATTTTAAAAAAAAAAATAAACACTCTCTACAATTAAAAACTATAAATGAAATAAACAAAAATTTTTAATTTTTAAAAATATTTTTCCTGTTTTTCTTATTGTTTTCAATTTAAATTAATAATTATTTTATTTGTTATTATTATATAATTATAATTAAAGAAATAATTAATTACAAATCAAAAAAAAAAACACACACATTGCTTTCGTTTATAATACAAAAAAACAAAAAAAAAAATAATAATATTTTTAATAATTAATTAACAAACATTTTGAAAAAAAAAAAAATAATAATTTTATTTTAATAATTATATTTTAATAATGGTAATAATTAAGAAATAAACACAAAAGTTAATTAAATATATAAAATGCGTCCGTCTGCGCATGAGCATATATTTTTTTTTCTCTCGTTTTTTTTTTCTCTTGTTTTCCATTTAAATATTATAAAACAACAGTAATGAGAATAAAATTTCTTATTTGACAATAATATTTCTGTAATCTGTCATTATTAATTAATTAATTAATTAATATTTATTTATTAATATTATATAATGCACTTACATATTAAATTAATATACAAATAATTGTAAATATAATTATTTAAACAAACTTTATAATTAAGTTGTCGCCATTTTTCGTCAATATACATATATATATATATATATATATATATATATATATATATATATTTATTTATTTAATTTATTTAATATAATAAAATGTTTTCATCTTTTTTATTTTAGTTTATATAATAATAATTACAATTTGAAAAAAAATATTATATAATAAAATGTTAAAAAATTAAATATAATTATTTTTTATTATAATAGAAAAACACACTCAAATATTATTATTTAATAAAAATAGGAGTAATGAAAAAAAAAAAAAAAAATTATAAATTAAAATTTGAAATTTTCAATTTAGAAAAATTAGAATTTTTTCCAAACTGTTATATAAATTTATGATATAACAATGACAAAATAAAATGAAAGGAGGTTTGAAAAATTTTTAAATTAATTATTTTTATATTCCTTTTCTTAATAATTAAGATTTTCATTTAAATAAATTATAAAAAAAAAAAAAAAATCATTATGATTTTTCAAAAATAAAAAAAATAAAATTTAATATTTTCTCTAAAATGGAGAAAAATACAAAAAAAACAAAGTAATAAAAAAAAATAACAAATAATTAAAAACAAAAAATTATGAATTTTTTTTTTTTTGTTTTCATAATTAATTTATTATTAATTAATTATATATATATATACGAATATTTTTCATTCTTTTATTTAAATAAACAAATTAAATTAGAATACAAAAAAAAATTAAGAAATTGCATTCAAATACATTAATATTCGACAATTATTTAAAATTTGCATATTTCTAGGAGTTTTTTTTTATTTTTTTTTTTTTTTGATATTCATAAACATAATTATTATGTAGGAGAAATAATTAATAATAATTATTTCATTTACTATTTGTTTTTAATTTTAATAATTAAATTATTTAAATTTCTAATTCAAATCTCCTCAAAGTATTTTGATTTGATACATTTTTTCCTATATTTGATGACAATTTTGTAGTTGTTGTTGATATCATTGATGATGTACTTGGTATTTGTATTGTTGAAATTGATGTTGTTAATGCTGTTGTTTTTATAGATGATAATGATGATAATGAAGAATTTTTAATATTTTCTTTTTTTCCTTCTTCTTCTTCTTCTTCTTTTTGTTCTTCTTCTTTCATTTCTTCTTCATTATGATTTAATAATATAAAATTATTTATATTATTATTATCATTAATATTATAATTATTATTTTTATTATAATTATTACTATTATTATTATTATTATTATTATTATTGTCATTATTTTGCTCAATTGCCCGCCCAATTAAGGGAGAGGTTGAACATTTATTATCATTAACAGTATTATTATTATTATTATTAATAATTGATAATTTATTTGTTTTTCTATTATTATCAATATTATTATTGTTTTCATTATATAATTTTATACTGTTATTAATATAATTATTATTATTATTATTATTATTACCACTTTTACTATTAATTACTTTATTATCGGTGAAAATATTTTCTTCATCAACAATTTTCATATTATTATTATTATTATTATCACCAATTATCATTTTATTTTTATTAATTATTTTATTATCATTATTATTATATTCATTATTACTGTTATTATTATCATATTGTTGTTTTTTTTGTAATTGATTTGATGTTTTACCTAAGAAAATATTTGTTAATTGTGATGATGATGATGATAATGATGATATTTTTGATATTGTTGTCGTTGTTGTTGTTTGTGTTGGTATTGTTGTTGGTATTATTTCACAAATTATATTTGATTTTGTAGATAATAATGATTTTTTTATATTATTATCATTTGATGGTATTGATATTGCTGATGCATAACTGCTATAACTATCAAATGATCTAAATTGATTGTTATTATTATTATTATTATTGAATAATAAATCAGTAAAATTTGTTAAAATAATTTTTGTTAATTTATTATTATTTTCATTATTAATATCATTATTATCTAATTTATTATCATTATTATTATTATTAATATTATCATCACCTTTTATATTTAATATAAAATCATTTTCTGATTCATTAATATTTAAATTAACTAATTTAGTATTATTATTATCATTATTATTATTATTATTATTATTATTATTATTATTATTTAGAAATTGTGTTTTATTAATCTTTGGTAATTCTTCCATTGATTTATTAACATTAATTTTAATTCGTGATGAATTATAAAAATCAGAATTAAATTTATAATGATTATCAAATAATTGTTGGTGTTGTTCTTGTATTTTTGTACTTTTTGAATTATTTTGACTAAATGTTAAAAAATTTTCTTTATTATCATTATTACTATCATTATTATTATTTAATTGTGATGAAATTACATTTACAATATTATTTTGATTATTATGATAATTGGTGATTTTATTTTGTTTATTTGTTTCTTCATATTCTTTTTGTTGATCATTGAAAATTTCACTTTGATTAGGGCAATTAATTGAAGTGGTTATCGATGATGATAATGATGAAGATATTGTTGGCTTTGTTATCATTTTCAAATTTGATGATAAAAATGATGTTATTTTTGGGTAATAAGAATCAATTTTATTATCACATAAATTAACCATTTTCAAACCTATATTTTATATAGAAAAATAAATATGTATAAGAATATTGTTATTGAAAAAAAATTTTAATTAAAAAAAAAATTATTTTAAGAAAGAAACAAAAATAGAATGATGTAAATGATTGAAAGTTATAAATTATAAGTAGAAAATCCAAACACAACAAGAGGAAAGCATATTTGTTGAAATCTGATTAATTATCTAGTTTATACTTAATAAATGAGTACATAGAAAGCAAAGTGAAATTGTGCAAGTCCTGCAGTTTAAAAATTAAAGACAAAATCATATTGCCATAGTCAGAGAAACCAGAGTCTAAAAGTCATGATAATAATTTTTTAGTATTGAGTTGTAAAAATCCAGAATATCAAAGTAGTCAAAGAGAACCTTGTCTTTTTTATTTTTAATATTTTTTATTTAATTAAGTAGAGAATTAATGAAAGTGTAAAACTAGCAATATAAGACAAAACTTAAAGTGCTAATTTTGAGTATTGAGCTAGAATAATTTTTAAAAATTATTGTATTTAGTAGAGAGTTAATAGAATGATAAAAGAGAAATTTAATTTATTTAAAATTTCTTAATGTAAATAATAAGAAATCGGTATTTTATATCAGAAATAATAAGAAATTATTAATTAAAATTAATTAATTAATATTTACAAAGACAAATACTTGAATGACTGAGAAATTTCGGTAGAACGGCAGTAGTACAAAAATAATGCAAGAAAAATAAAAAAAAAATTATTTTACGTCATAATATTTCGGGAAATTTTTTGGAAAACTATTCAAATTGAGATGAACTCTAGTTTATATTAAAATTTGTTAATATTTATTAAATTTGCAATTATTATTCGTAGATTTATGAAAGTAGAATATATAAAAATATTTTTAAAAATTGACAGAATGAGAGCATAGTAACACCACCACACATATATGAAAAATGCATTATGAAACTTTAAATAAAATGTGATTAAAAACAGCAATAACACAAAAATATATAAAAAAAATAAATTTTATTGTAAACAGTAAAATAGTTTGGAGTGAAATTGATTTTTAGAAAAGAGAATAAATACCCTGTTCAAAAATGCAAAAATAAATTGTGCACAATAACAAAATAAAGAAATACAGAAAAGAAATTGATTATTTTTACTGAGTACATAATTACAATTTTTTTAAAGTAATGAGTACATAATTACAATTACAAAATTATAGTAATTTAAATAGAATAAAAATTATTATGATTTTTAAAGTAATAAATTATTACCTTCATTATTATTATTGTTATTATTAAATAATTTTATTTGATTTAAATTATTTTCATTATTTAAATCAAAATCATTATTTATTGGTAAAAAATCTAATGAATCATCATTATCTGTTTCAGATAATGGTGGTGAACATGCTGGTGGTGTTGGTGGCAATGATGATATTATAATATCATTATTATCATTATTATCATTATTGTCATTATTATTATTATTATCATTATTATTAATATGATGATTTTTATCAATATCATTCTTTATACCCATATTATTATTAATATTATAATTTTGTTCATTAATTAAACTATAATTAAAATCAAAAAAATTTGCAAATTTATTTTTAAATAAAGATGATGATGTTGATACCGATGATATTAATGATGATGATGGTGATGATATTGATGGTAATTTTATTATATTCGATTCTTCTGTTAAATTAACAATAGAATCACTAGTAGTAGTAGTAACAATAGCAGTAGTATAAATACTAGTAGTAGTAGTAGTAGTAGTAGTAGTGGTAGTAAAAATAGTAGAAGTAGTAGTAGCATTTTGACAATATTTAATATTATCGTTCATTTTAACATCATAATCATGCTGTTAGATAAAATAATTAATTTTTTTTTGTAATAAAATGTTATAAATATAACTTTCAAAATTTTTATGTGAATATAATTGAATGATATTTTAATAAATTAATTCCTGCCTGAATTAAAATCATAAAACTTCTGTTTCATGATTTTACGATGGGATGTTTAACAATTAATTCTTAAAAAAATTATTTTAATTGAACAAGAATTAATTTTCAAAATTCAAAATTCAATTATCAATTCTACTCAAAATTTATATTGAATAACATTATTAACATTTTTATTAAATAAATTATAATTATGCATATGAATAATTCTTTTCTCAAATAAAATTAAAATTAGTAAAATCAAAAAAAAAAAAAACCAAAACAAACAAAAAAATTTACAAATTATAAATCTTTAATATTCAAAGATGAAAGAAGAAGTTCTTACTTCACTTTCAGGGCATGATGTTTCACCTTTTGCTACAAGATTATGTCGAAAATTTGGATCTGATAAATCATCAGCTGCTAAATGAGCACGAAATTGTTTATTTCTATAAGAAAATGTAGAACAATTATTTAAAATTATCAATTACAAAAAATTTAAAATTTAAATAAAAAAAAAAAATACCTCAGTTCCAATTGTTGCATTTGTTGTAAATGTTTAAGTTTTTGATTCGCTGCTCGTAATTTTTCTTCAAGTGCTGCATTTTCAACACACTTTATTGAATATTTTTCGGAGAAAGAAAGAATTTCTTCTCGTAATTCTTCAAGTTCCTCTCTAACAATAAAAAAATAAAATATAATTGAAGAGATTCGATTTTAATAAAAATGATTTTGTTCTCATACTCTTTTTCTCTTATCGGACCAATATTCTCTCCACGTTGAAATTGTCTAAGAAATTCTTG
Source organism: Condylostylus longicornis (assembly GCF_029603195.1). Taxonomy (NCBI): domain Eukaryota; kingdom Metazoa; phylum Arthropoda; class Insecta; order Diptera; family Dolichopodidae; genus Condylostylus; species Condylostylus longicornis. Next base: position 1,412,771 of record NW_026578015.1, on the reverse strand, counting down.
TTTAAATCTAGCAACTTCTCTTTGAACTTCACTTTGGTGTGCTTTACGCATTGCATCAAGAGCCGCTAAAGTGGCCTATTAAATAGAAAATTTTCAATTTTAATATTTAAATCAAATTTGATTAAAGTTAAAAAAAATTCAATTTGAACCTGTGTTTCTTCAGCTAAAGCTTGTTCTTTTTCGAACAGCAATCTTTCAATTTCAACTCTATGACGTTCTTCAAGATCAGTAATAATTCTTCTATGTGATGATTCCATAGCTGAGAGACCTTTTTCACATAACGTCTAAAGTAGATTTAGAAATTTATTAATATGAGTTTTAAAAATTTATTTTTTGATACCGTACAATAAATTAGAAGAAACAAAATCAACTTAATATAATACAAGAATTCCAATTATTAGAACCGATTATAATTGTTATATAGTTTCATAATAATTATTAGACGGACCTTATTTACAATCAATTTTTTTATAGTACATACCCTAAGTTGTTCAATTTCTGTTTGATATCTTTGACGGAAACTTTCTTCTTCTGGTATACTTGAAATATCAGAGCAATGTGATAGTAATTGATCTCTATATGCTTCTTGTAAACATTCTAATTGTTTTGAATGTTCTCTTTCTAACATTTCTAAACGTTTTTCTAATTTACGTGAACGTTCACGTTCCTTATTCAATTCAGCTTGAATATAATCACGTTCCTGTAAAAGCGATGCATATTCTTCATCTTGTCTTGCACATTTATTTGTTAATTTTTCACGTTCATTTAATAAATCTTTTAATTTTTCACCAGTTTCTTCTAAACGTTCAGATAGATCAATGTTATCATTATTCCTTTGTTGACATTCATCATGTTTTGTTTTCAATTTCAATTGAATAACTTCTAATTCTTTTTCATGATCTTCAACAATATTTGATTGTAATGATAGCTCTTCAATTAATGCTGAACGTTCTGATTCAAGAGTTTTGATTTGATCTAAATGTCCTTCGATTTGTTTCCTTAATGCTGAAATATTTGATTCATGTTCATGTTTTATTATTTTTAATTGATTTTCATGTTGATTTGTTAAATTTCTTAAATTTGTTTGTAATTTCTGACATTCATAACATGGTTCTGTTAAACCTTGAGCAGTATTCATCATTGAATCAACACGCTTTCTAAGTTCACGACATTTAAAACAGACTCCTTTGAAATTTTCAATATCTTGTGTAACAAGAGAAACAGTTGTATTAGGATTTAAAGTACTTTCGAGAACAACTAAAGATTCTTCTAGTTCACCTAAGGCTGATGAAATTTCTTTAATATGAGTTTCATCACTAATAAAATCAATAGTCCGATTTTTGTAAATATAATTAAAATCAGCTTCAGCAATCATATCATCTGGATTTGAAATTTGAAGATCATTTGCCAAATCATCAAAGATATTTTCATATTTCTGTAGCGTTGCAATACTAAATTCACAAAGTTCTTTTGAACTGCTTGAAAATTGTGGTGCATAATCGCCTTTCAAAACGCAAATTCTAGCGTCAACAAGAGCTTTATGGGCAACAATATCTGCAAATTCACATAATAACTGTCTACCTTCACTAGCTTTTCTATCTTGTTCTAAATGTAATCTCCATTGACCCCGTTTCATTTTTTTAAGACTTTCTTCATAACATTGTGTTAATTGTTCAATAGTTTGATCCATTTCTTTTCTTAATGCATCATTTACAGCATCTGCAAAATTTTCAAATGTTAAACGTTCTTCACTTGTCAAAGTGTAGCCGAAAGCTGGTGTTATTGAACTTTCGAAACGTTCAGCACTTCTTAACATAACATGAGCAATTTCAGATTGTACTAATTCAGCATTAACAGTTTCTTGAGCTTGACGCCAAGCTTCCTGAATGGCACCTTGAACAGCATCATTTGAGCTGATATAACTTAAAGTTTCAGCAGCTAAACCTGATGCTAAACTTTCCATGGCATTATTTTTATATCTTTTCGCAATCAAATTAATTTCATTTTGTTGCCTTAACAGATTATCTAATATTTTTTGATCAACTGGTGGTAATTCGAAATTTTTGGTTCTTCGATCTTTTCTATAAGATGAACATACTAAGCGTCTAGCTAAGACTCCAGCTAATATATCTAAGCTACCACTCGGTTTGAACGCGCATTTTCCTCCTAGTTTAGCCTTCAATATTGACATTAATTGGGTTGTTTCAGCTACTTCAGCTTTCGTTTGTTGTTCACTAAATAAATTAGGATTTTCCGCTCTTGCTATAGAATCTCTTAGTTTTCCAAAAACTACACTTTCAAAAGCTATTCGTTCCGATAACAATTCTAAATCTTTTCGTGATGTTAATTCATTTCGCTCTCGTAAAACTCGCCTTTGCTTCAATAAATCAGATAATTTGTTTCGTAATTGCATTTCTAATTGTGTTAAAGCTAATTTTATTGGACTTGAATCAGGTAATAAGAGTACACCACTGGTGGTAGTTGACTGACAATTTTCAATTGGATTGCTAACTATACAAGTTTCACATGATTCTCGAATTAATTTAACAACTTCATTTAAACAACGTTCAACAAATCGAAATGAATCCTTTCGGTCTGTTATGGGAGATACTGATCGCCTTGTTCTAGATGATCTTAAACTCTGCAACTGCTGTAAACTTTGCTCTAATTTATCTTTACTAGAAACCAAAACTCCTTCAAGACATCTTAGTCTTTCAACTAAATGCTCGGATAATTTTGGATTAGATGATGACTTTTTAATAGACGTCTTATCGGATTTAGTATTATTTGTATTTAAAGCTGCCGATTCAATTCTTTTTTCTAAATCGTTTAATCTTACCATAAATTGTAGACTGTCGGTACTATTAGCTGAGCTTTCTAAACTTCGTCGCCGGGATTGAGCTGTTGCTGAACTTGAGCGTTTTGATGACGAAGCCTTCGATTCAACTTCTGTTATTTGGTTGATATTGCTATTTGATGCTACTTTATCGAGACTAGATGATTTTTCTAAGTCGTCAACTTTGGTTTCTAATTCGCTTACTTTAATTTCGAGTTCCTTTGATAAGGTTAATTGTTCTTTACCCTTAAGAGATAATGAACGCCTTCTTTCAGATTTTGCTAATTTCTGTTTTAGAGTACGAACTTGTTTTTCTGAGCTGCTATATTTCAAAGTCAAATCTTGTATTCTTTCTGCCATCATTTGCAATTGTGATTTATCCTGAAGATCTCTTCTTTCAAGATCTTGTTTCAGTGCGGCATAAGATATCTCTAAACTATCATATTGATTTTGTGATTCCTTTAGTTCTTTTTTCATAGCTTTAATCTCGTTAACTGCCTTCTCAAATCTAGACCTAAGTTCAGTGTATTCATCTGCTAACATATCGCGATCGAGACAAAATGGATCGATTTCAGTTAAATTTGTTAAATCGCTTAAAGAATCGAGACGCTTCATTTTACTGCGATTCAAATTGCTAAGACTGCTGTTACTACCTTCCATTTCACGCAATTTTTTGTAAAGCGTTTCATTTTCTTCAATTCCCCGAGATAATCGATCTTCTAAATCGCTCACTTTTTTCTGGCATTCCTCCAGTTCTAAAGTAAGACGATTAACGACTTCTTCAGCATTATTATTCGTTTCATCAAGTTGTCTTGAAAGTTTATCTCGTGCTTCTTCCATTTCTCTCATTCTTGCAGTCATTTCTAATTCAGTTCTTTCTAGAGTCGTTAAAAGTTCAGACATTCTAGCTTCTCTTTCTTTGGCTTCTTCACGCAAAATATCTCTCTCCTTTTCGGCAGCACCTAATCTCTGTTGTAATTCTCTACCAATATTTAATTCTTCTTGGACTGGATGAATTAATGGCAGTTCATCTGAACCTATACTATCCACAGTACTTCGTCTTGAGCTTGGAGGTGACGATCGACTACGTTTATGCAAACGTGGGCTTGTACCACCTGCTCTATTACGCATTCTTTCTTTTGCTCTAAATAGGGCTAATGGAATAGGAGGAGAAGGTGATAAAGGTGAACCCCAATCGACACTTTCTCGTCTACCACCCTCTGAGGCTGTTCTGTATTCTTCATCTGAAGAGAATAAAATTGATTTAGATGTTAGAGGTGTGACAGGTGTTGTTGGTGATGGTTTTATTATTATTGCCGGCGTTGGAGGCGGCTGTTCTTTTGTTGGTGAACTTTCATGTATAACAATTTTATTGATTAACATATCTTGATTTCTTTGGGCTTTAATAAAATCTTTTTCTATTTCAGTTTTTAAATCTTTATTAGTATTGTTATTATTATTACTGTTATTTTCATTAATTATTAAATCTGTTTCCATATTATCAACTGTTTTTGGTTCAGTTTTGGTTGGTTTTGGTTGCAACCCAGCTGCACTTTTCAATACATTTATCCAATTATTTCTAGAATTTGCTGATATACTAGCTAAAATAACTCTTCGATTATCCCATGTTGTCAATTGAAAACCAAAACTTCTTGATGTTGTTAGCTCCGAAATATTGGTTAAACTATTAACATCAAGAACTCCATCTAAAACACCACGCTCTTCTGAAACTGGATCACGATAAAAGAAAAGTGCAGCACCACGTAATGTAAACCAATGTTTTGACCATTCACCAGTTCTAATATCCTGTTTCATAAGCCAACCTTTTTTCGAATTTAATATTTCTTCAGCTGGTAAATTAACACGTAATTCAGAATTCTTTGATAAATAATTATTTGATAGATCATCCAAATTACAACCGCCATCTGGATCACCACGTTCATTTGATTTTGATAATGGTGTTAATCTATTATATTGATTCATTGATTGTAATTTTAATTGTTGTAATCTTGGACTAGATTTATTAATTAGTTTATCATTGGATGATAAATTTTTTATTGAACCATTTTTATTAGATGCCACTGATGTTGTTGTAATTGTTGTTGTTGTTGATTGATTTATATTGTTATTATTAATATTTTTGTTATTATTGTTGTTATTAATATTATTATTGTTATTATTAGTGTTATTGTTACTATTATTATTTGATGTTACAACTGGTGGTATTTTTTTAACAATGGCAGCTACAATGGCAGGTCCAGTACTTGATGCTAATGGTAATGACTTTGGTCGAATATTAACTACAGTTTGTTGAGTATGATGATTATTATGATGAAAATCAGTTTCATCACGTGTTGGTTTCTCATCTAATACAACTTCTTGTTGTTGTTTATTTGTTGTTTTTGTTGTAGATATTGTTGTTGAATTATTTGACCAACAGCAATTTGTTTGACTTAGATTTGTTATAGTATTTGCTATATCTTTTAATTTTTCACCACGTCTCACATCCTCAATTAGTAATGATGTCGTTGTTGCTGTAAATAGGAAAAATAAAAAATTAAATTGTAAATTAAAAAAGGAACTCAAGTGTAAATTAATTTACTATAATATTTATTAAACTGAAAGGTCGTATATTTTATATCCAATTTATTGATAAAACAAAGAAATGATAAAAAAAATTAATAATCAATTTAAATTACAAAGACATTTTCATCAAGAAAACATAAAATGAAAAAGGAAAGGATTTCATTTCTCACTTATTTTACAATAATATCAAAAAATTTTTATCCTTCGATTTATTTAAAATTTAACATACTATGGTCTCATAATGATATACAGGGTGTTGTAATTCAGATATTGTAAGAAATTCATTTAATATTATAAGCGGAAAACGAGAAACAAGAAAGACATTTGCCAATTATCAGCCCCTTCGAACATTTGTCCGGTGGAAAACAAAGAAAAAAATGTTGCTGGGAAATTTGAGCCAATAAATCCGATTATATATAATTTTAGATCTAATGAGCAGAAAAATTAATATTACATCAGAAATTATACATCTAATTTTCGATAAATATAAAAGTTCGATAAATTTGATCTTACTCACATAACAGAAAATAATGATACATATGGACAGATGTATAGCTACATATATAAAGCTTACAACTACTACAAAGGGTAATTGCTATTTACGTGGGGAATCAATCATATTGTTTTAAAGAACGGTAATTATTTAAAGTTGATTTATTACCCACCATTTACGTGAGCAACCATATTATTTTAAAGAGCAGTAAGAGAAATTCTACAATATAATGACTCAAAAAAAAATTTCATTTATAATAATACTATTATTCCTCTCTCTTAAAATATAAATAATGAGAAGTTGGGAAATATTTTGTTGAAATGACAAAATATATGTACATATATATATAATTTGTATATATACATGTGTATATATAATATATATATAATTTGTTTATATACATGTATATATATATCATATGTATATATTATATATATATAATATATATATAATATGTATATATATAATATATAATATATATATATATATATATATGTGTATATTTTATTTATAGAGAATATTAAAAATTGTATTTAACAAACATTCTTAACTTCCAATATTTTTACTCAGTATTATAAACAGACACCACCCTGTTGCCAGCCTATTATTTTACTCGTATAATATTTTATCATGTAACTATAAAATATTCACTAAGTGTACTCAAACATTATCATATCTTAATGTTAATTACTTTTGTGTCTTCATTCATATTGGATTACATTTTTAGCAATTAACTTCTCAATTTTTCACCTCAGTTATTAATAATAGAAGAAAAAGTAATGTATATGTATGTATATATAAAATTAAGAAAAAAGGAGAGAAAAAATTATTAAATTTAATAATCTGATATCACAATCTTTGTTCTCTTATACACTACTAAAGGATATTTAATAAAAAAATATTTATAAGAAGCATTGTAATTGTGCGCTGCTTGTTTTATTTTTAATATTTTATTATATTTGTTATACTATGTCTTTTTACTTATTATAGCAGTTATAGCTTTTGTTTTTAACTCATATCTCTTCTTAGTTGTTCGTATATATACACATATTATATGTATATGGAGATATATTCTTTTGCTTTTATATTTTATGATGTTTTTGTATACCTGCGGCTAGTTGATTGCTTTGACTAGCAAAATAATAACAATTATTTTATATTTATACGCCTAACTATATATATATATACATATATAATATATCACTTGCATATACACATAAATATGTGATGTAATATAGTTTAAAAATTGGTCGGTTGATTTTAATTCGAGTATACACACATAACAAAGAAGCGTCATCCAATATAATACAAGTATTCAGTCAATGAATATTCTATAAACAAAAAAAAAAGCAAATACAATTTTTATACCCTGCACTTCGTGAAGGGTATATTAACTTTGGTATGGAGTTTGTAACTACTTGAAGGAGTCATCTGCGGTATGGACATATATATATATTCTTGCTCAGCGTAAAATTCTGCGTCGATTTAGACATGTCCGTCTGTCCGCCCGTCCGTCCGTCCGTCCGTCCGTCCGTCCGTCCGTCCGATCGCACGATAACTCAAAAACGAATAATGCAATCGACACCAAACTTTAACAAGTTTTTTCTTTTGTGCCAAGGACGAGCCCTATTGTTATTGGACTAATTCGGACAACGGGTTCGGGTAGCTGCCATACAACTCAAAGAGTTTATTTTAAATATTTCAAAAACTAATAAAGCTGTAAATATAAAATTTTGTATACATGTGTCCAATTATATTCTACATATGCTCTAAGAATTATAATGGGATAGCTGCACCGGTTCGGGTGGCTGCCATACAACTCCAACAGCAAATTTTTTATATTCGGCAAAATAATAAAGTCAGATTCTTGAAACTTGGCAGTCATGTGTCCAATTATAGGTCAAATATACTTCTGAAGTTTTAGAGGAATTGCTTTACAGGTTCGGGTACCTGCCATACAACTCCAGAAGCTAATTTTAAATATTTGGGAAAATAATAAAGTCAGATTCATGAAACTTGGCAGTTGGATGTCCGATTATAGATCAGATATATTTTTGAAGTTTTAGAGTAATTGCTTGACAGGTTCGGGTACCTGCCATACAACTCCAGAAGCTAATTTTAAATATTTGGAAAAATAATAAAGTCAGATTCATGAAATTTGGCAGTTTTGTGTCGAGTTATAGGTTAGATATATTTCTGAAGTTTTAGTGGTATTGCTTGACAGGTTCGAGTAGCTCTCATACAAGTCTAAAAGCTTATTTTAAAAATTTGGAAAAATAATAAAGTCAGATTCATGAGACTTGGCAGTCGTGTGTCCAATTATAGGTAAGACATATTTCTAAAGTTTTAATGGGATTGCTTGACAGGTTCGAGTAGCTCCCATACAAGTCTTAAAGCTTATTCTTAATATTTGGAAAAATAATAAAGTCAGATCCATGAAACTTGGCAGTTGTGTGTCCGATTATAGATCAGATATATTTGTGAAGTTTTAGTGGAATTGCTTGACAAGTTCGGGGACTTGCCATACAACTCCAAAAGCTAATTTTAAATATTTGGAAAAATTATAAAGTCAGATTCATGAAACTTGGCAGTCGGATGTCCAATTATAGGTCAGCCATATCCGTGAAGTTTCTATAGAATGACTTCACAGGTTCGAGTAACAGCTACACAATAACGAAAGGTGCAGGGTATAATTCAATCGGTTTATACCGACTGAAACGTTTTTACTTGTTTTGTTCCTATTTTTTTTAAATGTAGTTTCCTACAAATTATTAAATAGGAAATCTTGTTGAATTGTTAAATTGCTCAAGTACCTACAGACTACAAATCATTTAAAATACACCAATTTTAATGCAAAAAAAATGAAATTATTTTTTTTGTCGTAAATGTCATCTGTCATTTACTGTCATAATAATATGTTTGTTCACTTTCTTTACAGTACCCCATTTTGTTTATTTGTTTTACATTGGTTTTAAGAATTATGTATAAAAATATCGAATAACTGCAGTATTCTTCTTATATGGACTTCAAGAGATTATCCTATCTTCGGCAATATAAGGCTCTAAAATCAAATTTTGGAAAACTAATTTAAAAATCGCTTCTCGACGATTCGAATAATTATGTTGGCCAAATTGAAACGGGTTTAGTTTTGAAGAAAAGAAAAAAATACATTTGGTTTTCTTATATACTAGAATGTAATTGAAGGTCACATAGTAATTTTATATGAGTTAAAAGAGGTTTTATTTGAATTTAAAGAACTATGACATATATTTCTTTTGTACATCTCTTTTTTTTCACTAGCCGAGTGAGTGTCATATATTCGTACAAATGTAATTTTTGAAATGTGAAAATTTTTCGTATTGTGTAGTCGTATCTTTATTTCTAACAAAATGTAGATAAACAAAAATTTTGGTCACCATTTTTTTTTTTTTTTTGGCATTTTATATTGTTTTTGAAAGTGACAGTTAAAAATTCGAATGACAAATTTGGAAAAATGACATATTTAAATTGCAATTAGTAAAATCATTAATTCTGATTTGAGAAAAAATGTGAGACTGGAAAAGCAAAAATATTGTACAAGAAAACGAGGAACTATTAAAGTCCCAATGTAATTTTACTCCATTTTATGAGAACCATTTCTACGGGTTACCTCATGTACACCTAATCAGAATATAGAATATTGTTTTTTTTTTATTTTAATAACTATGATATTGTTTTCATTGCATTCACTATACATAAGTACATACATATTATATATATAAATAACCTTGACAGTGATTGCATTAAGTGACCGAGTCATCGTCGCGGTAATATTAAATTACAATTACGCTCATATTTTTTGTTTTTACTTTATTTTAATGAATTTAGAAATATATAAAAAAAAAAAAAGCACAAGAGAAAGAAAAAACCAAAAGAAAAGATTTTTTTATTTTTATTAATTTTATGAGTTTAAGAGAGTTTTACACAATAACAATAACAACAATAGCCAAAACAAGAACCACAGGAGAAAAAAAAATGATTTTTATATTATAAAAAATATTTTTAACCAATTTGATTTTTTTCTCTCTCTTTTTGTTTTTAAATTATTAAAATAATTCTGAGAAATTTTTAATAACAAATTTGATGTCATATTTTAATCCTCCTTGAATGTTTTTTTAAAAATAAATTATTTTGGATTTTTGCTCTGCTCCTTCTACTTTTTATTTTTTTTTGTTTTAATAAATAAATTAAAAATAATGTTAAAAATTATTATATAGAAAAAGATCAAGGACAAAGACAAAAAAAAAAAAAAAAAAATCCTTCTTTTAAGGAATAAAAGTTAATTAAAAAAAGTTTTTTTTTTGTTTTTCTTGCAATAATTGATACTAGAAAAAAACAAACACAAAGTTTATAAAAAATAAAATTGAAACAAACCAATTGGTTCGTAAAGAAGCACTTTTCTCTTTAAATAAGTGAAAATACCGCTAATACACAGTCTACGACATTATTAAAAGTATACGACTTTTAATCATATATCAAAAAATTTTCAAGTGATTGCATACATTTAGGATGAGCAAAAGGAAAAAATTTAAAGAAACGTTAACGTACATTAACAAGTGGTCGAATTTAAAGGATGACTGCGTAAGTTAAGATAAATAATTAAATTTATTTGATTGTTTGACAGAAATTTTAGAAAAGTTTTGTTTTTTCGGCAATATATATGGTATACCGAAAATTCAAATTTACTAGGAGTACAAATTTCGGGACAGGTAAAAATTTTCTTTTATAATATAGCGCAATCAGTTTCTATTATTAAAGAATTATTTGTGTATAATATTTCAGTTTCCTGTTTTGAAAAAGTGTATAAAAGTTTTGTAAACAAACACACGAATGGATGGAAGGGCGGACGAGCAGAGTGAAATTAATAAGCACTTCTATTTCAATCTTATTTTTTGTAACAGTACAAAAAAAAAAGAGAGAAAACTATTAAAAAAAAAATCAAGTAAGTATTAAAAACAAAAAAGTAGTCAATAATTAAGCGTAGTTATGAGATAGTTAACATTTATACTCAACGTTCTCCCATCGAAGGATATTAAAAAAAAATTTTTGTTTTTTAATAATAATTGTTATTATTAAATAGTTTTTTTTTTTTATTAAAATTTTTTTAATAATTATTATTACTATTGCAACGATGACTAAAATGACAGAGTCTATTACTTAATATTTTAGAAACTTATCGTGAAATAATTTTAATCACAAAACCAAATCCTTATTAATTATGGGACAAAAATCTAATACAAAACCTTCTACTAGAATGCAGACAACTTTCTATTGTTGGAACAAAATTTAAAAAAGTATCATAACATCGCCATAACTACAATTTTTTACAATTAGTTCAATTTTGTAACACCTTATTGAAAGTACACCTTGATAACTTAATCTGCCTTTAATAATTTCGAGAAAAATAAAATCATGTAAGTTTAATAAGTAAATTTGTTTCTTATAAAATAATATAAAAAAGTTTTAATTATTGTGAATAAATGGCAACCAAATACGATTCCAATATCTGAATTTTACCCCTCGATTGAGAGAGTATTCCGAGAGAGAGAGAATATTTAATTGAGTTAAATTCAGAATATTTTTTAGAACATTTTGAATATGGTGATGTGTTTGAACTAATTTTTTTTTCCATATTCATTATTCCAAAGCAGTGTGGTGCAAGTGTCAGTGAAAATTACTGTCTTGCATTATGAATGATTCTAGAAATCTATTACTTACAATTGTATACCACTTATCATGAAAATTATGCACTAAATTAACAACAAAAATACTCTTGAATTGTTCTAAAATAATTTAATACAAAAATTATATTGTGAATTAATTTTTATGATATAAAATGTACTCAAAAGAGTATTACGAGTCAAAGATACCAAAATTTTAATTAACTTATATAACTATATATTCAATTACTTATTGTCGTTTCTTATTCTTCTGTCGTTACTAAACCAAAATAAGTAATCATATACTTGTTTCTTTTTATATAAGTACCTACATTATGTCAAAATATGTAGGCACAAATCTACATAATATTGAAATTTATTGAAAATATTCTACATATTTTATATAAGTATGCGTATGTATAAAAAAGTGAATGCAATTTTTATAATTACAATATTTTGTTGTATTACAACAATCATGTGATTACAAAAACTATTTCTACAAATAAGGATGACTATAATTATACAAAAAATCATTTTTGATAGCTTAAATATTGATAATAAGTATTCTGGAGAGCATTTCTCTCATGTTTAATGTCATTCGTACATTATACATACATACGTGCATACATAAATTATTCTCTTAATATTGAGTAATTTTTTTTTATTTTGAATGCAAGAGTATAAAAGTAATAATAACAAGTGAGTGTTTTTTTTTTTCTTAAATATCACTTTCAATATAATTGGTTTATAGCACGCAACTAAAAAATTATGTAAAATTATCGCTTTTTTATAATATATAAAAATAGTAAAAATGAAAATTTAAAATTATAAAATTCTAGTAAATATACAAATTATATTTTGTTCTTTAAATTATTTTTTTCCATTTATACTAAATTAAGGAGCTATTTAAAATGCTGTTTTCGTTAGTCTATCTTATATGATATGATGGAATATGAATAAGTGATTCAATTTGGGTTCAATCATTCCAGATTGTGTCAGAGAGTGTATGATAAACAGTAAAAGAGTACCATAATTCAAACATGTCTGAAGCATTCTCTCGAACATTATCCTGCCAATAAATTCGAGTATATAACTTATGTAACATTTAATTAAAATTCGAGTATGTAACATTATTTTCTAATATTTAATTCAAACATTATAATATAAAATGTCTGAAACAAAATTCAAATTTCTCCCAGAGAAATTCAAGAGTCGACCATTTAAATTAATTAATGGAATGTATGAATATAAAATTTTTAGTTCCAAATCAAATTTCATACAAATCAGAATAACAATCGAACTTCATACAACACAAATCAAACTTTTCTTCAATACCAAACCAAAAGTTATTTCCCTTTGTTAAAAATCCGATTTGAATCACTCTTTCGAAAATATTTGTCTGTATGTACAAAATTAAATTTAAACTTTGTATAAGATAAAATTCTTATTTATTTAATTGTATTTTTTTTTTTATATAAATAATTTGATAATTCTTTTAGCTTTAATATTCAAAGAATACAAGTAAAAAATCAAAATACAATTATAATAAAAACAAAAGATATTTACCACTTTAAGGATTTCTTGCAAAATAATCGAGCATAATCAAGCAGTAACAACAGAACAGCAGTATAATAATAATAATTGTCATGCTTCAGGTAAAAACTATAATAATAATGAATGTTTGATGATAAAGTAATAATCTCGAACATTTATTTAGAATTACAAGAAAAAAAAACAAAAACATATTCTTTAGAATTTCGCTACAATATTGACATATTCTCAAAATTTAATCTAGCAAATTTACAATTATTTTTTTTTTAAATAATCCTAAGTTATTAAAATGTGATTATATAATCATGAAAATTATGCAATTACAATAATTTCTTCTCTTGTTTAGATTTTGTAGAAGACTATGAATTTTGTATTTCTCGTATTATTCGTAATGCATATAATGAATGGTTTAAGAATGATGTCTTATTTTTTGCTGCTTTCCGAATTTTAAATAATAAATTATAGGATTTTATTTAATAAAGATATTTATATAACAATAATTTACAAGAATTAAATTGAAATGTTAAGATAAATTTTATTTGCAAGTTATGAAGTTATGAATTTAGAAACGAACAAATATTGAATAAGAAAGAGTATATAAAAAATTTTGACATAAGAGGATATTCCTGCAAATTTGACTATTCACGCGTTGGTTTAAATCCAAGAAGTTATGATTGTAATCCAAGATAAAAAATAAGGTAAGATTTTAAAATATTTCTTATGTTTTTTCGAACACATAATAGAGAAAATACGGGACTTTCGGGTTAAATGCGTTAAAAATTTCGAGTTAAGTGCGTTATGAAATTTTGAAAATTTTAATTGAATTTAAAGGAATATTGGATAATAATAATTTAATCATATTTCCGAAACACAAATCGGTTCAAATCCAAGAAATTGTGGTTGTAATTCAAGATAAGAATAAATTAATTTTAAAACATTTCTGATTAAGGAAAATGTAAGGGAATTTTCAGTTAAGTGATGTAAGAAATTTTCTAGATTGAATATTTTAGATTAATTGTTCGAGATACAACTTCAAACTTGGCAATATATAATTGGTTTGGGTCCAAGAAATGTTGGTTGTTTTCCAAGATAAAACAAACGAATTTCATTTAAACCAAGAATATTCTTAAAAAATAATGACTATGCTTTGATTTTAAATGCAAAAAATAATTTAAATGCAAAAAATATACAAAATTTATAATTATTAAAGAATAAACCAACAATTCAAGTTCATATTAAATACACGGCACCTTTCAGTTCCCAATATACATTCTTTACCAATACCTTTGCATATTCAAGCGATGTAAGACCCGATTAATTTTAATAGTGACAAGTACACTATTGTAGTAAAATTTTTTTTTTAATAAAGAAAAAATCTGATTAAATTATACTATTTATTTCTTTATATATAATGCAAATTATTTCATTATTTCTCAATCAAATAGTGACATTGAATTATCTGCATATTTTTTAATATTACTTAACATCCTACAAACAAACAAAAAATAACAAATATTTCAATTGTTATTATTGAAAAAAAAAAATCTGATTAAATAAAAAAAAATTTCCCTAATTTATCTTAAAAATCAAAAAAAAAAAAAACAAAAAATCCGATTGAAACTTGTAACAATTTTATTATTACAGGTATTTTCAGTAACAAAACACCTTCATCTTTTTAATTAATAAAAAAACTAAAAATGAATTTCATTTTATACCTTTGACTTTCAGTTATCTGCAAAATATTGTAAATAAAATTTAATAATAATTTTAAATAAAAAGATTCGCCGGCTTGATTAACAACAAACTGTACTTATGTATAGTACCTATATGGCAACTCTAGAAAAAAAAATTCAAATTAACACTCATGAAAGACAAAAGAGTAAAGCACCTAATTTTAACATTATTTTTACACCTACCCAAATTTTCATGAAAGAACAGTTTGAATTGAAAATATTTTTAACTCAGTATTTTTGTTTTTCAATTCACAATAGAAAGCAAAAAAAAAAATTTTTTTTTGAATTCGATTTCATTCACAAAATGGTATTATAAGCAATAAAACATATGAAATGTTTTAAAATATGGAGGAATAATTTAGGAATCAAAAAAACAAAAAAATTCAAAAAATTTAAAGCGTGGGAAATAATAATATTTGAGATGTAAAGATAATAAACATAAAGGTAGACAAAAGGTGAAATAAAAAAAAAAAACAAATTCAAAAGAGAAAAATAATTTTATGTAAAAAATATTTATAATTTTGTTTGTTGCCAACCTTAAGATAAAATTAGACTCTGTACAAAAATAAAGATTATACATAGAATTCAACTTTTGTATTCTGAGAAGAGTTGCTCAAACAAAACTTACCTCTAATAGTTTAAAATGTGGCTAAAATAAGAGGTGAATATTTTTTGAAATGACAAGAGAAAATTTATTTGTTAAAATAATAAAAATCTCAATGAGAATTTAATTTTTGACAGTATGTATGTGCGTGGTAGTCACGTGTTGTGTGTATCTTTGATATTTCATTTCGAAAAAATTGTTTATCAGTTTCGGTAAATTAGTAACAACATCATTTATTTAGAAATATTGTGAATCAAAAGACACATCAATAAATATTAAAATTTTGACATACTCGTATCTTCTTGAAATTGAGATTCTATACAGTTTTCTTTATGTCACTTTATGGCAATCAATAAATTTTTAAACGGTATATTTATCTCTTGTAAAAATTTATTGAAAAAATTTAGAGAGAAATATTCACATAATATAAATTGAGACACAAAAATATTCTCATTAAATTTGAGACGTGACATATTTCTCTCAATTTTGACCTGTCACATTTCTATAATAAAATGTTTTTCATTACAATGAATATGTTGACTTGAAGAAGCTACATAAAGGGCTTGCTAACGTTCAAAGATCACAAAAATTTAAATGTTGCCAGAATAATGAGCCGATATTGTAAACCTATTCACAATTTACAAGTAAACGTGCAAAACTAAATATTTATGTAATAAAATAAAAAGTAAAGAAAAAAGTTCAAAAAGTCGCGGGCGCAAGTTGTTTTTACCTTTAAAAGTATTTTTGTAAAATTTTGTATCTATTTTTATATTTTTTTTTTTGTTACGAAATCTGAAGATATAAATTTGGAAAAAATATTGACATATGGGACACAATATCATCAAACATGAAATCATAAAAAAAAATTCATCTTATTCTTTATACAATTAAAAATTTGTTTACAGATTTTGGAATAATTTTAATAAATAAGATATTGTATAACAAATTCATCATATTTTCATCATATTTCGAAAATAATTTTGTTCAATATTCAAATCGGACAATTGCATTTTGAATATTTTTAATTAGATATTGGCAAGTTTTTATTTAGACAAGTTGCGATGTGTTGAGAAAAATTTCCTTAGAAATTTTGAATAAGAACCTAAGTAGGCTTAAGCAACTGAACAAAATATAAATTAATATACTAGGAATGTGTAATATAAAATAAAAATTCAGCAATTACCTAACATATAATTATGCCATTCGATATTCAAAAATTAAAATTTAAAATACCTATAAAAAGTTGTCCAGTTTAAAAAATAAACAAGCTGAACATTAATTTGTTATACAAACGTCATTTGAAATGTAAAAAATTTTGATCGAAAATTTATTTTCTAAAAAAATTCTATAATGCCAAAAAGACCTGTTTGTAAAACTTTTTCTATACTTTCAATATTCTATATATTTTTGTTAAATAAAAATTTTTCTACAAAACTAAACTGTTATACTACAGAAAATATAGGTAGTGTGAATTACTAAAAATATATTATTACTACATATTTTTTAAAACTAAATGAACATTCGATAATGAGCATCTCGTATAACATTTTAAATTATAAAAATATTGTATAACAGTTAATATATTTTTCAATATAATAATATATGTATGTAATTTTCACTATAAATAATCGAAATAATTATTTAATTGAGTTAAAAATGTGCCCAATTATAAATTTTATTAACTATTTAGTTCGATATATTTTCAATTCTCACTTGTTCATTCTCACAGATTTATTTAATGCATTTTTCACATGTAAACTATGGCACATATTATGTACATAGTTAAAATAAACAACAACTACGTTTGGGTAACACACAAAAATTATAGCTACCCACTATTAAAAATCAAAAATACCAAAAAAAAAAGATTTTAAATTTTTATAAGTTATTTACGTCTCGCTAACGTTATTAATATTGCCGTCCATTGCAAGTAAATTAATTTGACAGTTAAGACAAGAATTTATTTTTGGTTTTTCTCCAATATACTCGTAATATGTATACGAGTATGTGTAATTGAGCAATTAACATGATAATAAAATATATATAAGAAAAATTTTAAAAATTTGTGCCACTAAAATTTAAAGTTTAAATTAGTTACAAGCTTTAGTTTGTTAATTAACATACATTCATATATTTATATTATATGTCAAACACATTTACATTCACAATAGTCAATAAAAGTACAGTAGCTATATTGTATTTTCATACTACGAGTATGACAACTTTATCGTAAACAAATTGTTGAACAAGTTTTGAAATAATTTAACACTGTGCCATTTTTTAATTTTATAATTGACAAAAAAGAAAAAATATGCGGTATTTGGTTGTAGGGTTTTTTAAAAAAAATTATTTATATTTCACATATTTAATATAGCATGTCAATTTGTAAATATTTTAAATTTTTTTATTTTAATAAATTATTATTAATTTTTATGATTTTTAATTTATTTTTAAATTCAATAAAATATTTTTTATTTTATTAATTGCATTTGAACTATTTTAATAAAGTATAATCGAAGGGAACTAGTATAACACATTTCTTTGAATTGAAATAATATTTTTTTTAAAAATAAATCAATTTAGTAACAATTTTTATTAACAATTAATATTGATTCGAAAATGATATTTAATAGGATAATTAAGGGATTTTTAGTAGAGAAAATGGAATTGAAATTATCACAGTTTCTTATAGTTCTCCCAGAAACTTAAAAATATTGAATACTTTTACTAATAAATTAACAGTGTTCATTTGTGTGAATATAACAATTGATGTATAACAGTTTTGGTACATAACACACATAATTTCAATTATGCCAGTCTATATACGAAATAATATTGTTGAGATTAGTAGTTATTGGTATTTATTCCAGTAAATGTCTTCACAATTTGAATAATAATGGAAATGTTTAGAAAACTTAAATTTAAAGGTAAGTTGTAATGTATAACATAATTTTCATTCAAAAAAAAAATTTCATTCACAATTTCCAAGTATAACAGTTTGAAGTGTTATATTCTTGCAAAAATCAATACCAAATTAATATAGTAGGAGAATATACAATCCTCCAAAGTCGTAACGTATTATACTACAAGTGTATAACACTTTTAACTATTATAAAGAAGTAAAAATAGTTATACACATATATTCCGGTAGATGGCTTTTTATATCGAAAATTTTTGTCAAATTTGATTTTAAAATTTATAGTTCAAAATTTCAATAATTCTATTGTAGATTTTTAATAAATCTACAATAGAATAAATCGTTTCACTGTCGAATTATTTCCAAATAATGTGTAAGCAGAATAAGAGGAACTTAATGAACTTTCAAACAAATAAATGACAATATAATAATTAATATTCTATTGTCTATTTCAAAAGTACAATTTTAAATTGTCAACTCTATATTATTCAAAGATTATAATTTTAATTTATTATTAATTTATTAATTTCAATTAAATTCTTAAAGCTCAGATTACAGAAATATTAAATATATAATTTAATTATTATTAACACTATCCATTTTAAATATATAACAATTTTATTAAGTATATTTTTTTCTTTAATTTTACATTCTTTAAATTTCAATTTTAAAATTCTTATTTTTTTTTTTTAAATTTATTATTCAATTCAAATATCATATTTAAAATACAATGACTATTGTTTATAATTTTGAATGATTTTATAATTAAAAAAAAAAATAATTATATTCACAATCACATTGAATATTTTAATAATCTTGTAGACAAATGTTGTTAAAAGGCTTAAGAGTACTTAATTTTTCTTTAATTATAATCTTTACTTCTTAAACCAATTTAATAATTGAAAAATTCCAATAATTTTCTTAATTCTTTAAGATATTAAAATCAAACTGTTATAAAAAATTCTAATTCTATTATAATTTTCAATTTATATAACAAATTATCAATTCAATTTAAATGAATGAAATGAATATAATCAAAATAATTATAATTAATTCATAAAATTATTAAATATCGCACCCCACTCCTCTACTCCATATATCTACCTACTCGTAACAAAGTGCAAATATGACAGTTTTATATCCGAGTACTTTTGTTTTTCATATTATTTTTGTCAAATAGCCGGAAGTATTAATAAAGTACATTGGAATTGCAATTATTATGTGTAGAAATTAAGAATATTAAAATATATATACTAAATTCTTGAATTCGATATTGTATGTTAATTGCATAACAAACACAATACAACACAATCCAACACAATACAAAACAATTCAAACATACAGAAAAAATTGTATGAAAAATTATTCACAATTTTTTGTACTCGTACTATTCTTATTGTTTAACAATGTACATAGACTCAAGGTTATTTTTGACAAATGTAACAATATAATATGACAAGTCTAGTAACAAAATATTAACAATAATAAAAACAAGTTGGTAACTTTGATTCTTTTCAAGAAAATTCAATAAAAAAATTTCAATAAATCAACAATTTCATAATGTCGCGCATACCCAAGAAAAAAAAAAAAAGGTATGAAAAAAAAAAAAAATGTTTTTTCTTTTTCAATGTGACAATAAACGGTTAAATTCAATTTTTATACCTTAATTTTTTTTTTGTATTTCAGTTTAAAAAGGGGCTTATTTTTTTATTTTTATTTTTTTAATAATAATTAATTCTTAAACTAAGAGTTGAATAGCTTAGAATTGATTGAAAGATTGTTTTAATTTATTTTTCATCAAATGAAGGCAGATATTTGTAGTAATGTAGTATTGAGGAATGATATTTGATATACTTATATAGTTCGAATCCAAAGTTGAACGTTTATTGATATTGTGATATTGTTTGATTATAATCAAATTGTGCCCCATCAAACATAAAGAACAAACATTAATGTTCATCAAACATTCTTTAGATTTTAATTAAACCAAACAATTTTGAGTGTTCATTCATTTTGTCTGATTAGAATTGAATGATGTTGCATCTTATCCATCAAACGAAATGGATGAACATTAATATTATATCGAACATTTATCAAATTTTTTATTAAATCAAACAAATATGTACAATAATTGGCATAAAGTTGGATTACAATTTTGAACGTTCACGCATTTTGTTTTATCAGAATTGAATTGTGGCCCTTTGTGTCAATCAAACACAAATAAAGATCATAATACACATAAAACATTATTTATATTTTAATTAAATCAAACAAATTTAAATCCTCATTCATTTTTTTAATTAGAATTGAATTGTGTTGCATCTTGACGAATCAAACGAAATGGTTGAAAATTAATGAATATCAAATGTTCTTGAAATTTTTATTAAATCAAACAAATTGTATGAGAAATGTTTGATAGTACAAATTTTCGGTCATAACCAGTTTGTACATTTATCAACTTATTACATAAATCATTTATAGTATTACATACATAAATCATTCTTCTGAAATTTTTGAAATTGACCATCTTTTTTATAATATAAGTGTAATACTAATTGTTCGATAGATTTGTGTGAAAGTAAGGATATCATTCACAATTTCACGTTAACTTTCACGTAACAAATTTTGTACTCGTAATAAATTGGTACAATCTGAAATTATTGGTTCAGTAACAGGTACGTTGGCACAAGGGTGTAAAGATTTTTTTTTTGTAGTTAACACCGACTAAAACCATTAAATCATAATATTTTGTTTATATATTCAAAAAGCATATATTTATAAAAACCAATTAATAATAATCTAAATACAGGTATATTAAATGAAAAATTTACTATAAAAATCATAATTTAATTTAATCGTCCTTGATTTATTTCAACAATTCAACAGAGAAACGCGCTTTTTCAATTTCAACAAAAAAAAAAAAACTGAAAAATCAAACCAAATTTTCATTTGTTTTTATTTTGTTTTTTTTTTTTTAAAGATTGGTTAACCGCAGCACTTTACTTACCATACCTTATTTTAAAGGTATAATAATGTACCGTTAACAACCTTCTGTTAACAAGTTGATTTATTTTAATTTTTTTTTTCTTTTTGCTTTTGAATTTTTTGTTCTTTTGTTATTTGATTCCATAAAAATGATTTGAATTAAAATTTTATTTTTTTTTCTTTTTTTCAATTTTACTGATGGAAAATTAATATTAAAGACAAGAATAAGTATTGCCATCTTTATGAATAGGTAAAATCAAAACGATTCCCATTAGAAATTGTTATTATAATCAAACTGGTTCGAATGCGTTTGTCATACATGACGTGACAATGTAATGGTAAAATAATTGTATGATAATTGTATGAAATTGATTTTATTTTAAATCAAAGAACAGTCAAATGTTACATTTAAACTAATTCCGAACGATTTGAATTTTGAAGAGTAAAGGAGGTTTTGTACACCTGAGTTGGAATTAAAATTAACTGAAATTATATTTCGTGACATAATTTAAACTGTCATTTAGGCTCAAATTGTAATAGAGATAATATTTAAAAAAATTTTCTCAATTATTCTCAAATAAATTCTACAATATTCTCATTTATACCACTTCATTCATAACTACTTCAATTCTGTTATTTTTAAATATATTTCTCCAATTTTCTCATTAATTTTTTCTTAAATCTCAAATTGTGTCATTTTTTTTTTTTTATTATATCTCGCCAATTTTCGGGTTTATTCTCAAATCATTTTCCCAAATATTCAATGTTCTCATTTATTCTCATATAATTTCTTCATATCACCATATTTGTTCTTAAATCATAATTTTCTTTTCTATTCATAAATAAATTCTCCAATTCTTATAAGTCAACTATAAATATACAATTTCATTAACGGAAATACTAATTTATTACGTCATTTTGCCAATTTACATACATTCGCACTTGCACATAATCGATTTCACTCAAACCAAAGTGGCTTTTTTAATATTCTTGTTTCGTAAATATTTTTTGATAAATCAATCAAGTACTCGTATCGCATTTGTATTTTAAATATTCAAGCAATTTATCCTAACCAAAAAAAAATAAAAAGAACAACAAAATCAATAAAGAGAGAATGATCCATGAAATTCACCAAAAACAAGAACAAAAGTGAAAAATTGATTGAATTGACTTTTTGATTTTGGAGTTCAAAAATTAAATTGAGTAGTGATCACTTGGAACTGAAATCATTTTGCTCTCGCCTGCTTGACTGATTGCATTCTTAATTTTTGTTGTTTTTTTTTTCTTATTTTCGTCTCCTTTAATGTTTTGATTAAATTTTATTTTATGTTTTTTGTTATTTATTTTTTATTCACGGAAAAATTTAGTGAAACAATACTAGAGGGATATTTAAAGTTTGCCTTTTGAAATAAAAATTTTTTTTTTTTTTTTAGGGGAACAACAGGTTCGTATATGAATTTTTAATAGAGATTTTTAAAATTTTTTGTCCTTAAGACACAATTGAATTTTGCTTTGCTTTTTTGTTACTCAAGCTTTTAAGATTTAAGAAAAATTTATTTTTTTTTGTAAATTTATTAATTTCGTTTATTAAAATTAGGTTAATTTTGTTAAATTATGTATATAAGGAAATTTTGTAACCCAATATACTTCAAATTATTTATTTAAAGTATTAAAATTATAAAATTATTGCTTTGGGACAAGATTTTAAAAAATTATACAAAAAAAAATTTTTAATCTGTTATATTGTAGATAAAGTTATGAAATTTTGGACAAGAAATTGTTGAAATTTGATTAAGTGAGCTACAACAAGTAATTTATAATTTAAGAGTACAACATAAATTTGATAATTAATTCGGGTAAATTATTAAAATTGCATATTGTTCTTATACAGTATAACAATTATTTTTAAGTTACCAATTATATTACTTATATACAAGTTATCACCGTCTTTAGTTACATATTCAAGTGGTATCAAATTACATCTTCAGTACGATACTAATTTCTGTTCACATGAAAATTGCTGACACAGCGTCTGCAATCGAACATGTTTAAACATGAAGAAATTACGAAATTATCGTTCCCATCAAAAATGCTGACGAAACGTCTATAATTTTGCACGAGGCCGGAAATGAACTTAATTTTAATTACTATAAATACTGTTAGATTTTAAGATATGATTTAGTCTAAAATTGGTGTTAATAAGAATAGAATATTATAATTAAACTATCAATTCGAATTTAAGTAATTGTAAAATTTAATTTTTAAGTAATAGTTGTGACATTGTGTGAAATAAAATTATTTTTTTATAATCGAATCAAGATAGTTTAATAACTGGCGCCCAACGTGACTTGAATCGTGAAATCGCAAAACTCTTCGTTAAATTTTAAAAAGAAAAGAAGAAAAATAAGCATATCGCGATAAAAGTGTACCCAACTATAGTGCGCGTATTGTGGAAATCCGAAGTGAAATAAAAAGAAAAAGGAACTGAAGCAAACCGTACTTACAAAAAAGTGTTGAAGATTGTGCCGCAGTAGGACGTTTACGAGAATAAAAGTTCACGTCTAAAAAGGACAAACACAACTCAACCGCTATTCGCATTACTCACCAAGACTCAAACAGATGAATTACGTTTTTTTCCTGTAAGTAGTTTTTCATTACACTTAATCTTAAAAACTTAACTGAGGGAAACTAACTGCATCTCACTGAATAAGCTTTAAAAATATAGAAGCTTCGTTAATTTTAAAAAAAATTAAGATTTAAAAAAATTGAAGTGATAAATGAAGATTAAATTGAAAATTTGAAAAATTAATCAATTAACCGATAATAAATTGAAAAATTAAAATTTAACCAATAAATATTTAATACAAAAAATAAAACAAAAGTAATTAAAAATTTAAATGAAACCAGTAAAAAATTAATAAGATTAACCAATTAAATTTTATATTACCAAGAAATATTTAATTAAAAAATAAAACAAAAGTAATCAGAAATTTAAATAAAACCAGTGAAAAATTAATAAGATTAACCAACTAAAAACTTAAATTTAACAAAAAATTTGAAATTAATCGACAAAATTTGAAAGAAAAATATAATTTAAAAGTTTAAAACCGCGTAATAGAATAATTTAATTAGTGAAATTACCTTAATAAAAAGTTAAAAATGGAACAAATAATGGAAGAGCTCAGAAAATTAAATGGAGCCATCAATGCTCAAATTGAACAAAGCAAACGGTTTGAAATTCGCCTAGCAAAACTAGAGGCTCAGTTCAATACACCACAACCGCAGGTAACAAATTTGGCAGCACCGAAAAGTGAAGACGACCTGAAACAAATATCGAGACTTCCGGACTGTGTCAAAGATTTACAAACCTTTGATGGCGATGCAGTGCAGTATGTATCATGGGTGCACAGCGTAGAATCAATTCTACGAGATTACGAAGTTGTCAGAAACAAACCCATATACAGAGCAATATTACAAGCTATTAGAGGAAAAATTAGAGGTAGAGCAGATGCAGCTCTAATATCGTACAACCTGTTCGACGAAGAATGGGCCGCAATCAAGCAGTGTTTGTCCCTGCATTATGCCGACAAACGGGACATACGCACATTGGAGCACCAAATGAGCACACTGACGCAGGGAAGATCAACCATAGATGAATTCTACGCCAGAGTCAACCATCAATTCTCCCTCATAATCAATAAGATCAAGACCGAGAATTATACAAAAGAAACTATAGACGTATTGATAGAATCACAAAGAAACAGAGCACTGGACGTATTTATCCGAGGGCTCAATGGGGAATTGTCCAGGTACTTGATGCTTCAGAAACCGTCAACTCTGCCAGAAGCATATTCAACGTGTCTAGAGCTCCAGAACTATAGTTGCCGAAACTTCGCTATACACAACAGGAATGATAACAACAGAATCACTGTACCATTCAACAAAATGTCCATGAAACGACAACAACCAAGTGCTGGGAACCCAAGGTCGTATCAACCAGAACAGCCATTAACAGTGGAACAACGGAACTTGGCTTACAACATTCAACATCAGAGAGAATCGCAACCTCCACCTAGACCGCCAAAACCGTTAGAGAAGATGGACGTTGACCGATCCATACAAACACGTCAGGTTAATTATATGAACCGGCCAGACAACTACAGGGGAATATACAAGAGGCCACCATCAGTAGGCAACATGCCTAGCAATAAGCACCAAAGGCTATTCAATATGGAAACACTTGAAGACGACGTAGATGACCACCCAGAAGAATGCAGCGAATATGACGAAGAACCAGCATATGCAGATGATGAGGTTCAAGAAGTAAATTTTATGACGGACGCCTTTCAAGCGTTCCTTACTTAGAATTCAAGACAAAAAACAACCAGCTCCTAAAATTTCTAGTCGACACAGGAGCTAATAAAAATTTTGTAAGAGAAGAGATCGCGACAAATGCCAAACCAACAACAAAACCATTCAAGATACGTTCAGCTGGAGGAGATATAACAATCACCAAGAAGATCGGAGGAAGATTTTTTCAGAGTCTGGGAAACAACACCTTCATTGAATTTTTCGTTTTGCCAGGATTGAAGACCTTTGATGGTATAATTGGAGACGACACGCTTAAGAAGCTCGAAGCCATTATAGACAGAAAGAACAACACCTTAAGGATCAAGCCAGATATAAAAATTCCGTTAAAGGCAAAGGCATCAGCTCAAGTCAACACCATCGAAATCAAGGCAGACCATTTACCGAAGGCAATCCAAGAAAAAATTATGGGAATAATAAGGAAATACGAGAAAATATTTGGCCCAATAAACGACAGGGAAATAATAGACACACAAGTGAAAGCAGAAATTAAAACTACTACTGATGATCCCATATACACCAAGTCATATCCATACCCAGCCAATATGAGGAAGGAAGTAGAGGAACAAATCAAAAAGCTGCTAGAGGATGGAATTATCCGCCCTTCGAAAAGCCCTTACAACTCACCGATCTGGGTAGTAGCCAAGAAACCCGACTCATCAGGTGTGAAGAAGTATAGAATGGTTATCGACTTTAAACGACTTAACGCAGTAACGGTACCAGACACATACCCTATACCGGATATTACAAGCACACTAGCAAGCCTAGGCCAGGCCAAATTCTTTACAACATTAGATCTGACATCCGGATTCCACCAAATCATGATGCACAAAAAGGACATTCCCAAGACGGCTTTTTCAACAATGAATGGAAAGTACGAATTCCTAAGACTACCATTCGGGCTGAGGAATGCGCCTTCAATATTCCAACGCATGATAGATGATGTTCTAAAGGATCAGATAGGCAAAAGCTGCTACGTATACATCGACGACGTTATCATATATGGAAAAACGGAGGAGGAACATTTAAGGAACATTGAAACGATTTTTAGCATATTGGAAAAAGCTAACCTGAAGGTCAACCTGGAAAAAACAAAATTCTTCAACACCGAGACAGAATTTCTTGGATATATAGTCACAAGCGAAGGAATCAAACCCGATCCCAGAAAAGTGGCGGCCATTCAGAACATCATGCCACCGACAAATTTGAAGGACCTAAAATCATTCTTGGGACTCACATCATATTATCGCAGATTTATTCAAGATTTTGCAAAAGTGGCGAAACCACTAACGAGCTTAACAAGAGGCGAAAACGCACAAATAAAGGCCAATCAATCTAAGAAAGTTGGAATCAAATTGAATGCAGAAGAGTTAAAGGCATTTAACAGGCTGAAAGAATTACTTATATCTTCAGAAGTCCTAATATTTCCAAATTTCGAGAAGCCGTTCATCCTAACAACCGATGCTTCCGACACAGCTATTGGAGCGGTGTTATCACAAGGTGAGATTGGAAAAGATAAGCCAATTACGTACATTTCCAGATCGCTCAATACCACGGAAGAAAACTACGCCACAAATGAAAAGGAAATGTTGGCGATAGTATGGGCATTAGACAACTTGCGAAATTATTTGTATGGGGCTAACAAAATCAAGATACTTACAGGTCACCAACCACTCACTTTCACCTTGAGTAATAGGAATCATAATGCAAAGCTCAAAAGATGGAAATCAAAAATTGAGGAATATAACTACGAGCTGATATATAAGCCTGGGAGAACAAATGTTGTCGCGGATGCACTATCCAGGCTGCCAACCGAAGTAAACAGCTTATCAACAAGCTCGACCGAAACGGCAAGCAGTTCAGATGAGGACAGCGTAACGGAAACAGCACATAGTGGCGAGGAGGACAGTTCTGATCTCATACCCCACTGCGAGACGCCGATAAATGTCTTCCAGAATCAAATCATTATAAGACAAGGAAAATACATAGAAGCACACGAAGAACCACATCCAAGGTACCACAGGCATTACATCGATCTACCAGAAATAAATGAAGGAACCCTCACGAAAATACTGAAAGAAAGATTAAATCCTAACCTCGTGAATGGAATAAAGATCCCAGAATGCTACATCCGCATACTGCAGAAGGTCTTTAAGGATCACTTTAACAGATTCAAAATCCGTATAACGCAAAGCATAGTGGAAGACGTAGCTCTAGAGGAAAGGAAATTCAGCATAATCGAGAGCGAACATAAGCGAGCACACCGAAATTCAGAGGAAAACAGAAAGCAAATACTAGCAAAATATTACTTCCCACATATGAGCAGTTTAATAAAACAATATACTAAAACTTGTGATATCTGCAGCAGCAACAAATACGATAGGCGACCACATAAACCGCAGTTGCAAGAAACTCCAGTACCTAAATATCCAACACAGATATTGCACATGGACTTGATGGAGATACAGGGAGAGAAGTATATATCATGCGTCGACAAGTTCTCTAAATTTGCGAAATTCTTCAGAATCAAGGATCGATCAGCTATTCATCTAAGGGACAAAATAACGAAGGTATTACACTATTTTACCGTCCCGAAAATGATTATATTCGACAATGAGCGCAGCTTCGTGAGCCCTATAACACTGAACTACATCAGGGCTTTGGGAATAGAAATCTACACCACACCATCACAAAAAAGCGAGGTAAACGGGACAATCGAAAGGGTGCATTCAACTATTATCGAAATAGTAAGATGTCTTCAGAAAGAATACCCGCAACTTTGCCAAAAAGAAATCATCAACTTAGCAGTAGATCGCTACAACAATTCAATACACTCTGTAACAAAAATGAAGCCCAGCGACGTTTTTTTCGGCAGACCAAGTGGAACATCCTATCAGAATCTCATCGAAGCAAGAATAAAGATTAATAATGAACTCACAGAACGCATCGAGAAAAATCAGAAAACGAAATTAAAGAGAGAAAACAACAAAAGAGACGAACCTAAAAACTATCCAATAGGTGAAACAATTTACGTTCGAGACAAGCAAATCAAGGCAAAGCACAAACCGATATACAAGAAAGAGATTGTGGCAAAAAACAATAAAGCTACCATTATTACCGCTTCCGGAAAAAGAATCCATAAATCACACATCAAGAACATATAACATTAGAATATTATGTTAATAATCAAAACCTTAGGTTTCTTTTTAGACTAGCAGTCACTAGAATTACAGCATTTCCGAAAATCTTCGAATTCAAAGGCGCAATAGCAACCATTAAACAAGGACAAGGTCAAATCTTGGAAGGAAATTTCAATTTGGTGCACATCATTGATTTAAAGAGCTATGACGAGGTTATACAACAAATCATTCCTTTGGTTGATGGAATCAACTCGACCAGCATAATGAAACCACAGTTAGAACACCAACTGGCTCAAATAATGGAATTTCTGACTAAATTGAGAAGCAGCAAATCAAGAGTTCAACGGTCAATAAATTGGATTGGTACAGCATGGAAATGGCTGGCAGGAACACCAGACGCCACAGACTGGGACAACATCGTTACAAGCCAAGACAAGCTGATACAAAATAATAATCAACAGTACAAAATAAATCGTGAAGTTATGAGGATAACAAACCAAGTAGTAGAAAGATTTAACCACATTTTGGAACATGTAGGGAACTTAGATCATCGATCCGAACAAATAATATTTAACAAACTTGGAATCATAAAAGAAGCCTTGGGAGAAATCGTGTTAGCGACAGAATTAGCAAAAAATGGAATTGTCAACACAAATCTTCTTAGCAGGATTGAAATCCAAAAAATACTGAAGGAGATCGATACACTACCCTACGTCAACGAAATTGAGGCAATAGAATACGCAAAACCACAGGTAGTAACCAATGGACGAGAAATTCTCTACATATTATCAATACCGAAGACAGGCAACCAGTACTATGACCACATTATAGCGAGATCAACAATCCGAAACTCCCAACAAGTCTACCTCGAATATCAGGAACTTCTCGTGAAAGATGACGTATATGGCATATCGACAAAATGCGAGAATTTAAGAAACATCACCATATGCGAAAGAAGTAAAATTCGAAAACTGGACGAAGGACACTGTATGTATCAACTGCTAAAGGGAATAAACGCCAGTTGCAGCCTTCAATACAATAAGGAAGAAATCATAGAAACCATAAGTGAAAATATCATCTTTCTCAATAATTTCAATGGGGAGCTAACAAGTGGCAACACGAGCAAACACTTAACTGGAAGCTTTATGATACAGCATACCAACGAAACCGTTCACATAAAAGGTCAGAAATTTACAAGCGAATCTGCCACCACGTCGCAAGTTTTACCACCTGTTCTTCAAGAAAATTTAAAAGAAGGAGATATCAAGCTAAGCCTCGACTACATTCACGATCTTCATATCAGCAACACAAAACAACTTCAGAAGCTAATACCAAGGAGCCAACTCTCTATAGCATCCGATATTACTATAGGACTCGTCATCATTGCAGTCATCATCATTTGGGTCATCAAGAAAAACATCAGCAAGGTTGTGAGAAAACGCACTCCAACAGTGGTTCCTACTATAGAGATTCCGCAAATTTCAGTCATAGAAGCACCAAAATTCCAGCTTGATCTACGGGACGCAGATCTTTGAAGGGGGAGGAGTTATCACCGTCTTTAGTTACATATTCAAGTGGTATCAAATTACATCTTCAGTACGATACTAATTTCTGTTCACATGAAAATTGCTGACACAGCGTCTGCAATCGAACATGTTTAAACATGAAGAAATTACGAAATTATCGTTCCCATCAAAAATGCTGACGAAACGTCTATAATTTTGCACGAGGCCGGAAATGAACTTAATTTTAATTACTATAAATACTGTTAGATTTTAAGATATGATTTAGTCTAAAATTGGTGTTAATAAGAATAGAATATTATAATTAAACTATCAATTCGAATTTAAGTAATTGTAAAATTTAATTTTTAAGTAATAGTTGTGACATTGTGTGAAATAAAATTATTTTTTTATAATCGAATCAAGATAGTTTAATAACTTACATATGCATGTAAATAATAATTAGATCATAATTATTTTATGTAGATTGCTTAATTACAGACACAATTTGGAGTAATTACACAATAAATTTAAAATGTTATTTATTGGTGAGTAAAAAATGCTAGTGTTTCTATGTTTTTTGTGTATAAAAAATGTGTTATAAAAGAGTAAAATGCACTCCTATACACTCTTATACTCAATTAATATATGTACAAAAATAAATTAATTTGAGTGATAATTTCGAAAATAACCTGTTAAATTGTGAGTATAATGTTAAATAGTTGTCATTTATTATCATTATGATAGTTTACATGTAAACTAAATTGTAGATGAAATGTCAGATTGAACTACAAATTAGTACTGCAACTGAAATATGATGTTGTGACAACACAAAACAAGTGACAATATTTCAGTAATACTGTGATAAATATTAAAAAATATTAGAAATCGTATTCGGTAATTCTATATGGAACTTAAATTTTTAGGGAAAGAAACAATAAATTTTATGACGTTTGAATTTGGTCAGTGACATTTCAGTTTATGATTTTTAATTACTAAATTACGGAATTATGTAGTAATACAATATTCTTTTGCTTCTTAAACTTCATAAACATATTCTGCAAATAATTCGAAAAACATTTACAACATTTACTGTTGCAATTCGAATGTCGAATGCAAGAATATTGTTCACGTAAATTGAAAACACTACTCATGTCATCTCTCCAATTTTGGCAAATTTATACTGCATGCTCTTTACTAATTCGTAATAATTTTATTTTAAAATAGTTTTCGAAATTAATTTTCGAAATTAATTTTCGAAAACTATTTTAGAAAATTAGAATAAAAAATTTTGCTTGCATGTAATGTAAATAAAATTTCTTTTATATAAGAATTTTTGTAGCCGGAAAAGATTTTCATTACAAACCATAAAACAAAATATTTTGAGTGGGTATTAAAATTAAACATGTAAAAAAAAATAAAAGAAAAAAAGTTGAAATATTGTGTATTTTTAATATTAACAAAAAAAAAATTATAAAGTTTTTATTTTGTTTTCGGTGAAGTTCAATGATTTTTTCGAAATTGTATTTTGTATATTTTATGTTGCGTTTATAGCATAACTGTGTATACCAAATAAAATTAAAATATTTGTTATTTCCAAGAAAAGCAAAGAGACACACAGATTGACAGATAGAGAGAGAGAGAGAGAGATAAAAAAAAGTTGCCTTGGTTTATGAAGGTGTAAAATTCACTAACCATTTAATTAAAATGTGAGCCAAAAAAAAAAAAACTCATAACAAAACGAATTTTTGGCCCGGCAAAAAAATTGTAGAAATTTTTTGCTTTTTTAATTTTTACCATAAAGAATTTCACAGATTTTGACGTTTTACCTTGGATTTACCAATTCGTTAGTTAGTTAGTTTGCTAGGTATTTGGTTAGTTACCCAAAAAAAAAATTTTTTTTCCTTATTATTTTCATTTTATTGTTGTGGTAGCCGTTTTAGTGCTTTTCCATTTGTTTTTCTTTAAAATTCTACAAAGGTGTGTGTCTGTATAATTTTTATTGTTTACAGATTTTTTCTTTTTATTGTTTTATTTTTATTTTATAATTTATATGTTTGGTTTTATTGTGATTTCATTATTTTTCTATAAGGTGACAACAGTATTTTTGCTCTTTATGTACTTACTTATATTACGCAGAGAAGTGTTGCCATCGTTGTAAAGTATTTTAATATGGTGTGAATTTATACTCTCAAAAATTTGCAAACACGTCTTATTACAGTTTTGTTTACAGTAATAATAAAATATTTCAATTTAATTTCATCCCTAACTCTGCAGACACTTAGTTCGATTTCAACATTTCACACAGAAAATCTTTAGATTTCAGCCTTTTTGCATATTAATTATAACTTAAAAAACTTGTCAAATTTTCGACTCCAACTCTTCGACTTCAACATCTGCCATTAAAAAATTTTGAAAATTTAATTTTAAAACTCTGACTTTAATCCGATTGATGCACGTTGCAATTATTTGAATAAGGCAGTCAGGAATCAGACAAGCAATCCCAATTAGGAGAAGCTTATATAATAAAATTTTGTATGTAAAACAAATTTAGTTTTAAAATCGTTTAATTTTCAAATGAAAATTTTGGAAATGAAACAGATGCGAATGAGTAAAGCAATTACTCTACTAATAAATTTTAATTTAAATAAATTCTCTTTCATCTCTCTTAAAGTACAATTTCTACATTATTTAATAAATAACAAAGATGGCAACACCAATTGTCATTATGTGCCAATTCATTTAAATAATTTGAAATGCTACCTAAACATAGTGTAGTAATTTGTGTGTTTAACTAATGAGCTAGTTTTTCATTTGTAGAGTTATTGAAACTTGCTAAATATACACCAAAACTTGTAGTGGAGTAAAGCGTAAAATTATGATTATGTTAATTTTTTTTTTTTTGGTTTCTTTTAAAAAATGGAAATAAAGGTAGAAAAGATCAAATATGAAAAAAAATTTTGTATTGTACAATAAAAATTATTGATTTTTCAAACTTTTAACAGAATGGCATTTGAATGAAATATTTTTTTGCATATGAAACTTTAATGATTTTAATTTTTTTAATTTTGTGCTTTTGTTATGACAAAATTATGACAGAATAGAGTTATACGCGAGTATGACAAAGTTCTTTCATATACCAACTGATTTGCTTTGTATATAGTAAAAATAAGCACATAATATAATATTAGGTGTAACGAACATATAAGGCGTATTCACGGCAACACATGTTATTTTTTTTTTGTAACCAATTACCTTGTACAAAGAGCACAAACACATTAGTATGTGTAAGAATTAAACAATAACTTCTTATTATAAAAATTTAATAATTTAAAATAATATTCATTTGAAAATGTAAGTACACACAGTACGGAATGGTTTACTATATGTGGTCAGGCCAATATAACAAAAATAATATGCAAAATTGTACATGAATGACAATAGATTTGATTGAAATACAGAAAATTATATCTAGAATTCTAATTGAATTTTTATACAAACATAATGACATACACATATATTATGTACATAATTTAGTTTTAAGCAGTACAATGCAATTATTTAGATTATAAGAATGAATTATTTGAATTCCTTTAATATTTTAATTAAATTATTCAAAAAATTAACAATATGTGCAATAAAATTTGAAATGATTAGCAAAATTTTATTTTAAAACATGCCATAATAGGTCATTATCATTCACAAAAAAAAAAACAAAAAAACGAAAAATTCAATTAGGATTTTGACTTCGTCTACAATAGTAGATTATTGTATAAATAAAATTGAACTTGTCATTTTTCTCTCAAATAAATTTGCATATGAATTTGTTAATTGACACTAGCATTGCTGCGATCTCGTATTGGCTCTTACACAATGTATTTTAATAAGTAAGCGACACAAGAGGGTATATTCGTTTTTGTGAATTTCAGAGACGGAGGAGAATTTAAAGAATTTCAAATTGTAGTCGCAGAGTATTTTTGCTGCTGTACTATACACAAAGCAGTTCGTTTTTTGATTTGCAGCACTGCAAAAAATCTATCACAGAATCTGCAGTAAAAAGAAATTCATACTATGTACTTTGTTATACGAGTAGCTGTTTGTTTATATTTATTTTGACACATTTTGGGTTTGCCATTTTTTGCAAATAGGCGTTTTTCTATTCCAGTTCTGTGATTTGTTCTGTCACAATGTAGTTCTAAGTGGAAACTTGAATTAGTAAAACCTGCAAACATGAACTAAACCGAAGTCTACTCTTAAACGTATATAGTAACAATGCAGGCAGTAATTTAACAGATGAAGATAATATTACATATATTAACTAATAGGTGATGAGTGATGAGAATAATAATTTGACATTTCGTAATATAAATACTATAATTACACTAAAATGAGAAAATATGTACACTGAAATGAGAGAACTTTTACTATATGTATATAGCCTGTTAAATATACGTTTTAAATTATAAATATCCAATTGCATAAATTAGAAATTAAATTTTCACCTTCATTTATAATGTTGTAAATTAACGGTTCTAATTAAAATTCACCTCAATTCGTTTTTCATTTAAATATTCACATTAACATGCTCTCTTGCCTTTCGTTTCTCTTTCTCTTTGTATTATAAATTCTAATAGTGTTGTGAATTCTCATATGTGTTACACAATAAATTCACAATCACAAAGCTAAATTCACAATCAAAAATCACAATTAACATTCATAAAGAAATTAAAAATTTTTTAATTTACTTTAATTTATTTCTTATTTAGTTAAAGAATTTTTAAATTTTCAACACCATTTTGAAAATAATTTGATTAATTTTCTTTTAAATAATAAAAAATTTTTAAATTTATTAAATCTTTAGAAAATATTTCATTTAGATTCACCGTAACAAGAAAAAAAATAAAAATTTCAAATTAAAATATTCCTTTAAATAATTGTAGCAATTTATTTTATAAAATTTCAAATTAAATACCAATAATTTATGAAAGAGCATAGAAAATGAATTCAAATATCAATTTAAAAAACTCTTAAAGAATTAAAAAGAGAATCAGGAATCCTTAAATATAATCTAATCGTTTCTTTAATTTATTCAAATAAAAGTATAAAATTTTTTGAAAAATTATAATTCCCCACTTGATATTAAAAGACCATAACCAATATCGATTTCTACAATGCCATTTAAATGTTTGTACTCGTATGTATTTTGTATTTTGTATTTAATGTGAAAATTGAATAAATTACCAAATGAATAAAAAATATAATTCACTTCATTAGCCTATAAATACGTATATATATATATATACATATAAGTTTTCTACATTAATTTTAATAGATTTTCTAAAATAAAATAAATTGGAAAAATTGTTTTAGAGGAGTCTTTATAATTTTGTTCAAAAGCGCGAACAAAAATAATATCTTTAATGCTATTTTAATTTTTATATACAAACATATGTAGATATTTAAAGCGGAATATTTGATACAATTTTATACCGCATTTTATTATTGTATACAACAAATATGTATGTACGTGTATGGGTGCATGTATGTACGTCTATTATAAAAATATAATTTTAAATTATCACTAATATTTTACACTATATTTTTTACAATTTGATTTCATTCAAAAATGGATAAGAAACAGTGGCAAATTTCAGAAGCTTTTCTTATTATTTTCCTTGCTATTATTATTAATATTTTCTCTTCTGTCATACATGTTTGTATATTGTATATTAGATCGGCTCTCCTGAGGAGAGTCTCCTCTCATCATATACATACATTAAATGTGGAATAAATATGCATATACAAGTAAAATCAATTTAATAAAATATTATTTTTATATATGAATTTTATTATTATTATTTGTGGAAATTTAGATTAAAAAATTATAATAGGAATCATATAACAGGAATATAATAGTGTTACCATATATCAAAAAATTATTCAATTGATTGTATATTTCGAATTAATTCAAATTTTTGACTAATTAATCCGGTAAATAGTATAACAGTATGTAATTTTAGTACCTTAATATAATTGAGAGAGTTTTGTGTTACTCTTAAGTTCTCTCACAAATTGATAAAATTTTGAATATAATTTTACTGGTATAATATTGTATATTTTTAATCACTAAAACTAGTTTGTTATATGTTAATTGTGATGAATGTTAATTGTGATTTTTGATTGTGAATTTAGTTTATTGTGTAACACATATGAGAATTCACAACACTATTAGAATTTATAATACAAAGAGTTTGTTAAATTTCCATAGTTGAGATTATACTCATTTTATATCATTTGCAAATTAGAACTATCCTGAATATAACAGAAATCTAATTTAATCGTTATTTTACATTACGGTACAAAATACAATGCAATTTAAATGGCTGTTTACATATATACTAAGAGAAATTTATGAATTTAACTGTCATAATAGTATAATGTTATATATAAATAATATTATCATTAGAGTTAACTGATATACTTAAGAGATAAGGGAATATTGTTTGACAATAACAAAAATTACAATAATGCGTATTTAAATATTTTTAAATCGCGATACTCTCTCCACATAATTGTTCTTCTTACTCAATATCCAAAGCATATTCAATGCATTTTACTATTATGCAAGTAATTGTTATTAATTCATTTCACAAATCTCAACACACAAAATTATAAGCGTTTCTGTTTTACTCTTTTATATACTGTTATAAATAAATTATAATTTCCCTCAATTTATTATTTTTTTAAAAATATTTCAATACAACATATATGGCAACATTTTTAAATTGTTATACAAAATAGTAGCAAATAGAAAAATTTAAAATTATTTTAATATTATAAACCATGTATAAATGAATCTGTCTCATATAGAGAAACATTGAATAATTACATTTGATTAGTAATGAAAGTTGCCATTTTTAAATTAGGTAATTTTTCTATTAAAAAGAAAAAGAAAAAAATCGAATCTTCGAATAATAATTTTTTTCCTCTCTCTACAAAAAAAAAGAAGAGAAAAACAAAAATATTTAAATCCTTAAAGGCTTATCGTTTTTTTTTTTTCTTTAATTCTCTTCATTTTTATTGTGTTAATTTTATATTTCTTTTATTGCAAATGCCTGACATTTAAAATATAGAATTTTAATCCAAATAGAAAAAATAATAAAAAATATAAGAATATTTTTCTGTATAATGTAAATTGCTCGGCGGCATATAAATTGACGACATTAATTTGTGACACTTTTAAATCTAAAAAAAAACATATTCTCTTCTTTTATAATACAATTTTTTATATACAATAATTGTAAGATTGTGTTATAAAAGTACGGGATTCGGCATAATATTCAATACAAAGGAATTCTTAATGCAATTCTGTATAAGAGAATTTAAATATACAAGTATAATGTATATACGGTCTAAATTGAATTGACACTGAGGTTATATGAAAAAGTATGAGCAGAGCAAAAGATGAGAATAAAATTGAATTTAATCAAAAATTTTAAAAATTATTTTTCAATTTTTTTTTTTATAAATAGTTTCAGTGACAAAAGAACTCAGATGAAATTTTATATAAATTCTTTACATTATTCTCGGTTGAAAAATTTATAAATAATTATTTTTAATTTTTTAAATAATTTCACTTTTATCGTAATACCTTAATACGCTATTAATATTAAATTCAGCTTATGATTTGTAATTGCTGAATTGTATATAAATACCGTATTACTACATTCTTGAAGTCAGGAATGCAATTAATTTATTTAAATGTGTTTTACATTCAAAATTTAATAATAATAAAAACAATTATTCACTGTGATCTTAGGTGAACTAGATTTTCTAATTTAAGTAAAAATATTTGTGAAAATAAAACTCTATTTTACAATGATAATATTGAGATATGAGAGCAATTTTGAGTAATAATTTGAATATTTTTACAGTTTTAATTACTGAATAACTCAAGTTGACGTTATAAATCTAAATTTTAATACACGCTCTTATATTTTTTAAGTATATGCTGTTTTTTAAGTTAAATGGTGTTACATAGCGATTCCGAATTCAACTCAAAATTTACATGATTCATGCTCATAATTTTACATGTTTATCCACTAAGTTCGCATTGTAAAGCAGAAATGTACGAATAATATCATATAAAACTTAATGTACAAGAAACTTGTTAAAAAATTTATTTCCTTATAATAATCAATGGATTTAAATGTTAATAAATTGAAATATTTTAGCTTGAAATGAATAAAATTTTCATATATGTAGGCATAATTGAAATAAATTCATCGATTAAATAAATTATTTACTCTATTTGAAAATTATGTATTCTAAATTAAATTATATAACAGTATATGCTCATATTGTAATTGATTTTATTTAATTGTTAAATATATAAGTGTAAATATGCATTCTGTAATACATAATTTTATATGCATTCTGAATTTATATACGTAATTTGTTGCAAAATATTTCTAGACTCAAGTACACTTAATTTAATACTCATATATATGTACTCTTATATTTATATAACAGAATTGTACAAAGTAAATTGTAAAATTTATTTTTATTAATTTTTTAATTCAATAATACTTATTGCTACGAGTATTTATAAATTTTCAAATTGAATAACACAATAATTCACAAATTGTCTTCTATAAGATTTTGTTTTTTGTTTTTCTGTTATACAAACTCCTTACATATTTTTCTATATACAGATATATTATTCGTATAACAAAATGAATTTGATTATAATTGTAATTTTTTAATAAATATTGCTAGCTAGTTAGAAAACAAATGATTACACTTTATTGTATGCAGATTTTATATTTCCTAAACTTATCGTAAAGCCGATATATCCAAAATTTGCAATTTTTTAGTATAACAGTTTGAAAATTTCTGAAAAATTTTGCATTCAGTACTTATACATCACTTTTCTTTTAAATTTTGCTTTTTTAAATTGAAAATTTTTATATGCTAGCAGTGACACAATAAAAATTTTTATCGAATGCAATCAATTCGAATTATTAACTGAAATTAAACAAAAATGTAGTTAACGAGTTCTTTATTTAATTTCCACAAATTTGTTTCTATATTCATGTCTTAATGTAATGTACACAACAGTAATAAAGGAGAAATAATAAAAAAAATATCAACTCTTTTGAAAATAATTCCTTTAATGTGACACCAATGACCTCATATAAACAAAATAAGAATAATTATTATTATTATTTAATTAAGGTCTCATTTATTGAGTATAATTGCACATCATGTCACTCACTCTCTGCAAACATATACACATTATGTGTATGAATGTTGTATTTTAAAAATGTGACATTACATAATTAATTTTTTAATTTTTTTTTCAATTTTTTTCTCTTTTATTAAGATTTATTGGAATTTCTTTTATTAAAGAATTAAGGTCTTTATTATTTTAAAGTTAAATAAATTTTAAATAAATAAACAAAAGATGTAAGAGAGGAACTTTTATATTTCTGGGCAATAATAATTATTGTTATATTATTTAAAAATTTTACGAAATATTCCTGAAAATTTGGGAAATATTTTGGAAATTTTATTTTAATTAATTAAAATTATTATAATATTTGAAGGAAGATATTAGTGACTTTAAAATTTAAATTGATCGTAATTATGACCGTGTCATTGTAATATAGAAGAATAATTAAAGACTAAAAAATCTCACTAGAAATCCTCTCCTCACTAGAAATATATTCTCAAATTAATATGCAGTGTTAATGTCACTCACTATTTTTTTGCTTAGATTTTTTTAATTTTCAACATATTTGTCAATTTTTAAAGCATTCTGACTGAATTTTTCGCAAATATTTACCCAAATTTCCCAAAATGAGAGGAAATTATCAGATCCGAAAAACATTCTCTCATCTCAATAGGAATAAACTCTGATCAAAATAATAATTAGTGTCATATTACTCACTCAGTTTAGTGAGTGAAAAAGTGAAATACATGAAATGAGACCTTAAACTTACTTTACAATTTAAACTTAGGCATAAATTTTATATTTTATTTCAAAATTTGTTCCGAAAATATATGAAACATAATATATTAATAAAAAAATAATAAGAATAAAAAAAAACTTAGTAAAAATCACATTAAACATGACTTTGTAGACATTTTGTTGACTTTATTGACGTTAATTTTTATGTAATTTTTGCTCTTTTGTATATTTAACAGGTAGGTCCCCTTAAAAATACATGAGTTTTTAATATTATTC
This sequence comes from Condylostylus longicornis, assembly GCF_029603195.1. Classification (NCBI taxonomy): domain Eukaryota; kingdom Metazoa; phylum Arthropoda; class Insecta; order Diptera; family Dolichopodidae; genus Condylostylus; species Condylostylus longicornis. The sequence continues at coordinate 1,372,108 of NW_026578015.1, read as the reverse complement.
TATACTGTTAGCAAAAAACAAAATACAAAGTGACTTTACAGTTTTTATTTTTGTTTTTACATTTATTATGTTGTTTTGTAGTAGACCTTGAGCTACAAAATTAATTCAATATTTTTTATTGTTTTTTTTTTCTCTTTGAAAATTACAAACATAAAACAATTTAAAATTTTATAGCATCGCCCTATGATGAATGAATTTTTTTCTAATATTTTCATAAAAAAAAAGCTAAGAATCATTGAATTTATTGTTTTAGAGTTCTGATATACGACAAACATATAGAAATCACACTGTTGCTGTTCTTGTGTCGTCAACAATAATCAATCAGATAGCATGTACCTATGTAGCTAAGAATAAAATCTTTAAACAATATGTGTGTATAGTCAGATAATTTAAAAAAATTAAAAATAAAATTTATTATGGAATAAAAAAAAAAAAAGTGTTATACAAAGTGTAGGTTTATATACGAGTATACGATTTTTTTTACAATAATGGAAAAAAAATTAAATTAGAAAAACAGAAAAGATTAAAATAAAATTCAAAGTTCATTATAAAAATTCTTTAAGTAGTTTTGAGTGGTGCTGAATAAATTAAAGATTTACTTGTAAAACTTGATTGTTTTTACTTGTAAAACTTGCATAAAATTGAATTCGCTTAGAAATCAATTGTAAGGTTTTAAAAAGTCAGCAATGAAATAAGAGCAAGAAGATCTAGATATTTCATTTAGCAGCCTTCTATTATACATTTTGAGTAACATAAAAAAATTGCCGGAAACCTTACACTTTAAAATTACGGTAATGCTGTATTAAAACACAATTCAGCTTATAAGTTGTAATTGCTGAATTGGGCATTTATATCATATTAATGCATTTTTGAAGTCAAGAATTTATTATCATTACTACAATAGATTATTATTCCCAGGCAAAAGGATTATTTTTAGGGAATTTAAGAGCATATTAAAAAATTGTATAACAAAAACATGAAAAAGAAATAAATTTATTTTATTATTTTAGAATCTTGAAGATAATTTCAATTTATACAATATTTAAATTTAATAACTTTCGCTTTTTTATATGTTTCAGGCGATTTTATGCATGTAAAAGAACCCTTATGCAACAAAAGAAATGTATAAGAAGAGAATAAGAAAGCAAAAATCCACCATTACAGCACATGTATATAAAAAATTCTAAATGACTCAAATTTCAATCCAATTAAATTATCAATTTTTTTTTTAAAAACAACATGATTTTATTGCATAAGAACACACATAACATATTTACAATTCAGTTTCATTATAAAAAAAAAATTAGTAGAAATTTTATGTTCTACAAAACAAAACTTAACATACTCTTAACATATTCTATATATACATGTGCATTTATACAAATTTATTATGTAATGCATAAATTGTATGTACACATGCTATTAATACCAATTAAATTGCAATCATAAATGTCGTAATTTCTGTATATTATAAGGTATATCTATAGTCAAGAGATTTATAAAGAAGTGGAGAAGAGAAGATACACAACACGAAAGAGAGAGAGAGAGAGTAAATATTTAATAATATATATTTCTTAATACGGAGAGACTACACATATAATATTAATAATCATACACAATATTCTCATTTTCAGCGTTAAGTCTGACCGAACGCGGTATTCGGTTGTTTAAACAAAAAAAAAAAATTTTCAATAATTTAAGCATATACGACCGAAATTACGGCACGGCAACCGCACAAAATTCGAATTTTCTTAAATCCAAGCGCGTGTAGTGTTGTAAACTAAAATAATATTTTTATGGTTTTTAACTGACATTTAATAATAACGTTGACATTTACAAATGTCAATCATATTTTTAAATATAGTAATAAATGCATACCGCCGGGCAATATAATTTCGATAATGCGATAATTTGGATCATCCGTATATCGCAACCATTTATATTTAACAGTATAACACTTAATTAGCTGTGTTATTTTTACAACTAAAAATTTAATCCGTTAACAGTCCTATTAACAGCACGTACTTCGCAGAATATAATATCAAATTTTATGCAATCAATCGGAATTACTAAACCTAATTTGTATTCCGACATGCAAGTCTTCCTTTTTTTTACACAAACGCGAACGTTGTACATTAAAATCAGATTCTATAAGTGCATAGGAACAAAACTGCATATATTGTTATATTTGTCAATTCATACACCCCCCTCCCACTGTCCTTTCCGTTCTGTTACCAATTTTATTCATATATATATTTTTTTGTTTTATGTACATTTTATGCATGTATAAACATTTAAATATATTTTTAATAAGTTATTTTATTATTGCATATTTATGTTGTAATAAAAATAAACATACAAATAATATATGTACAATATGTATAAAACTATATAAATACATCCATACATTTGTATATTTTAAGTCAATAAAACCATTGAAATGAATGTTGAATCTTCAAGGTTAAACGAATCAGTTCTGATCATTTTAGTATAGTACACACATGTATGAACGAACACAAACAATATTTTATAGTATGGTATGAATAGTGTGTGTATGAACACAGCGTACGTACTGAATTACAGTGCCATTATTAAAATTATTTGATTTTATGTATAAAATAAACAACAAAATTTAATAAATGATTAAAGTTTACAAAAAAAATAATTTTCTTTTTAATTTGTTTCAAAAACTATTATTTTATTAAATGCAATTTAATATTATTAAATTTTATTGGTTATAATGTTACAGACGTTTAATCTAAATATTTTTTGTATAATAAATTTAGTATAAAATTGGTTGGATATAAACGAATCTGTTGAAATATGAATGATTTAATTTTGTTGATGTTCGATTGCGTTGGAAAGTTTGAAAAACATGTTACACAATCAAACTTATTATGAATCATACTTTTATTTTAAAAAAATTAAAAAATCTGGTGTATAGCTTAGAATATCTAATCAATAGGTCTTTTAATAGAAAATAGAAGAAAGATACTACAAAAGAATATTTTCATTTTCTAAGAGTATTTATTTAATTAGTAATTCCACTTTTAGGCAATTGTATTTTATGTAACAGTTGCAAATCTTATATGTTGTGTATTAAGTGTATGACAGGCAATGTTTGATTGATTAATTAATTTATAAATTTTTGTATATCATACAGAAAATTTAGTTCATCAAATTGCTTTATCTCATTAAATAAGCAAGTATTAAGATCAATTTCGCGATCTCATCATATTTTCATATATATGTATTCGGAGTTCACCTTATAGTTTTTCTATAAAAATTTATATTTCATGCAAATTACTAGTATCATAAAATTTATTGACTTTTGAATAATTGAGGGCATTGTTTGTTAAGGACGTTCAACTTAATTTGAGATGAGCTTTTATGATTTAAATTTCGTTAATTTATCAAATTGAGTACATCGGTGAGTTAAATTAGAATTACACACATTCATATATGTATATATATAATTACAATTGGCTTGTTCTTGAGAATAAGAAACCATTCTTCATTACATTTAAATCATTTAAAATAAAAATTGATTTTAATAGATAGCAAATAATGGCAAAAAAGTCAAGTATTATAGGATTTAATAACAAATCAAATAAATTAATCTATGTTGAAGGTTGCCATCTGTTTAAAATTTATATTTAAATTTTTCTTTTTACAATATTTTTGATAAGGTGTGGTCTACAATTTATACATTAAAACTCTTTAAATTCTTTGAATGTATAGTCTTAAAAGTTCATTATATTTCAAATAAACAAATTAAGGTGTTCTGAACAACATGCATTATTACATGTACTATGTAACAAAAAAAAAACAAAAATTGCATGTTACATATCGTTTCTTAATAATCATATAAATTAATTAAATGTGGAATTATGCATATATATATACATTGTATATCTACATAAATTCATTATTTTATTATTGTTGTCATTACAATGGTATTGTTTAATATAAAAAAAATTTTTTCTTTCTTTATTTCATTTTTAATTAAATCGTATATTAGAGAGATATAAAGAGTATATTGAATTGTTTGAAACAATAAGAAAAATTCTTGAAATTTTTTTCAACACCTCTTTAAAACAACGCGAGAAATTTTCATGTTTTTTAATTATATGACGACATAGCAGCCAGAATAAGAAATATTGCAATTAAATTTAGTAGTTTGTTGTTATTTAAAATTATTTCTATACACACATGTATGTATATGTATTCATTTTCAATTACGTTTGAATTGATTTTGTTGCGATAGTAAAATTAGTGTTATTATACTTTAAAAACGAAATTTCATGAATGAAACTTACATTGAAATTAAATGAATCACGTGATAGTATAATCAGTTTTGTTTTTAGAGGGGAAGAGAATAATGAGTAGAGCAATATGAATGGTAAATATCATAACAATACTGCGACAGCAAAAAATCGCACAAATTTATTGTCAAAAAATTATTAAATGAGCTCATTTAAATGTAAGGTATAGTTCATATTACTGTGACATATGAGTTGCGATATTTGTGCAATGTTATTGGCCAAATTCAATATTTTATTGTTGTAACATACGATTACAAGCTGATTGACAAGCAATATTTTTAATTATGAAATAAATATAACAATATATAAAATAAAAACGCAAAAAATATAAGTGTTCTACAAATAGAAAAATTATAAGAATTACGTCATATTGTCAATGTTAACACTGCAACGACACTTCTGTTTCGACTATTACTATCAGCTTATATTTTAAAATTCCGTAATCTTAAAAAAAAAAAATGAAGAGTAATTTAAAGAGAAAGGTGAGAAGAGTAATATATATAAATAAAGGGTGGTACGTAATAAATGACATGTTACATCTTTCGCTCTTACAATTTATTAACAATTTAAATATAGAAATAGGTTATACTCATATTTGAAACAACAAAAAACATAATCTACGAATTCATAGTACATGCTACAATATTGTAGCTTTCAGCAAATTTAATCTCTGCTCTCTCCCTCTCATTTATATTTTTCTCCTTATCTACATATATTTACCCTAATATACTCATATTGGCATGAATAAAGAATTCACGGATCATAAACAATATCACTTGTATACATATAATGAAATTATTTAAAATATCGAAAAATTTCCTTTTTTTTTTAATATAACAATCTACTATAATTCATGTGATTTATTTGTAGTTCTCTCTGAGGGGAAATAATTAGATTATCTGTAGTAGATATAGGATCATTTAATCGCATTTATATACAACTGCATAAATAATTTACAAAGAAATACAAAAAAAAAAAATTTCAATAAAATTTTGGAATACAATGTATGGCTTGTTTAGTGCAAAAGTTAACCTTGAATTTTTTTGTTTTATTTAAATGAAAAATTCAATAAATAAATAATGTTTAAGGTGAGAAGAAGATGTTATTTATACAGAGGGTTACCAATCTATATTAATATAAATTTTTTAAATAAATAAATTGAATTTAGATTTTATTAGGAATCATTAAAAATATCAGTATTTTAATAGTTTCAGAAAAAAATAAGAGCCTGATCATCTATTTCGGTACTTTACTCGACAAGTTAGAAGAAAGTGAGTAACAAAAGAAGAGAAAAAAGAGAGTAGAAAGTATAATAATAATATTTGTATAATGTAATTTTCGAATGAAAAGAATTATTCGGTATTGCGAATCTCGTTATTTTCTAAAATGTACACAAATTTTATTCTCTTTGTTTTTTAAAAGTGAGTCGTGAGTCGATTATTTGAGAAAAAATGCAAAAATAAATTTGGAAAAATGAATAATCTTATTGGAGAAGTGAAATATCAATTAGAAAATACTTATAATTCGGATTTGAAAGTGAATAAAAAGTGAGTAAAAAAACGAGATACACGATCAGGCTGTAATTTAAATTTTCAAGAACTAAATTAGATTCTTGGAAATTTTAATTTTTGCATTAACTAGAGATAACAGATTAACATTATGTTCAACAATATTATATATTTCCCTGCTGTATAACAGTGTTGAGGTTTTAATCTTTTTAAATTTATAAAATTGTTGATAAGAAAATATTTTTAATTAAATTTTGCAATATTGGATTCAAAAGAACAAATAAATTATAAGCAACAAATTAATTATAAAGCGATAAATAGAGCGAAAGATCAAATTCATCTTGCTTTTAATAAACAAAAGAAACCTTTCTGAAGAACATCTTGTACATAAAAAAATTTATTGTGAATTGTTATTACATATTTACAATTTCAAAACAAACAAATAAATAAAATTATATGCAAAAAACAAAAAAATAATAACAATAATTTTGACTTCCATGTTTTTATTGTATTGAGCAATAATTATTACATTTTGTTATTGAGTGAAATATTTTCAGCAACATTGTTGCTAATCAATAATATTTCATCTCTCTCTTTTGTTTTTTTTTGTGAAGTTATTTAAAAAATTTATGTAAAAAAAGGGTAAAAAATTATAAAATTGAATTGGAAAATATAAGAATTGAATTTTTTTTTTCTCACCTTATTCTCTGAGATTTTTGTTTTATTTTCTTGTACTTTGTATGCTTTGCATTCACAATTGCACATATTCATGCACATTAAAATGATGTTCTCGTAAATCATCAATAAAATAATATTCAATTGTGACATACATACATACAAACGCACTAATAATAATATAATTTCATTATTATGTTGTTTGTAATGTGTGTTGTGTTTGTATGTACATTTATAACCCCCTAGGAATTATTCTAAAGGGCATTCGATTTTCTATGGAATGAATTTTGTTTTTATTTTCTCTTTTTTTTTGATTTTAATTTTGTTTTGTATGAATGGAGAATTTTTCGTCTTCGATACAAGTAAGTTGTTACGTTTACTTGTCTTTTTGATATTATTGTTCTCTTTTTTTATTCTACAGTCTCTTGAAAGCAATTTAATGGCAATTTCTTTAATGTTTATTTAAAAGTGTAAGTTTATTATAGTTTCTTGTACAATAATGTATATTGCGGGAAATAGCAAAATGAGAAAAAAAAGAGAACAGTATATGCAGAGAAAAAAAATAAGAAAATGTTAATTCAATTAATATTATTGGTAAAAACTATTTGTTTGTATGTCTGTCCGATTTTTTTTTTTGTAAACTTTTGTTATCTAAAATCTTATACAAATATTGATATATGGACATAAATTCTGGGTAATAAAAATGAAAAAAAAAACAAAAATATAATCAAAACTATTTTATTCTTATTTTGTTTTTATGGTCTTCTGTTGGGGCCATCCAAAGATGGTGATTGTGATGAATCATATTGTTGGATTTTTAAACAAAAATTGAAAAATTTTTATATTGTAAGGGAATTTTGATTTATTTTGTAAAAAATCCTGGAATATGGTAGAGACCATGTAAATATTTAAAATAAAATTATATAAGAATATAACAGTTTGTATAGTATAAGAATTTTATTGTAGTTTAATTTTTGAAAGTGTGTTTTCAAAATTGATTTATTGTGAATTGAGAATGAATAGTGATGAATGCCGTAAAAAGTATTTAATTCACGATATCCAAATTTAATCAAAATTTCTAATGTTATTGTACATTGCAAATATTCAAAAAATACTTAAATTTGATTATTTTATCCAGGAAATTATGAAAATATTCTCTCACTTTGCTCTTTTATTTCATGATTTCGAATAAGCATATTATGAGTATATTGCTTTAGAGTATAGTGCAGCTCATTCTCTATCTCATTCTGATATTCTCAAAATTTCCTTTTACATATTTTTCTCTAAATCATAATTTATAAAAGTAGGTCTCTTTATAGGGTCTCTTTTTTATTATTAACCTCTTACTTTTCCTTATTCTTATTAAATGAGGTGATTATAATTAAAATAGGCTTTGCAGTCAATAAAATTCCCATTTTACTTATAGCTAATCGAAGTAAAGTTTTATTATTAAAATTTTTTTGTTAAAAATTCTTAAATGGAAATATTTCGGAGAAAATAAATTAAATTATAATTGGTTAGATGAGAGTATATCAATTATTTGAGAATATGCAACATAATTTTAATAATATATTAGTTCCATAATGTATTAAGAACACTAATAATTTGAAACTTTTAAATTAATTTAATTAATTTTATTTAAAAATTGAAAAAAAAAAATTAAAATTTTTAAAAATCATTTTGTTGAATTTTTCTGTTATACTGAAATGAAATCATTTAATTTAAATGAAATACGAGTACAATTAATTATTCCGAAAAAGTTATTTAAATTTCTTTAAATTCTAAATATTTTCACATAATATGATTTATAAAAATTTAAAAATGAAGTGAAAGCGTATAACACATATAACAGTTTCGAATTAAAAATTATGCAACTTTCATATAATTTTTTTATATATTCTTTAAAAATGCTAAAAAAATTTTATATCAAGATTAACAAAATAACAGTAATAAATAAAATATAACAGTTATATTTTTTACAATTGTCAAAAAAAATATTTTTGATTATTAAATAAAAAAAAGTTATAAACTCAAATCACTTTGCATTTATAAATCTTATGCAATAATTATTTAAATAAATTAGTTGAGGCAATCTTGCAAAAAAATCAGAATTTTTTTTTTAATAATTTTTAATAATTTCATTTTAATTTCTATAATTTTTTTTTATTAAAATATTCATTTTTTTTTTCTCGATGTGTTTAAAATGTATTCGAACTAAAATTTACTATTTTTTTTATTATTTGTTAGTATATTTAAAATCAATGGGAAGGTCCACTGCAAACAACCAATTAGTAAAAACGTTTACTAATACTGATAAATTACACTGATAAATTAAGATAACCAAAAAGACAAGAAAAAAAAATCACACAGATGGAAATCATTTGGAATTTTAATAAAAATTATTTTTTATGCAATTTTTATAGAATAAAATATAGGTGAAAATGAAGAGTTATCACTCGTTACTATAGGATATGTCCTGTCTTATTTTTTTGCTTCTGAGAATTAAACAGATCGGAGTGGCATGCTATAGTTAAATTATAGGAATACAAACTGACGTACCTCTAACAGTTTTGAACCACATTTTATTCGTTTATATTTCTATTATACATGTATACATAACATGTTTAGAGAGTTTTGATATACTCAAAATGCAAAGAAGGATCCTGAGCGAAGTATCATTGATCACAAGCAATTTGATAACAATATTTCGATTGTTTGTTGCAAGAAACTCAAAATTTTCCGAATGCGTTTTCCGAATATTTAATTCTTAAAATTAGAATTACTAAATGTTACAAGCTTCCAGCACAAATTAAAGCGAAAATTTTCAGAACCTTCCGGTTCAATATTTCAACCAATTTGAATTCTAGAAATATATTTATATTAAAGGTGAAAACAGAACAAAAGTGATTTTCGCCGGTTACAATTCGAAATTCATATGGAATATGTAAATGGATATAAATGGGACCGCCCAGAATAAAGGAAAATTACTGCGGCGAATTTAACTTGTGTCGATAAAATAGACTAAAATCCTAATTTACCGCTGGGGCCTTTTTTTTAATATCATCTGTTTCCATATGGGAATGTTTGTAATATTATATGCAAAATACTGAACAGGCGTTTTTGTTGTCGTTCCACTGTTGTTCTGTGATAACAATAGGAATCGTCTGTTCTTGCCGTTAACCGATGTATTTCTGTTTTCATACTTAAACTCTCTGATGTGTTAAAAGTCTCTTCTGTTTTGAAACAGAATCTGTTAAAATGGTATGTAATGTTATTTGCTGACATTAAATGAACTGTAATATTTAACATGTCTTTTTTGATAAACCTGTTTAATATTTTTTAAATGCGTACCACTCAATAATGGGAGTTGAGTATTTTAACACCACCTTAAAACTTAATTCAGGTTTTATAAATAAATTTTATTCACACACAAAACACCAATACTACTTTTTCGATTATTTAACGCTTAATTTGCATATTTGCGTAAATTTTTTCTTTTCATAAAAACAAAAATCAAAATGAAAAAAAAATTAATTAAAAATTCAATGAATTAATTATTAATTATTTTATATTTTACTAAAAACAAAAAATTAAAGAGAAAAAAAAAGAGGTTAAAATTTTTTGCCTTGCAAATTGCAAAAAAAAAATGTTACCTAAACCGGAGGTAATTTTTTTTCTTATTTAAATATAAAAAATATCATTTAAAAGTCATAACATAATTAATGAATAAATTTAATAATTATTAATAATAATAAAAAAAATATAGAAAATTAAAAGAAACGAAATCTATATGAGAAGGAAACTAAAAATATATACGATATTTGCTCTTATAGGTTATTGGCATATTTATTGACCGTATAGAATGAAATTTTCAAGTCTCTCTTTTACTGTCAATTAAACAATTTTATAAAATTGTGTAAAAAATTTCTGGTGTGATAACATGCATGTCATTATTATAACAGTAATTATTGTGAGGAAGCATATAATATTATACACAATAGAATAATAGATACGCGGGAGAGAAGGGAGAGAGAGAGAGATAAAAATTTCATTGTTATCAATAATTGCAATCAAAAAAGCATTGTTATCATGGTGTTAAAAGACAAATTGTAAATGTTTCAGTTGTTAGTTAAGATGGAGTTGCGGATTCATTGATTTGTCGAATTTTTATTTTTTTACCACACTTAATTTAACGCATGTAATTATAATAGTAAACTATATAAGCCGATAAGAAATTTGACGTTTCAAACAAAAAAAAAGAAACTGCCGTGCTAAAATTGATTTAATTTTTTTTTTGAGAGAGAGAAGGAGAAAAAGAGGTACACTAAAATTTCATATAAAATACATCAGCTACAACAACTCTTGATGACAGTATTTACAAAAGCTTTTACGAGTACATACCCTCTTCTAATATCATTAATTCGATATTTATGCCTAATTAATCAACAATTTTGACTGACAAATTGAAGTCTCATCAACATTTTTTAACTCTCTCTGTGATAGAATTGCTTCAATATTTAATGTCCTGCCACAATGGTACAGGTAAATATGGAAAGATCATGAAAAATTTTTAATTTCTATTGAATTTTACATTAATTCTAAAATTGTTAAAATTTCTAATTTAACATGATTTCAAAAAAATAATTTAGTTATTCTTATATAATTTATTAACTTGTATAATAATAGCGAAAAAGAAAGATAATTAGCTACCTGTTATTTTACCATGATTTTCCCGTAAATTTTTTTTTTTGTATTTTCTTTTTTGAATTGCCATTTGTAAAAGTTGAAAAATAACAAATAAAGTAATAGAAATGAACAAGTTGCATTTTAATTATTTTTATTTTCATTTCTGTTCTCTTTTTTTTTTTATAAATTAAGTAATTGTAGTATATAGACTAATAATAGAATCGCAACAGTAAGTAGTTATAAGAACTAACAGAATAGTGCATAGATGTAGCCAACTAATTAAATAAGAAAAAGAGAGGAAAAAAATATTTTTAACATCGGTTTTCAACACGCCATAATTTTTTTTTTCTATCCTCCTTTTTAATGTTATTATATTTTCTTCAGTTGAAATACCCACCATAATGCTATATTTTATAAGAATTGAAAAGATTACAAAACTATGCATAAAACTAAGTTAGAAAATATTTAAAAATTTATTTATAATAGTTTTAATTTAAGCAGAAGGTGGAATGCATACAGGGCGAGAGAGAGAGAGAGAGACAGAGGTGATCAAATGAAGAAGTCTTTTATACAGGGTTTTGTCATTATTTTGAGTAAATTTTGATTTTTTACGGGTGTTTTATAGCTAGTTAACGCTACCAACTCAGCCAGTTTTAAGTATATTTTGACAGCAGTAGTCAGCTTATTGTATTCAGTATATTGAGAGAAAATTCGAGAATTTTGTGTATTTGAGAGAGAGAAATGACTTTATACGTAAAATTTTTTTGCACAAGCGTCAAATGACGTATTTTGTTAAATAATATGGGTTTAAAATTGGAAAATTGATTATGCTATTTCGCGAGGCTTCATATCAAATGTTATATCTTTACATAAATTATGATAACCGATTATAGTGTATCTCGTTGAATTAGATACATCACCAAGTATAGTTAATTCTCATATAAATAAATTAAAATTTTACAAAAATGTAATTTTATGTTAAATTTCATAGAAATTCTTTTAAAATTTAAATTTACAAATTTTCACATTATTTTCATATAGGTACGTTATAGAGGGTATTACATTATGATTTTTACAAGTGTTTCTGAATAAGTGTCTCAGAATTATATGAATTATATGCCGCATCTTCTGGCCGAAAAAAAATAATGAACAATTACGGATAATAAGAAAATAAGAACCAATCTGAGTTCAGATAAGGAGAAGAAAGTGGAGATGGATAGGCTACAAGAACCAGTCTGAGTTCAGATAAGAAGAAGAAAGTGAAGATGGATAGGCTACATTCTTAGACGGCCAACAACATTCTGGTTCGCCAGGCCGTTGAGTGGAATCCACAAGGGAAAACAACTATTGGTAGACCAAGACGAACTTGGAAAAGAACCGTGAAATCAGAATTTAAACGCACCGGCAAGACGTGGTCTGGAAGTGTATAGTCATTGAAAAATAAATTACAAATCAAAATTTTAAAGGAAAATTGGATATTCACATAAGCTTTATGTTAAATGTTAAAAAAAATTGCATAATTCAGATTCGGTTTAAAGTAAAAAAAAATTTCATAATTTTTATTGTTGTGTGGTTGTCGACCAGTCGGATTTATTTCTTAAATACGTTTTCTAATTATTGTCCATAATAAACCCCCTGTAACATCTATACATAATATATAAACTTTAATATAGAATTTGAATAAATCAAATTAGGAATGATCTATTTGCAAAAATAAAATACAAAAAAAAAAAAACAGATGCTTTACAAAATCTAAAACAAAGTTTCTCTAATTGGTAACTATTATTTTATTATTATTTATTGTTATTTTCATACCTTATTTATTAAAACTTGTTAGTTTTAAATCCATGTACTTTTACTATCATTTGCAGAACCTATATCTACTATTTCAATTATGTATAACAATATCGCAATATCTATACTATGCAATGCCTACTCGTTATATTTTACTTAAACTTTATTATTCTAAAATATAACAAAGTTAATTTTTATTTATTTTCTAACTATAAAATGCATGTAATTTACATTTTATTTATTTAGAATTGAAACAAAAAAAAAAACAAAAAACAAAACCAAATAGAGAGTTGAATTGCATAAAAAAGGAAAGCCAATTAATTCTTGAATGCTAATTTTGATGAAAATTAATAGAAAAAAAAAATAATTTTAAAAAAATAAAAAGTGCAACTGTTGAATTTTATGAATGTTATACAGTAGTTATTTGTGTACTTACAAATTTAGAATAATTTTATAAAAATTAATAACAAATTTTTATTTATTTTTAAAATTAAAAATTTTAGTTATATGGTTACCTTAATTATCAGTAATAATTCGATTAAACCCATAGAATATTGAAAATTAATTACTCTTAACAGGAATTGAGTAAATAATAAAATCTTTTGAAAGAGAAAATATTTAAATTTGATAAAAATCTCTCTCACATTAATTTAATGTTGTAAAACGTTGTTTGTTGTTGTTTACATATTAGTTTGATGAAACTCTTTTAAACTGATATATGACGAATATATAGAGGGTAATATCAATAATAACAAATTGAAAACCGTTAAACTTCAGTACAAAACCTTGAAATAAATCAAAAATCAATTCCCTTTCAAGAAGTATAAGATTCAAGTATTATAACCAGATTTCGAATCGGACATACTAAACTTACACACAGTTTTATTTTTAAATCATCATTAGAAAATCCTCATATACTTGCTAATATAATCAAAATTTTTTGTCAACAATTGAAAATATTTTTAATATACATGTGCATTTTATAAATCAATTAAAATTTCCTGTAGCATAGAAATATTAAGAAAGGAGGGTTTAAATTCATATTCAAAAATTAATCAAATTTATTAAAATCGCAAAAAATTTATAATGTTACATGAATATTTTTAATTATTTATTAAATATTCTGAATTAGAATATTGCATAAAATCTTGTTAACGAATTCAAATAATGTAAATTGAGCCTATCTGCTGTGTTGATAGCAGGCGTAATTAAAAATTCATAATTATAAATAAATAAACTGATATAGTGTTTCCTTACAGTAAAGTTCAGAATATTAGATAAAGATAACATTTGAATTCTCAATTTACAATTAATTACAATACAACAGTACAAAATTAATTTCTAGTGTTGTGTTAATAAACCTTAACTCTCAATTAACAATTTAAGAGAAATGAATATTAATATTTTTCACTATAGTGAATTTGAGATTAAACTAAATAGAGAATTTTAAGTCGTCATTTCATTGTTACATAACATTTATGTTGTACACAAACCTATTTATATTTTATAAGAGCATACATAAATAATACAAATTGTATGAATTGCCGTGTATTAAATAAAATTTTATTATTATAAAATTTAAATTAAAAAATTAATATTAATATTTTATTTTATTTATTGTATTTTTATATAATAAAATTAAATTCATTATTAAAGAAAATCACGCGATATTTTTTATTCTTTTAGACATCAAAAATAAAATATGAATATTACATGCGATATTAGAATAAAATTTTTAAAATATTTTAATTAAAATTTAATATTATAAAATGAAATTGAAATGAAATGGGGGAGGTTTTAATAATGTTATAATTTTTATTTTTGCAAAATAATTTTTTTTTAATTTTTAAAAGATTTTTTCCGCATTGTAGATTTTGTAGAATTTTAAAGTGTGTGATTTTGTATATAAATGCAACACATAAATTAAAAATTAAAAGTTCAATTAATTTTTTATAAAAAGTTCAAGTAAAATTTTATATTGTTGATTAAGTGTATAGCTCATTATGAACATTTATTGTGTGAGTGCGAGGCAGTTTCTCGCCTGCGACTGGGACGCTTCGAGAGACTTTGTGTAAAAGATCTCGGGGCTTGATGTGGCTGCTATACTGCGGTTTGTCAGGACTAATGTAGATAGGGATGAGAATCACAAAAGATCCTATGTATCAACGTGGGAAGGGCCTAAAGTTCCAGAAAAGAAAAAAAAAGTGCATAGCTCTGTGCGAAAATTTTTATACTCTGTACATTTTGTTCTTCGAATTTTTGAACCCATATTATTTAAGTATTTTTGAAAATTTCAAAGTCTTTTAAATCCGCATTATTTCATTTAATTCCTTTTTACTACCATAGAAAATGGATGTGGGAGATTTGTGGGTAATTAAAATGGCTGTGAGACATTTGTGGGTAATTAAAATTGCTTTGAGATATTTGTGGGTAAATTACGATTATTTTAATTAATATTTCTCCCGTCCTATACTAAATTTACATAAAAATCTTAAGCATTTTAATATTTCCTTAAATCTTATTTGAAAATTAAATTTCCAGTTTTTTTAAGAAGTTTTTATAAATTTAAATTAAATGAAGGGACAATAATAAAATAAATTTGGTTTTTTTACAAAATCTCTATTATAAAGTTTTATAATTTGTTTATCAAACTTAAATTATCCTTTCTTTGTGTTTGCCTGTGATTTCTTTTTTTCCGATATTGAATTATTTAATGAAATTGGTAATATTTTTATATTGTAACTTTCCTAATTCAAAAGTAAATTTTTATTCTATACGCACCCACTTAAGAGACGGTATATTTCCCTTTTTTCCTTGAAAACTCTCAATAAAATATTGTAAAATTCTAAAAAATACTTGTATATTTTCCAATTTAAGCCCTTTGAAATATTGATTTTAAGTAAATCTTTGAATTCAGTGCAATTCATCTATATGATCAAAAATGGTAAAGAAAAATAATAAAAATGGCATGAAAATGAACAAAAAAAAAACTATAATGGAGAAATACTTTTGTGGTACGAGTACAAGGAATAAAAAGTATATTTTGCCGTATACTGATTTTCATCTTAAATCTAGATCAATGGAATTTATTTATATTATATATACATATAAGTATGAGAAACTTACTCTTAAGATATAAATAAGATTCTGATTTTTCTAGTGTGTAACGCACACTTTTTTTAAAGAATATCAGAAAGAGGCAAATGTTTGTTTGAAAAAGCTTGAAAGCTGACATTTTGGAAGTTGATACTGCTCTTCAGTCAGAAACAGAACTGGAAAGCGCGTTATAAGCCATTAATGTTAATACCGAAGCCATTAGTGTTAATTGCTGAATGACTTTTTCTGCATTTATACCAGTTTTAACAACAGTCTTTTGACAATTACCTGGTTAATTTGACAATTATAGGCGCTATGAGCTATTTATTTGACATTAACATTAAAAAATTTTAATTCAGAATTTTTGTCAGAAAAACAAAGGTCCAAAACTCTAATAGATGTTGCATGAAATGAAACACTTGATACTGTAACGAACATGTTGGATACTAACTAATTTATTTTGGTTTGTTTGAAGTTCAACTCCGAACAACTTTTAAATAAATTGCAAAGATGTAATACATTCGGTATTTCCCGAACAATTGATGTTCTTGGTTCAGGAAAACCTGCACGGACTTTCTACAATTATAATATAAAATTCTACTATCACATAAAAATTAACTATCATACAAAACTCTCATGCTACATTGCAACTTAGAAGACGCTCATAATCACTAACTAATTCCGATTCTTATATTAAATTTAAAAAGTTTTTTTTGAATCGAAAAGAATTGAGATTTCTCAATCCGATTTTTGTTTGCTCTGTTTTGTTTTTTGCTCCCTTTTTATAAGAACCCGTATAAATATTCCCATTTATTACCAACTAAGATTATCTTTTAATCCATTTATGGTTATCCTTAAGAAACTGCTCTTATATATAAATATTCTGTGCAATATATCTTATGATGTACTCTTAATTAAGAATGACTTGTAGTCAACTTTTATTTTATTCTCTGTATAATAATTTTTAATTAGGTGCCTTTTTACGCATCTCGGCAGCTATACATTTTAAATAAAAACAAAGATCATCAATATCGACAACGTATACAGGAGAAAAATCAAAGCATCCAGGAGCGTTTTACACATTTTTTTTTAAATATTACGATTAAGAAATACTTGAATAAGATATTGTTAAATAAATTATTTGATTCATTTACAGAGAAGAATTTGGAATTTATGGAAGAAATATTGTTAGATCAGAATTTATAACAAATCAGCAAATAAGCTGAACTAATTTTTTCTACCCAATTAATTGGAATTAGTATTTTTTGTACTTAATTTTAAATTCTAATAAAGATTACCCGCACAATCAAAGAGATTTTAATATTTCTCTTAAATTCAAATAAATTACTATAATGGGAGACTTTCAAATATGGAATTATAAACAATAAAGTTACAATTATGTTGACAAAAGCAAAATCAAATCTCAAAAATCGTAACCCAAACTAATCGGCTTCTGATGTGGTATAGGTAGGAACTATGTTTCTTTGAAGTGTGGCAGTCTAACTAGAAGGAAATTGAAACTGCTTTTATTTAATTATATCTAGAAACGGAAGAGGAATTTATACATGTCGAAACTACGGGACTACTTGCTTTCGAACAAATTTTTTGCCTGGCTTAGTGAGAGGTGAATAAGCATAAAAAAATTTCCCTGCATTGCAAGGAAAGGGGCAAAAAAAAGAACTGTTATATTATTTATAATTGAAAATTATCCTTAAGATTTTCCTAATTGAAATTATAAGAGAACATTTCAATAATTGTGAATATTGTAATAAAACGATTGTGAATCTTGTTCTAAATAGATAATCTCACTGAATAGATTTAGATTAGATAGAAATAGAATAAGAAATAGAATAGATAGTGATTTGGAACTTACCAGGTTCGCTATCATCTTTAGACGTTATAATAGGTGTTCGATTTCGATTACGAATTCGTACTTGAGCTTTTGTCTCTGGATGAATTTTATCACGAGTTGGTGGTGATTTAGATGAAACTGGTTGATCTGTGTAAACTGAAATTAAAAGTTTGGATTTTTTGTTTGGTGATGGTGGTTTCAAAATAAATGGTTTTATTTATATGCAATTTTTTGTTTCTTGTAATTTTTTTTTATGTGTTTAAAGATGTGAGATAAATGAAAATTCATTTTTTGATGAGTATGCAAAAAAAAAATTAGAATGGAAAATTGAAATGTTTGGTAATTAATTGAATATCTTAAAATGGTACAAGAATTCATTTGTGAGAGAATAGAGAAAATTTGAATAGATAAGAAAAGTGAATGGAAATATTTTTGTGCGAATTTTGTGAATAAAAGTGAAATGATAAGAGAATTTCAATATTAATGAAATAAAATGTTAAAGTTCATTTAAGTGTTTGACGTGTGTGTTTTAATAATAATAAACAAAATTTTAATATTGTGAATGAAAAAAAAGCCATTGATGAAATATGAGATGCAACAATAATTTTTATTAACAACAAAAATGATTTTAAGAGAATTGAGTACAAAATATCAATAAAGATTACATTATGGTTCTTGTCAAGAGAATTTAGTAAGCAATGTGAACTAACCACATTTTAAGGGAATTCTTAATCCAAATTTAAGTTCAAGGGAAATTTCTCTTCCCTTTTTAATCAATTTAATTTTAACTAATTTTCTTTTAATTCATTCAATTTTGGAAAAAATTATAATACAATTCTAAAATTTAATTTACATTTTAACAAATGAACAATATATTTTAGACCTTTGAGACCTTTCCACTTTTTCCTAAATAAATTTCGGTAATTTCATGGACAACTTAATTTTATTTAATTAAAGAATAATTATATATTAAACCCAATTAATAGCAAGAAATGGGAAAAGTTTATTTTAATTTCTCTGTCGAGACGGTGCGCGTTAGATTATAAAATTATTTCTCTAGATGGCTACAGTTCAAATAAAAAGTAATTCGATCAACTATACAACATCATCTCAAAATAAAAATCCAACAGTACTTTGTTTTAAGGGGAAGAGAGAAATTTATTCCGGTTTCTCTTCCGAAACGGTTTGTTATAGTATGAAATTATTTCTCGAAATGGCTAAAAATTCCAATAAAAAGTTCTTCGAAAACAATTCAAAATTTTCTTGAAATAATTTCCGAAGTCCGGACACATTTTGCAACACTTTCGAGAGAGGCGTTCTCTATTTACACAATACTTAAATTACTTATGAGAAAAAAGTATGTAAAACAGTGAATGAAAATTTCCAAATGAATCAAATTTGTTAAAAACTGAATATATTGTAATAATGTAATCATAATATTTTCGAATAATTTCTCATGTCAAAATTCTCATAACAGCTATGTTAAACCATAATATTGTTAACACTCTCAAAAGTTCACAATTTCAATTAAAATTTGACATGAAAAGAGACAACAAAAAAAAATTTCTCTTTAGAAATTCAATTTTATACATTCCTGTGCATCTTGTGTATACAACAATTTGCAACCGCATTTTATTTTAACACTTTTACATTAAAAATTTTACGTGAAATTTAAAGAAGCTGAACAAATTTCTTATATGGTGTGTGTATTTGCTATGTTTAAAAAATTCTTAAGATATTGGTGTTAAAAGATTATTTCAACAAAAATTTTTAAAATTTTTTCTTGAGGATTTCTATAGAATCACTTTACATACTTTGTTCAAAGATTAAAGAATTCCATCTGTTATTATTACATTTTTTTTTGCAGAATTTCCTTCATTAATAACTATGCAAGGGTATTAAACTATAAAATTATATAGGTTTTGGAATACAGGATTCCATGTAACGGAATTTTTAAAGCGTGATACCACAAAATACCTTTTATACCTTTATACTTACCTATCAATTTAATTAAATGTTCAATAAAAAGAAAAATTGTACTTTGAAAAGAGTCAGCAAATGTAATATATATAAGGGGTAAAAATGATTAAAATCACAGATTTTCTTTTCAATTACCGATCATAATCATAAGATTATGTTCTACAGGTGTTCTAATATTATTGTATATTATATGTATATATATAAGATACCGGTTTTACTCAATATATATTTAATAATTGCATATAAAGTACGGCAACTTTATTATGCGGAAAAACAGTATGATTAATTGGATAAAACGCGCTTAATATACTTTAGCGGAAAAGAGGATTTTTTTTTCTTATTTTTAGTTTAAAAGTGATTTCATCACGTTCACGAAAGATGATTAATATTATTTTTTATTTAATTATATTGTATTTATATATTAATCTTTTATTTTTTATTTATAAAATTGCAATAATATTTTGCGCAAAAAATAAATGAAAAATATTACAAAGTCTTTAGAATGGAAAAGTAATTTATAGTGTTCATTAAAACCTTAATTGGATTAAACGTCAAGCTCTCTCTCTCTCTCTCTCTCTCTGTCTTCCAGAATGTCCTACACACACTGTTATATTTGAGAAATTCTTCTAACTTTAGAATATTATAAATATTTTAACTGTAATTCTTGATCTCACGAAATTATTCAGTAATCGAAAAATTTAACGTACTACGATATGCTTTTTTTAATTATTAAATTTAGGCTTCGCCTTTAGAAATCATGCAGACGCTATCTCGTATCTAATTGCACTACTATTATATCATTGTATAGACTGACATGAATAGATAAAACTTTTGTAAGGGAACGTTGTTCCCAGTTCAATAAATTTAGATCTACAGAGCCTGACAAGCAATTTCCTTTTTGAAATTTTAAATATAAGTCCGCCCCTGTGTCGAATAGGCGCTTTATTAAATATGATTTCGAAAATTCACAACAACGGTTTTTTGTTACTAATAACTACATTAGTTGTAGCCTGTTCAGATTTCGGAATCAAATGACATTAAAATTGAAGCATGAGTTTAAAAAACACTAATTCTTCAGGTTACGTAACATTACAGCTTTCTCTTATGTTTGAACAGCTGACAACTTTATCAACCTGAACTTTAATTTGGTATATTAATCATCTTTCTACCATAGTACTGCAAATGTTATTTTATAGCCAGCCGTTTAAGAAGAAAATGTTATTTTATACCCAACCGTTTAAAATGAAAACTGCAATGTTAAAAACTTACAGGGCTGTATCAATGAAAGATGGTATATGATATTTTTCGGGGCATTTGAATTTTTTGCAAATGTAAGAAAAATTCGTTTGTTAAGTTGACCAATTTAGTACAATAGAAGAGAGACTATATTTTGAATTTTTGAACATTGATATCTGTCATAATACTGAATCAATTACTGCCATTCTATAATTTTTGTAATAAAAATTTCTTTTACATTATAAAAACTTTATACTTAAATATAATTCAATGCCCTGTTAATTATAATTAACAGGGCATACATAATATAATAAGAATAAACAATAATTAACTTGATTTCATTCAAATTTACTTTTGGATTCGCAAAACCTCTCGACTTCAAACAACAATCAAATGACAGCTTATTCAAACTAGTATAGTCAATCGGTTGCGTTTGATGGTTCGATCAATTTTGTTTTTCTTCTTAATAATTAGTTGCTATGTATGAAATTTATCATGTCTTTTTTTATTTTAATTTTATTTACTTTTAAATATTCCTTTTTTTTAAAAAAAAAATGCAATTAATTTGAAATGTCAGCTAAATGGACACTTAATATTCCCAATGAAATTAATAAAAAAATAACAAAAATCAACTATATTACAATTTCAAATTCAATTGATTTATCATTTTGCAAAAAAAAAAAAAGAGTCTAACTATAAAAATTACAAATTATGTTACACTCTCTTCCTGCTTTCAATTTATCAAATTGAAATTTCAATAAAATAAAATATTCTACTTACAATAATAATGCAATAAGTATAGAGTAAGACATACATATAAATATGTATGAAACATACAATTACACAAAATATACCTATATACATACGGTATTCTGTGCGAAGCAATATTTTCAGTTTCTAAAATAAAATGAAGAGAAAAATAAAACTTAAAATTTTTTCCTTATTTCCATTCAAATTATAAAAATCTCTTCATCATAATGCGGTTTATTATATTTATTATTGCATAACATTCTAACATGTACGACATGCTAATATATAATGTACATACATACATGTAAGCTTATATAAATAGCATATATATGCAAAATATAGGATATTTCAATATTCAATTTGATGTAAAATAGTGAAAATGCTATTGGCAAATGTTCAATAATTAAAATGTCACAGTTTTATCACAGTCAACCTTAAAATGAGTCGTTTGATTGAATTTCACATATGTAAATAATACGAAATATTGACGAAAAATCTAGGGGAAGGGATTGTTCGAAATTTTCTGTTGGAACACTAATAAAAGAGACCAAGTTCATACAATTTCAATATGGTTTTTAACTTAAATAACAAATAGAAGCGATTGTGCAACGAAACCAAATTGCACCCCATCAAAATTTAGACCACTTACTTATATAAAATTTTCGTCGAATTAGATTTTGTCAGCAACAAATATAATTTAAAATTACGAACAATAAGAATCAAACTTTGGTCAGAAATTGATTCAAACATCTCCAAACACACAATATCATCGACCGCTATTTTTCTCACTTTTTATATGCAACATGTACTGATCCAGTTTTTGAGTCTTTTGCAAAAATAAAAGTGAATACAGTCGAAATTGTATTGCTTAATAAATCAAATTGTCGTTAGATCTTCATTTTGGTACATGCCTTGTGACCAATACTGTTCAACTATTTGTTATTGATCGAAAAAGACAATCATACAAACAGTCGGTACACAACTTACAAAGAAATACTACTGAAGAAACAGTATTTGAATTGAAAAACTCTGTACATACATACAAAAACAAAAAACAATAAAAAAATACAGAAATTAGAATGTGCCAAAAAATGTATTAGAATTATTGTAAGAATTGATCACGTGCTTTCCACTTATTTTACTATTAATTTTTCTGTTTTTTTTTTAGTTTTATTTCATTTTCTTTCTTGAACAAATAGAAAAATTGTTCTGACTCTTCTATATTGCAAATTGCTACATAAAATTTCTATTTTAAAAGAAGTCATACTAAAAAAAAATACAATAATATTTTCTCCTAAGGCTATATACAATGTACGTTACAAGTCTATTCAAACATGTATGTTTATACATTCTAGGTATGTACATATTTGATTTTTGTATCAAACCAATACTGACAATATGCGGGAACATAATGATTAAGGAAAAACATGAAAAGAAAATGTTTAAAATAAATTCGATAATATAGCGGAAAATGTCAAAAGTATTAGGAGAGATAAAGGGATTACATGTAAACAAAAAAGAGAAGAACAAAAGAGAAAATGAAATTTAACATTAAATTCATAATTCAAATTGTGTACCGTTGTACAGCAGGAGAGAAGATTTTTTTTTGTTGTAATTTGACTAAAGTTTGATGTGAAAACGACCCTGGTTAGACTTTGTTTGATGGTAAAAATAAAAGCCATCTAATTCTAATCGGACACAACCCATGAACAATGTTCGAACCACATGAAACACATTTGGTTCGAACTTTTGAAACTTTTTATTTCTAATTTTATTTTTAATGTCATTGCTTCTAACATCCTTGTAATAGCAAAATTGTTTCTTTTTTTCGTTGTTCTTTTAACAATATTATTGTACTATTTTTTATTTTTACAAATATTAAGATTTCAAATTTAGACAAAAAGACATGTGCCAAAACTCTACAAAAAAAAAATTCAAAGATATTTTAAAAAATTTATGTACAATTTTATAACCACGATTTAGAGAAAGAAAAAAAAAATAAACCGGAAACTAAAAAATTCTAAAATGATATAAAAAGTGTTTCCATTCTCTAAATTAAATATGTAGTAAATTTTAACATTAGAGTGCAGCTCTATTCCAATTATATTTTTCGTTTTTACAAGAAAACTAAGCAATTATTATAAATTGAAAAAAAAATTTGCTCACTAGTCAGTCCTACCACCAAACCAATCTTATACTTAGCCAACTGCATACTGACTATAAATGCAGTAGAAACCGCTGTACCAAGTTTAACAGTTCTATTCATAGATTCATGAATAATTCAGATATTTAAACTGTTTTCGAATAATAATGTAATCTTTTGGAGAAAACATAACAGGAAGTCTACATAACATAGGGTTTTGGTCCCCAAACTCACTCGGCAATAATACAGAAATCAATACTATTATCAACAACATTATTATCAGTTGAAAAAAATCATATTTGAAAAGAGAAAGAACAACAGAAATTGTAAAAATAATAAAAAAAAAAAAAACAGTAACATGAAAAATATCGAGATTTATATTTGGTATTAGAATCTTGATCGTCAATGTTTACAAATTTCCAATTGTGCAATAGAAAAAAAATTTTTTTTTTTCTATTAACAGAATTTTACAACTTTTTTCTTTCTCTGTTTCTTTCTTGTGCTTTTCTTTATTCTGGTGTACTTTAAAGCAATTATCATCAACATAATCATTATATACTATGATCATCACCATGTTTTATCATTATTACCAATCATGATTAATTATTTATCAATATCATTTTTAAAATATCTGCTGTAATAAAGATTGCATTTCATACAATCACAAATAAGGGGCCGCATTAGGTTTGCATCAAATTTTCCGTATCGATTCTTGTGTAACCGACGGAACTTTATTTTTAATAGAAAATATTAGAAGTTCTTGTAAGAAATGTTATTATAAGACATATTATTTCTTTCCGAAGAGAAACGCGATGAAGTACCTACTGTTTTAGAGAAAACTATTGGTTTTCTTTCCATACTAATGCAATTCACCGGGGCTTTAGGTACTATGCTGACGTAAAGCCGATTTAGGAGTAGTAATGGGCTTTTTTTTCTTTAACAAAATATGAAGTGAGCTTAGGCTACAATAAATCGTGAATGGCTGCAGTGACCCCGGGGGGATATTCCTGCCCTATCCGATTCCCCTTAATGGGGAGTGAGGTCAATTATTTGCTGTTCACATCAAATTGTTCTATTGTTCTTATAAACTTATATAGTGCAATGATCTATAACTTGATGGTCATCATTATAAATGATCATCATCATTATCATTATCATCATCAATATCATTTTTATTATTATTATTATTCTTATTACTATAATAGTGTTCATTCATCAATATCATCGATTATTGATCTTGATAATAATAAACATTTTATTTCATCATCATTATCATTATCATGATCATTATTATGTATAACTATTATCATTATTATTATATTATCGTCGCCCTCGTAGTTCTTCATTCCAATAAGTTATTTTCATTTTCAGTTTCAATTTTCATTTTCAAAATTTTTAATTTCAATTGCTGATGTTTGTTATATAATGATGTATTTTACAGTATAACACAAATGAAATAATATAGGAAAAGTTCGATAATTCTGCAAATTGAATCGTCCACCAGCACAAAAGAATTTTCCAATGGTTTTATTATAAGTTTAATAATGCGTTTGTAATATTGTGTTTCGGCGTCGAATTCTAAATCAATCTAGCTTTATAGAATTTTTAAGTCGATCCAGCAACAATCCGTTTCTGTTCCAAAGATAATTTGAAAAATTATTGATAACCAAGTGACTCGAATTTGCACGGTCACTTCCCAGTGGTGGGTCCCGGTAATGACGAAGCATAGACAAGTGATTGAAATGATCAAAATTACCTTTGTGGCGTGACAATGTTTCGTGGCGAATTCTTTACTTTGTGAATTTCCAGTGATGTGTCATCTGACAAAACTTGATAAATCTGGCTCTCTTCTATGCAGATTCCATCAAGCCAATTAGAAGATATCAATGCATATTTTTGCAGACTATTCTACTCTGGCTGCCAGAAAGCACTCATTTGTGGTGAGACGTGATTTTCTCAATATTGAGTTAACATTCGTATGTGTATCACAGAGTTGGCACGGTTAACGGATTTTTTATTTTTCCTGAAGTTCTTTCAACCGTTTTTGTTGTGTTCCTTTGCAATTTTTTTGTAATGTTATATGGAATGTCATCTTGTGCACAATGCAAGTACACTTTATCTATAAAAGTTCATTGGTGTGCAAGCGAGACAATTGAAAAAAAATTTTTTTTTCTTTTTTGAAAAATACTTTTACGAATTAAGAAAGATTGAAAATTATTTCTTTTTTAATTCTTTGATTGCCAGTCCCCATAAAACTTTTTTGGTATTATGCGCATATATGTGTGTATATGAACGTGTATTTTGTCTATTATATAATTTTCGTAGTTGGCAACAAAAAGAAGAATAAATTGCTGTAAAATTTATTGAACTAAGAAAAAAAAAACAAGAACAAGAAAGAGAGAAGAAAAACTAAAATTGAACCGAAAACGACTTGAAATTCTTTTTGGGCATTCATTTTTACTTTTCTGGTTATAATTTTTCTATGGTGTTTTTTTTTTTTCAATTTTCTTGAAAATGTTTTTATTTGACATGCAAAAAATAATTTTTTATAGGAAAAAGTTATGCAATTTAATTCGGAATGCAGCAAAACTGGCACTACAGTTTGATGTCTTGTTTGTTTGCCAGTTTATTGTTGTTAAGGAATTTTTTTCCTTGTTTTCTTCTTAAAACTAAAATAGAATGTTATATAATTCTCATAATATAGCAAAAAAAAATTTACATTTTTATATAAAAAATTGGAATATTTTTAACAAAAACCGAGAATAAGAAGCAGAGTTGATCCTCCCACCTCCGTGGGGTCTGCGGGTTCGGGGTAATTTAATTCTATAAAGTAGTAAGTGAAAAAGGAACTTTCATTCATAAAACTGCAGAACAGATGGATGACGTGTTCAAATTAAAAAAAAATTTGTGTTCTTCAAATTAGACTTGAATGAGTAAGCTCCCAATTTGTCAACGGACTTTCTGCGAATTGAACTACAAAGGTATGAAAAAATTATCAGCAAATGATTTTCAGCATTATTTGCTACTACAATTATATTCCGAAATTTCGAGATTAAGTTAAATCAGGAACTTATTGATAAGCTAAGTTGAATTTCAAGATTTTGTAACTCCAATATGGTAAGCATAAGCTATTCGTCTTTAAGTATTTATTAATTGCTTTTGAAATGACATTATAAACTTGTGGCCGTTGTAGCTTTAAATTAACATTTCTTGTATTGAGACCGTTATTCTGATTCCAGATCCAGATAATTATTCCGTTATTCTGATTCCAGATAAATTTAATAACATTTTTTAACTTAGAAACGACGGGCTGCGCAGATGAATAGATATACTGAAACCGCCTCTAGGACCTAACTCTGAAAATGAAATGAACATTGTTATACCTATAATTAAGTTTAACTATTATTTCTCTGTGTTACAATTGTAATGATTAATTTATAATACCCTTCAAACATTATAGGTACTGGAATATAAAAGAATTATAAATAAATTTAGGAAATAATTTTTATATAAAAATTACATAAAACTGGCTGGCACCATTTAAGAATAGGGAAGAGAATTTTTATGATCATCAATAAAAGAAAAGTAGAATTTCAATTTCAATTTTACTTTCAATTATTTTGAAATTACTACAAATTTAACTATCAGTTTTTATATTTGTAAGATTATAGAACTCCATATAGTTTAGAAACGATTTTAGAATTTAAAAATATTTTTTTTTAATACCAAATATGGTCGAAATTCTAAGATTTAAGCAGAAAAAATAGTATTGCACAAGGCCGAATAAGAAGAATAGATAGTATTGCAGTAGGCGATTAGGAGAGAAGGCGATTCAACTGCGCGAACAACTGGAATATAGTTTCATACTGTGCTAAAGAATGTACTCGTATGGTCTTCAAAACACAAAGAACGTGAAACTACACATAAAACGAACACGTATATGTACAAGAATTAACAGAATAAACGTAAATGTTGTATTTCCAGAAATTCAAGCCGCATTTTACTAAACCATAAACGAGTGGTTTAATTTTTTTACATTTTACCTTACTGACACTCATGACAGAGTGGTTGAAATAAGAGCAAATATATAAATTTCTAACAAATTCCAGAAAATTCAATTACTTTAAGGGGAAATGGTCCGGGCCAGATTGATACACTATATTATTATAGTTTGATCATTATTACTTACTAAATTTTTCAGTAAAATCAAGCAGTTTAAATGTAAATTCACTTAATAATTGTACTAGAATAAAAAAAAATGTCGGAAATAATTTCAAATTCCTTTATATACATACATATATGTAAATTAAGAAGAAAAAAAATAATTTGCAATCTATGCAGTAATTTTGTTTTCTTTCACTTATATTCACGCATAATTACACCATCGTCTAAAAAATACATTACTACATTATAATATATACATACAATTATTTGTATAACTTCCGTTATCGCCATATTTGTTAAAAGTTATTGATAATAATTTTTGTTATATTAATTTTTAATTATTTTCACACTTTTTATTTTTTTTTTATTCAATATAATTTAGAGGAAATAGAAAACATATAATATATGCGACTTTAAATTATTTATATAAAGCAAAAATTCAAAAAAACTTGTCTTAACCATATTTAAATACACACACACACTCATATTTACATAATAAAATTAGATTCACACACGAAATTTACTCATGTATGTGTTGGTTAATACATAAAATATGTTTCCATGTTATGCCATTATTATGTAATTTTATCACGCATGCGGAAGATTTGCAAATAAATTTTATAAAATTTACAAAAAAAAAAAAAAGAAAAAATGTAAATTGTTACAAAAATTAATAATAGAAAAGAGAGAAATAAAATAAAAAATGAAATTTACCGTTTACAAAATAAGAACAACACTTGGTGTAAAATGTGTGCGTTGTTTTATGCTTACATTGGCATTTCAAATTATTTCAAATTGCAATTCGATAAAAATCATTGCAATTGCATGATGGCAAAACATAAAAACTGATTTTTCTGATTCTTTTGTCAAATTATAATATACGCCTATAAATATGCAATTTAAAAAAAATTTATTTCATGAAAAATAAAATTTTAATTAATTTCTAAGTTTATTGTACTAATATTCAAGACTCAATACACATAAAATTGCAAAATTGAACACTGTAAAGAACTAAATTAATTAATAACGATTAATTCTAAAACTATTCTAAAATCATTAATTCTTAAAATATAAAAATTTTAAATAAGAATTTTATTGTTATTTATATCACCTATTAATTTTGGTAAAATATTTTAATAACTACTATAGTTATAACTGCAAAAAAAAAAAACAAAAAAAACCGATTAGTTATTGCTTAGCGTAAAATTTTTGGCCTAGATTTTTAATTAAAAAACAAAATATAGAATAATGAAATCATTAAACATAATACAATTTTTAAAATATTGCAAATTTTTGTAATATCAATATAATGATCGAAATATATAATTTAAAAAGTCATTAATAACGGTAATATTTGCAAAAACCGTAAATGTTAATTCGTAAATACTATTGGATCTATGGCAGCGGCAAACTCTATTAAAATTTCATTTCCATATTATGCTATTTCTTAAATATGCAATATTATTTTTTTTGTGTTTTCTTAAAAAATTTATGACATTTAAAAATCGTAACAATAATTTTTGTGTAATTTTTTTTGTGATTCTTGTTCTTAAAATGGTAAAATATTGTACAAGAATTATTATTTTAAAAAATATCACATAATATACCAGTTAATGCGGCAGAATTTTTCGATACTGTTATTGTTAAAACCGAACGAATTTTTTTTTTCTCAGTGTATGATTATTGGTACGAATTTTAAAGTATAAATAGAACAATTTAGTCTTTATTAACAATTCTTTAAAAAGAAATGTCATAAATTCGACGAAATTTTAAAGTACGCTCCGGTACCGGTCAATTTTGGATGGAGAGGGCAATAAGGAGCTTAAATTTATTTCTACAACATAGAACAATTAAATACTGTTGTGTTTATTTCAACACGATTCTACTGTATATTGTGCATTTTAAAATCAAAAACAAAATTTTAATAATGCAATTAACCTAAATAAATTATTCAACTTTATATGCAAAGAGTCGAAAAAATATAAAAAATTTTTTTAGTGCTTTGTCAAATTTAAACTCTAATTTTGTATTCCATTCTTGCTTTTGAATTCTTGTAAACTATGAAAAATGGTTTCATTTATTTTTTATTAAAAAAAAAACAAAATTACAACCATTTCATTAAAATATCACGGAATAGTAATAAAAAAAAAAACAAAATCTTTTTTCAATTTTGGTAAATATAAAAAAAAAAAAATAAATTTTTAAAATTATTTATTTGAAGAAATAAAAATATTTAGTACAGCCAGCCCCCACATTTGAAATAAAATTTGGTTCATAAAAGTTTTATTTTCTTTTTTTCTAAAAAAAAAAATTGAATATTTTTAGTTATAATTATTTTAAATTTTTATTGAAAATCGAAAGTTTAAAAATTTGAAAAGTATAGATGTTATATTTGGCTTGCATATAGACTACTATGTATTTTAGTTGAAACTCAATTCTTAAGGGGCTTTAATAAATTAAAAATTTATTTCATATAGAAACATTAACTTTATAAGAAGAAATACGGTATTAATACAAAATATTTCATATATAAGAGTATAAGAGTGAAATCTTATAGTTTCCGGGATTATTTTCATAACCTGTCTCTCGGTTCAGTAAATTTAATGTAGACTTTACAAATACAAGTTTGATTTAATAGTTTTAAGTAAAAGGGGAAATTTTTATCTCACTCTCTATCTCTCTTTAATAATAACATTACATAATGTTATTTAGTTTAATGTCATATGTTGTACTGTGTCATATTGTGCCATGTGTCATAATTACCGAAGATATTCAATCAAAATTTGACATTTCTAAGAAAATTCTCATTTCCATAAATAAAGAAGGGAAATATTATTGTACTCATATTCGTGCATGCGACCAAACATGTTATGTATGTAACTAGATTGTAGATTGTAGATTTTTAAGAGGAACTGATCGTATGTAGCTAATTTATTTAAACCTTTAATTTAATGCAATAATTGTCTACATTATAATCCAACTACATATATGTATGCTTAATTATGCGAACAATTTATTAGCTCAATAGAGAAATTTAGAACAAAATTCCTGAATCGTATTTAAATTAATTACTTAATTGAAATTAATTGAATTAATAAATTATTTTAAATTTGAATTAATTAAATTAAATATTCGCCTAGCATGTAAAAGTGTTTTTATTAAATTTTATATGTATAACATAATCGTATATCGTATATCATTATATAGCATATATCCAAAAATTACAAATATTTTATAAATTTATTAATTCTTTAAATAATTATTATTAATGCATCACATACATTTGTACATCATAAGATGTGATTTTATAATTTTTTTTATATTTCACTAAATATACTGATATATAACATTCTTTAAATTTCATATTAAATTTAATATTATATAGCACAACATTGTATTTATTATATATTTTAGCATTATATGCTTAATAAATTTCCGCTTGCCGCTAACTACATTTTCCAAAAATTAATATAATCAATTTTTACACCACAAATATTACTGTAACCTAAATTCATGTAATTTACAAAATAAATATGCCATAATGTATAGCGTAAGTGTTATACTTATATTACTGTTATTGTAGGCAAGTGTATATACATAGTTTGTAAGTATGTTTATTATATTTTGTTGGAATAGGAATATTATGTAGTAATTCATAATAAATAACACCTACATCTTACTATTATTATTAGTTGAATACCATATATATTTTTTCCTATATTATATCACATGTTCGTATGTAGGTATATGTTAATAACATTTTTGGTCATAAAAATGCCCTCAAACCCAACAAAACAAAAAAAAAAAAGAATTTGAATCAATTTTCAAATCAATTATGAAAATTAGTTCATTATTATTTTTCTCTTTTTTCTCAATTTTTCTTTTGCTTATTCAAACATTTACTAAATTAAATTACTCTAATATTGTAAATTTTTTGGGATCTCTATTATATGTATACATATATGCATATGCACAAAATAAGAGAGAAAATTATTGTTATACATATACGAAAATGCACTACTATATTACATACTTTTTTAAATTGAGGGAAATTTTATAAATTTTATGAGAAGACCACAAAATATTTAACATTCAAAAATGTAGTATAACAATAAAAATCCAACTACAACAAATTGTAGTAATAATAACAAAAAAAAATTTTTTTCCTAAATGATCTCTGATATTAAAAATATTTTAATAAATCCACCAACTGTATATTAGAGTACAATATAGCTATTATTTTATGGTGAAGAGAAACAGGGGTGAAGAGAAGAGAGTTACATTTCTTTTTTGTTTGGTTTTATTTGAAAAGTATTCGTGACGAATAATTTACACGTGCCTACAATATCATTATAAATATCTTTAATAATAAAATTTATAGAGAAAAAAAAAATTTCAAAAACATGTTTAGTGTTTAGTGGTGAACCATTTTTTTTTTTATAATAGTTGTTGGTGGTATACCTACTTAATAAAAATTTTCATTTTATATACTCATACATTCCATTATATTATTATTGCCTATAAGTATTTGTTGTTGTTATTGTTTTGATTGAAAAAAATTTTTAATAAGAGAAAAAATAATAAGTATAACAATTTTCGACAGAAAAATCACTAAAAATTTATAATAATAATAATAATAATAATAATAATAATAATAATAATAATAATAATAATAATAATAATAATAATAGGGGAAAACGAGAAAAAATAGAGTTGACCGTGTCAACTCTGTGATACCCGTACGAATTTGTTATGCTGTGTGCGAATAAATATGCAATAACTGACTATGGGACAAACTATAACTTCAAGTTGTCCTATTTCCATGTTAATTTATGAAAAATTTCAGTACTGTGTTTTTCAAAATACTATTTGTGCCAAACTACTATTAAAGTTGTATGGCAGCTACCAAGAAGAGCCAAACAATTTTAAGGAATTTTACCAAACACATCGGCCCTAGTAATATATTCGCTTGTGTGAAATTTATTCCACAGCTTTTATAGTTTCCGAGATGTAGCCACTTAAATTTTGAAGTTGTATGGCAGCTACTCGAACCAGTACCCCGATCATATCCAATTTAAATAGAGTTCTAGCATTTATTATAATTAATCATTTGAGAAAATTTGGTGAACTTAGCTCAATTAGACTTTGCGTTATCGTTGGGACCGACGGACGGACAGACAAAGCTAAATCGATGCTAATCAAAAACATACACTTGAGTCTATATCTCAGACCGTTATTTCTTAGCAGTACAAAGGGTAAAGCAAATTTACTATACCCTTCGAATATACTTTCGTACGGATACAAAATTTATATTATGTATACAAAATTTATGTATACAAAAATTATTGAAAATGTAATGTATAACAAATTTTTGAGATCATTTTGATATTACATTAAAATTTTCATTTACATACATACATGCACACATAATAATAGAATACAAATCGAAATTGAAAATCTTATAAAGAGTCGTCAATATTGTACCCAATATATACAGAGTGCCGGGTTAATACGAGTAATATTATTTGCATGTAATTTGCAAGAAATACAAGACTACATGTTAAAAGTAATTCTCCTAAATATTACAGTTTTATAAATAAAAATAAATGAGATTAACAACAATAATAGAATTTTTTTTTGTTATGATTATTGTAAAACTATTAAAAGAGAAATTTAATTTTTTTTTTCTCTTTCTTTTTTTTTGTTCTTTTGTTTTGCTTCTCATGTGTTGGAGTTTTTTCTTTACTGTTATTGATAATTTTAAAATGATTTCGCTTTTATTGCCTACTTTTATTTTTAATAAGTATATAATAGAAAATTTATTTAAATTGTACTACTGTGACTCAGATATTATATGTTGTTAAGCGACATTATTATAATAGTAGTATGTAAGTACAAATAAAGGAAAATTTAGGTTAAAAAAAAATAAAAGGATATTGGTATACTTATTATTTTTATGATATCTTAGTTTTTAATCAGTCTACTGTTATATGAAACAAAAAAAAAGTATTGTTAAAGTATGAAATAAAATTTTATATATTGTGATACCTACTGTTATAATAATGTCGTGTATTATTATCATGTGAAGTGTAATATTGTGTGTTGTAGGTTGCTATTAGTAAAAAGAACAAAAAAGCATTAAACATTATAAATGTAAAACTTTCCTTTTTAATTAAAATAATGCGCCGGTACCCTAGATTATATTGGGTTTTGGTTTCTTAAATAAATTCTATTATTGATTAAATCAAATTAAATGGGAAACATTATTATTATACAGATGTGTATAAGGTAATTAAATTTTAAATCTACATAATCTTATAATATCGAATATTATTTGGAATAAATACGATGATTGTATTCATTAATGAGTGAATTCGTCGGTAGGCAGCTACATATAATTTAGTGTACGCTACTGTAAATTGGAGATTTCCAAATGAGAGCAAATATTTCTCCAAAAATATTACAATTTAACTATAAAAGCATTTTACAATTAACACTTTGTGAGTATGCAAGTAATTATAATTAACATTTTATATATGTATATGGAATTTTTCTCAAATATATAACAGATTACGGTACTGTAAATTGGAGATTTCTAAATGAGACCAAATATATCTCCAAAAATATTACAATTAATTATGAAAGTAATTTACAATTGATATTACTTTGTGAGTATGCAAGTAATTATAATTAACATTTTAAATATAGACATGGAATTTTTGTCAAATATATAACAGATTACGGTACTGTAAATTGGAGATTTCTAAATGAGAGCAAATATATCTCCAAAAATATTACAATTAATTATGAAAGTAATTTACAATTGATATTACTTTGTGAGTATGGAAGCAATTACAATATTAATATTTTATATACATGGAATTTTTCTCAAATACATCACACATACACATATATACTTTGGAATCTTATAGTTCTTCTTAACAATGCTATAACAATAAAAAGAAAAATTTGTATTATTCATATTATACATAATATTACTCTTACAAATTACTCTTACTTATTTACTATTGCCATGATTAATACTATTTTTAACATAATGGTTCCAATGTTAATAACAGACCCAATAGAAAATTATGTACATACATATAAAGCGCACAAATTTTACACTAAATTATGGTATGCGCCATCTACAATTTGTGATAGCAAAGAATTTACGATAAAAATGTGAATATATATACATAAGAAAATCAAAAATATTTGGAAGACAAAATTTTTCTATTTAATTTAATGATAATCAATAAATTTTTTTCCCTCAATTTTTTTAGCCCGTGTTCCATTATTTTATATATATGTATATGTAGTTACAACATATTATATACTAAAATGAAATTCATGTTGAAATATATCGTATTTATTACCAAAAATGACTGTTAATGACTTGGTCATACCCATATTGGAATTGGCACAAAAAACAAAATCTACACAAAAAAAAAAAAAAAAATAAAATTAAAACCCCCGAAACAATAAAATTAGGCGCTTATTTTTTTACATTTTTTCTTCAACTAGTTTTTCTTTATATGCTTACCATATGGTTATGATTAGAAAGAAATCGAATTTAATAACAGTAATAATAATAATCGAAAGTGATCATTTTTAACACCTTCACAATAATAAAATATATTTAGGTGTATTTTTACTTAAAAATCTTAGGTTAGCTTATGGTTTAATGTCGTATACCTATTTATAAATTGGAAATGTGAAGAAAAGAATAAAAAGAAACTTAGTTTTTTTTTTTTTTGGAAAATTAAAACATAAAATTCAATTCGAAGACGAGGGATTCAAAATTATAATAAAAAGAAAAAATTATTTTTTGTGGATTTATAAGTTTTTTTAGAAGTGATAATTTTAAGTGAAATTCATAAACATATGCTATCAGTCATATATGGTTATGTTTTCTTACACCACATATTTTTTTTTTAACACTCCTCAAAGAATATATTATTGTTATACGCATTATAATATGAGAAAATAATTAACATTATTATATGAAATGAAAGTTACTGTACAATTTTTGCTTTCTTTTTCAAACATAATATTGGAGAATGTATATAATCAATCAATATAGGTTGAGTATCTATATTATTGAATGTACACATATAGAGAATTATAAAATAGTGTTATACACAATAATTGGTGATAATACATCAATTGTGATTGATTTCGATTTCTATATACAAAATCGTAAAAGTGCGAGCTCTTTTTCAGAGGTAATTTTTCTTTTCGAAATCTATTTTTATGCCCCCCGAGAAATTTATAACATTTTAATGCTGAATATATGATTAATTATGATAAATTTCTTATCGCAATACTAAATATCGTAATAATTTATATTTTGTCACTATTCGAAAATCTATGCTCTCTCTCTCTCTCTTTTAATATACATTAAATTAAAATTTAGGTAGCATGATTTTAAATTGTGGTGAGTAACAATGAAATTCGAGAAGAATGTAAGGTGGTTTATGACTTGAAACACGCTTTCACTTTAAAATTTCAGTTATACGGTATTAATACACAATTCAGCTTATAAGTTTTAATTGCTGAATTGTGTATTAATACCGTATTATTGCAATTTTAAAAACAGTGATGTTGTTGAGTTTTAGTATAGCAGCTTATTTTAGAATTTTATATAAAATAATCAATTTTAATATTATAAATATAATCTTGAGAATATTTTTATTTTGCTTATCACTTTTGTCTATTCATAATTATTTGATTAATTTTCATACTTCATTCAAATTCCAATTACAATGTATATAACAGTATATACATACATGGAATATTGCAAATCATTTACCATAAAATTTATATAATCACAGAATTAAGAATTCAATTTCATAAAAAGTGTGATAATAATCTAAAAGTGGGATTAACATTTTTCAAGAATCTTTTGAATATTACTCATAAAATTTTATATTATGCAATAATTCCCAACTATGTATTCGAAATTGCATTAAATTACGATTACTAAAATTTTAAATTAATAAGTTATAAAATACCATGGTTATTTTGTAATTCATGCACAAATAAAATACGTACATACTACACTTTTAAATAATAATTATATTTTTATTGAAAAAAAAAGCAAAAAAATAAAGGAATATTATTTAAAATTTATGAAGAAACGAAAATGAAAATAAATAAATAAAAAATACCTCTAAGCATATTGGCTGTATTCAAAGTACATTTTATATACTAATTTTTTCATAAATTATTAAAAAATTCTCATATTATAGCAATAATGTGCTAGAAATTGAATTTTAACTATTATATAAACTAACTTTCTGTAAATAAATTAATGAAAATTTTTAATAACTCCCTACGTCTCTCTATTTTCAATAACTCTCTTTTTCTCCGGAAAATCATGTATAAATATGTAGAAACGTCCAGTAAGTTATTCCGTAAAAAAAAAAAAGAGATTAAAATCGAATGAATTTGAAGATCTGCCCTGCGGATCAATTTGATTTTGAGTTCTCCCAAAAATATAACATAAAAATTTTGATTTATTTAATTCTCTCATTTTAAAATCACCGTTTCCCCTCTTGTGGTTACATTTTTTGAGTATAAGTACTTTTACTTTATAATAATTTTAAATTGAATATTATTTGCTCTTGCACATCATTGTTATATATGTAATTTTGTAAATGATTTAATTTTTAAACTATTCAAAGGAAAGATTGTGCTTCTCAATATTCGAATGAATTCTCTTTAATTGAGTTAACAGTACAATGCAAGTATATTACCATAATGTTGGTGAATTCTCTTTAACATATAGTTAACAAAGCGACGGCGAATATTGAAAATATATAATAATCCTTGGTTTCGAAATTCGGAATTGGAATAAATTACAATTCATAAACCGGGTTCTTCTTGGAATATTACAGAATTTTAACATTACGAAGTATTTTAAAATAAAATTCGAATATATTCAAAAAAAAATTTTTAATTTGAATTTTAGGCAATTTAAGTGTAATTTACCGTAATTTACTTGAATATTATAATTTTTTATCTAATATTAAAAATCATTTTTTTCTTCGAAAAAAAAAATTATTTTCAATAAAATATTTTTTTACAATGATCAGCGAGAATTTTTTTTTTGCTAGTATTTTGAATTTCGAGTTACTCATAGTTAATTAAATCGTAAGGGGGGGTAACAACTCCTTTACCAACAAACAACAATAAACATATAACCAGGGCTCTTATACAAAAAAATTAAATAAGAAAAAAATCAACAATTTCAAATTTTCTAGCAAATATTTGCAAATATTCTTAAATGCGACACATAAAGAATATTATGAATAAATTTTAATGCAAAGGGGGGAATAGAAAGCATTTTATATTATTAGAGAAATATATATGTATAAGATGGAAAGAGACAGTAATATGAACATATTAATATGAATGAGAAAAAAGATGACTGTTATGAAGATAATCATTTAAGAAAAATGCATAAAACATTTTATTTAAGAGAAGTTGAAAAAAGAGAGAGAAAAAAAAGCAACATTAAAAACTTCCCAAGAAGATTGGATTGGAATTGCATTTTTTTTTTTTTGAGAATGCCTAAAATTGTGTTGAAATTCTCAGCCGTTATTTCATAAAGTGTTTTATATGTATGCAAGTCAGTATATTTGTGAATATTTTTGTACCCGTAACTACTCGTAAATAACTGGCTAGTGAATATTTATAAATTAACATTTTTTTTTTTTTTATAATGATTGTTATCGCATGAGAGTTTTGAAATAACAAAAATGAAAAAAAACGTAAAATTAAATTTTTTTTCCCCTGCTTATATTGTGAATTTTCAAGTTATTTTTTATATATGATTTTGAAATTGAAAGTTTTAACAAGTCATTTATGTCACGCTATATTATTGTAGATTCCAATTAAAGTTGTTTTATTTGCACAAATATACAAACTCTTAATATACGATAATCAAAGTTGGATATACCTTGCTATACATGCACAACTATATACGAGTATTTTACATATGGGCTTTTACATATAATAGTTTTGTTAAAGATTGCATTGAATAGGCTTTTGAACCGGGATCTCAAAAAAAAATTATGTCTGATATCATGCTAACAATTATACATACTTAGTAAATTAAATTTAGAAATATTTTATGAATAATTACTATCAAAATGAAATCAAAATTAAATAGAAAAAAAAATTATGTGAAAAATATTATAAAATAATTTTTAATAGTAATTTTTAAGTAGTCATTCTCTGATTCTGAAATATTTATTAGTTCCTATGTCGGTTTTCTAAACAATTTTCTCACATTTAATATTTTTTCAACTTTAAATTAGTTGAAATTAATTAATTTTTATATATAGATTAAAAAAAGTAAATAAAAAGGGTCTTCCTTTAAGAGTGTATAACACTTTAAATTTATATAACATTCCAAGCATATAAAAATTTCCGATTACATTATTTATTGAGGATGAGATCTTGAAAATTCTTAATATTAGATTAAAATTTAAATTGAAAAGAGCATAGTTTTCCTTCTTGTATAACAGTTTTCGAAATAAATGGATATATTTGTCTTGCATAACAGTTATAAATGGTATTCACGTTCCACTTACAAACCATTCTTTAACTCATTTTCAAACTAATCTCAATTAACTAAATACTTATAATTTTGAAAATAGTTCAGAGAGTCAAAAATTAAAACACGCAATAGACTCGAGAACAGCAAGTTGCAAATGAAAGTTGGATTGAAAGTCTTACAAAGTGAAATAATATTTATAATAATGTAAATTAATCACAAACAATATAAGCTCAATTACTTCATTCCAGAGGTCCAAATCACATTAAGGAGACTCCGAATATTAGTACATTCGATTTTTAGGCCTACCATTGTGTTTTTTGTTTAAAATTTTAAAAATTTTTTGATTTATCAATTTTTAAGCCTATATAAATCTTAAATTAATTTCCACTTAGTTTCTGTTTTTTTACATTTTTGAAGGTAAAACATTTTTTACACTATTATAAAAAAATATTTTTTTTTTGTTTTCATTTTTCTTATACATATACAACCAGTCAAAGTAACTTGCGCAGGTCAAAACGGCATACAACAGAAGACCATACAAACAACAGTAATTATTATAAGAATAAAAAAGTAATAAATGAGCAATAAACACAGAGAGAAAAGAAACAGAAAAAATTTTGTAAAAAAAAAAAATTTTACACTTGTAAATTTAAAAATAATCTGACGTAAATAATGTATGTATGTAAGTATATGCATATATATATATATATACAAATGAATAAAAAAACAGTTAATTTTTGATAAAATATTAAAAAAAAACAAAAAAAAAAATAGCAGTTAATTATCCTTACCGCGATTTGTTAATTCATTGCCAACATTTTTATTATTTTCATCTTGACCTCCAACTGGTGTACCAGGTGTACTATCAGAATTATTTTTTTCCCACGAATCCATATCATTATTATTATTATTGCTGTTATTATTATTAACATTATTATTATTGTTATTATTATTATTTGTTATTGTTAATGGATCTTTATGATATGAATTATGACGATTTCTACCATTAACAACATTATTAATTGCATTTGTTGTTGCTGTTGTTGTTGTTTGACCACCAGGAAATGTTGCATTACGTTTGTGACGTCCTTTTGATTTTGGAAATGCAGCCAATATATTTAACCACCATTTTGATTCTTCTGGGCATGTACCTTTAACAAATGTTACACGATCTGGTGCTGTTATTGCAACAGAATTATTATGACCGGTAACATCTTCAGCTGTTGATACTTCAAGTACACGTGTCATATCGATACTAGCTTGTGGCACTGTTTCAGGCTACAAAAAAAAAATTAAATTAAATTAATAAAATTTATAATAAAAAAAAAATTTTACATTATTTTGTGATGTAGTAGAAAATATTACTAAAACTATTTAAATTTTTTCAGTGTAAAATCTGCACACTAAAAGAAAATTTACTGTCATTTTATATTTTTTGTTCAATCAATGTTGTTTCTCGGCAATGTTAAATTTGGAATGTCTAGTTTTCAAGAACTATCAATTTTTCGAATATGTAGAATATTATTTGATTGCCCTTTTAAGATATTATGCAATTTTAAAGATATTATGAAATTAACACTGAAAAAATAATTAATTTAACTGAATTAAAAATTTTATTGCAATCTGCAAAGCTCAATATTCAGAAATTTCATTTCTAAACTATAAATTTTGTGTTTCATACAACCTAAATTTTGAATAATTTTTTTATTATTGCTTGTACAAATAAATATTTGCATTGAGTTGTTATTAAAATATGAAATGCTTTTATGGCTTTTATGTCGTCTTAAAAAAATTAAAAGTTGTTGCAATGCAATTTTCCATTAACAACAAAAAATTTGCACAAAACAACCTCATTATTTTGTGAAGTTACAACATTGCTGTTGTTTTTTTGATTTTACAATTGTACTCATAAATTAAAAAATTCGAATTATTATTAATGCTACCGTTCCAAATTCTTTGTCATAATTATAAGTTTTAAACAAGTTTTTTTTCTGTTTTCTTACAAAATTTCTGTTCATAAAAATTATTTTTTCATGTTTTGTTGGTTTGAACTTTTAATAATTGGTTAAAATTTTAAAATTTTAAAGGATTTTGATAAATTCATTCGCGATTATAAATATTATGTATGTAAGTACGTAATTTCGGTTTATAATAAGTTCCTTGAAAATTACTTCACCAATTACCTAAAAACTTACAAAAGCAATTTGAAGGTTTTTCGTTTTTTTTTCTCTTGTGTTTGTCTTTTGAAAACACCCAATAATTAAATTCCTTCCCAATGAATTTTCTTTTCAAGAAAATTATTATATAAAATAATAATGAAATAATTGTATAACAGTTTAATAAATAAAATACAGGAATAAGAAAAACAAAATTAAAGTGAATGTCCCTGAAATTTTTGTTTTTGTTTTTTTATTTTCTTAGCATAAAAATGCTTTAATTATGGAGCTTATGCGCGCGCATACTAAATTTTGGTTGGTGCATTTAATGACGAAGAATAAAGTTGAATTTAATGGAAGAGATTTGTAATTACATTGTTTTTAATAATGTAAACAACTCATAAAAAAATAATAATGTACTAGAGTTACATAGATAACAAATTTTGTGATTGTAAGCAAAACGCGACTAAGTCAAAATTTTTGTAATATTCAGTTTTGTTTGAAATTTGACTTCTTTATGGTATATGAACGAAATTATAAAATATGGGATCGGTAACCAAAAACGACTAAGTCAAATTTTATGATTTTTAGTTTTATTTGAAATTTGAATTCTTTACATTTTACTGTACAGCCTGTCAAAATTTCATTGATGTACTTCAAATAGTTTCGGAGTTACAAGAAAAACTACTACTTTTATTTAGTCTACAACTCTACATGTTTATTGGGATCTTGTACGAGTATAAGTATATATAACAAATTATTTTCAGTGTTTTAAAGATTTATCAGTAGAGTATAATTCACAATATTAAATTTGGACCGGTTTTAAAAGTACTTGATTTTATTAAAATCAAGTACATTCTAAATTTTAAATCAATTTTAAATTTCACGTTTACACAATGTACTATATTATAATTTATAACTCATATATGTATGTATAGGAATGTTATGTTACAGTCTTAAATCGTCCACCTCCCTTTGCTAAATCTCTCCTTTTCAAATACATTGCAACATTGTACACACAAATATGTATGTGGAATATTGGTGATTTAAGCCCCCAAACAACTTGTATGCATGTTAATTAAAAATATAAAAAATTACAAGAAAAAAATAAAAAATTAAAATATTATTTTAATTTGCTTAAGTAACCGTAAATCAAAAGAAATCTCGCCGATTACAAAAATTTCGTAATTTATCACTCATTCTCCAAATATGTAAGTACAATGTACCTGTATGCATATGCGTATACAAATAA
The DNA here is from genome assembly GCF_029603195.1 of Condylostylus longicornis. NCBI lineage: Eukaryota > Metazoa > Arthropoda > Insecta > Diptera > Dolichopodidae > Condylostylus > Condylostylus longicornis. Next base: position 1,328,922 of record NW_026578015.1, on the reverse strand, counting down.
ATATATATGCATCTCTATCTCACATGATAAATTTAAATTTACAATAATGCCATATATAAGGTATACAGTAATTATTATGAAGCCAGTTATTCTTGAAATTAATGTCCAAATTTATGATAAAATCTTTAAATTTAATTGATTTTCGAAAAAAACAGCAAGAAAAATTTAAAAGAAAACTAAAAACGAGTACTTAAATGATATCTTAACTATACTGCTTGTAAAATGTTTTCTGCAAAAAGGGATCAAGGAAATATCTTAAGGGCTTTTATCTTTCAAAAATAACACAAAAGAAATAAAAATAAATGTTATCATACTTGACACTTTATCAAAAATATTGCAATTTTATGTGATTTTTTTTTAAGATTTTTTTTAAAACTTGATTATTTTCATAAATTATAAAATATTTCGCGTAAAACAGGTACACAAAATAATAATTTGTATAATATTCATGTATAATTTTATACTTATATACAGTTACAATAAAAATTTTGTATAATATACGCACATGTGAATTTGTTCATCACATAGTTCACATACAATATGAGATAAGCAACAAAAATTCAATTTTACTAGGACAGTGTTCTGAAATTTCAGAACAAAATGTAGATTTCAGAAGTCTAATTACTGTAGAAGATAGTAATATCAACTGTTATACTAAAAAATGGCAACATTTTATTGTTATTCTGAATTTCATTCTCATATACTTTTGAGACTTTACTAGACAAATGATTTCTCTCTTATGAAAACAATATTTCCACATTTTAATAAATGTAGTTCTAACTTAGTACTACATTATAATGAATCATTTTCAAACTGTCAAAAAAGTGTGTTTCTGAAAATGTAGTACGACTTGTGGCGTTACGCTATTGTAAAAAAATAATGGCAGCACAATCTCAAATCCAATATAAAATATTAAGTAAAGAAAACAAAGTACTGCCACTTTAGGAATATTTTTCGAATTACTGCCGCCTCACATAATCTTAATGTAGTTTTGAATTTTAACAAAAAATATTTTTTTTTTAATTTTCAAAAACACCATCTGCTTATAAAAGCATGAAATTAAAAACTCGAAAGTGACTCATTTGTTTCTCCAATTAAAATTTTTATTTATTTTACGTCAACATGCAAAAATAATATTTAAATTTTTCTACTTTCTTATTTAAGTAAATTTTACAAGCAGAGATTTTTTCTAAATACCAAAACAAATAATTTTAATTTATTATTGTAAAAAAAAAAAAAAAAACTAAAAAAAAATTATTGTCAGAAGTGGGATTCGAACCCACGCCCTCATTAGAGGACCAGAACGCTCAGTTTAACCTTACTTATAAAGGTAAGAGTATTTATCTCTTGAGTCTGGCGCCTTAGACCGCTCGGCCATCCTGACATATGAAACAAATCATTCTCAAAATTTATTACAAAAATTAAGTATTTATTCATTCAAGCAAATTTAAGTAGACAACTCTGAAAAAAGCTTTTTTTTTATTTTAATTTTTTTTTTTGTTTACTTAAGTAAAATAAATATTTGTGTTTAAAAATAGAATAAATATTAAATTCTAAAAATGCTTAAATAACAACCTTGAGTATATACACTTTAATTATGTATATTTTCTATATAGACTCTTGTGTATGAGCAGATATAAAAAAAAATATGTTTCTGTAAATAATACTATCGCGTTTTCATCTATAAAAAGGAAAGCTTTCATATATTTTTTTTTGTCAGAAATAACAAAAGAAACGCTTCTCTGTAATCACAAAATTATTAAATTTAATCTTTATTATGTACTTGAATAAATTTTATTAAAATATTATCATAAAATTTAAGTGTAATTCATAATAAAATGGCAACACTTAAGATAAAAGATTTTATTTTAATAAATTAAAAATGTGTACAGTTTGTTTTTAATGTATTTAACTCGTATAAATATTTTACACTCATCTCATCCAAAGAAGAACTCAAATAAAAATTCTCAGAGTATATGAAATTGGAGAGTTACTCAAAATTGAGACAAAATTTACAAACATAGTGCCAATACAGGAGTGATTTTAGTACAAATGTCTCTTCTATTTAAGTAATCAATATACTGGTAGTGCAAAGTTGCGGCTCAATAAGCCGAAAAAAAATTTCGTGAGCCAAATTTCAAAAAAATGAGTAAAATCTAGAATAAAAGGGCGAAATTGAAGCGTTAAATTGCTCCGTAAATATAAGCTTTATATTTAAAAATTATTTTTAAAATTATTTTAAAAATAATTTTAATAGGAATGAAACACGAAATAAATAAGCAATAGAGTCGAATTTAGAAGTTGTAAAAATGACTTAGTTTAGCCCAATCGGTGAAATTGGGAAAGCAGCTGAAAAGTTTCAACTTTTATAAAAAACTTTTCACTCAATTAGTTCGTTTCCTTTTTAATGAAAGTTACAAAATTTGTAAGTGAGGGCTTTCTAAATTCTAGTAATTGATGGCTTTCCCTCCGCCCGATTTTAAGAAAAATGATCTAACGTGAGGGTTGTACTCGTATATATAACACTTTTATTTGTATATTCGTATTTGGCAAATAAATATTTTTATCTAATTGCACCCCTTTAATTAGGAAGACTACAGAAAAAAAGGAATACTTTTGTTTGGAAATGTGCTGTTTTATAAGCCAATTTATTATTGAATTATAAATTTAATTTTTATTAAATTAATTTGAATAAATAAAATTTGACATATTCACACAGTCATACATTTACATATTATGCTAAATAAATATAAGTATATATATAAGGAAATTATTTAATTTTCAATAAAAATGTTGAAAATGAAATAAAATTTCAATTAATAAAAATGGAACACGTGAATAAAATTCACGTGACTAGATTTTAATACAAGTGATAAGTTTTATTTTACTTGTGAGGTACATAACATACAAGAGGATGAAATGAGAGATAAATAAACCGAAAAAATAATAAAAATAAAAAACAAAACAACTTAGGATTTGACATAGTGTGTAGACGGCATAAACTTTTAAAAAATTACCATAACACAAAGTTGTTCAGTTTTTTTTTTTTTCTGAAATGAAATGATTCAATTTTATTTTGTTAATTAAAATTCAGAAGCTTGTTATTATGTCTTAAAATTGTATAATTTAAAATTGATCAATTTAATTAATATGCAAAATAAGAAAAATTGTATTTTAATTTAGATTTTTATAAAAAATAGACCGGCTGAATCATAGTATACAATATAATTAAAAAGTATAATAATTTTAAGTTTTTGGAATTAAAATAGTCATGACGACATTTGGAAAGGGAGTAGTAGAATTGATGGAAAATGTGTTTGGTTTAATTGATATCCCCTAGTTTTATTAACATTTTTGAGTACACACAAGTAACTAAAAATAGCATTTTACACCCAATTTGATTTCAGAGCTGCTGACTATGAAATCTGGATCAGTTTCATAATAGAACTAAAATTCAAAACTATTACTAGAGAAACGAACTAAGATTAAAATCAATTTAAAAAAATAATTTAAAAAATCAATCAACTTACGTGTTCATCAACAGAATACGTCAATTCACCATCATCATATAAAACGAACCATCTTCTTTGCCATCTCTGCAAATTACAAAAGAAAAAAAAAATATTCATAAATAAATTAAAGAAATTCTATTTAAAATTCAAAATTTAAATTACAAAACTCAATATAAAAAAAAATATATATATTTATAATTTAAAAGAAAAATTTGAATTTAAATTCTTTGTTAATTTGACCTAAAAAAATCATCACCAACTAACTTCATTATCATCTTCATTTCAATTAAACACATTTATTATACTCATATATGCAAAAATCCAATTTATTATATTTAGATTCTCTATAATATAACGTTATACAATTAGAATAGAATATAAAATTAGAAAATCTCAATAAAATCAACAAAAAGCAAAATACTGTTATATAAAAATCAATTTACAGTTCAATCACATTAAAATTCAAACGTAATCTTATACATATACACAAAACACAGCACAAAAACATAACAATAACAAAAATAATAATTATTATTGAATAATAAATGATTCTTTGTATCATAGAGTTGCCAACTAACATATGTATAACACATTATTATATTTATGTATAACAAATTATATGTGTACATGAAATAAATATAACTTTCAACTATTATCGATTCTTATCTAAATTTACAATTTATTGATCATAGTAATAATCATCATTAAAGTCAATAATATCAATATCGATTATATATATTATTCGATTTTATTGTACATATAAAATTTTGTTCTTGTTTTTGTTTTCTTGTACTATATTAAATTGACATGTAATACAGAGTGGAAATAATTTTAAGTTGTAAAATTCATTTTATTAATAAAAATTTATTATAAGGCACAAATAGAAAAAAAATTTTACAGTATCCAATTGTAATGCTTCTGCAATTAATGTAATACGGGTTAATAGAGAAGGGAGGATGACAACGGAATATATTATAAAAAGCGATTACTGTTTAAAAGCTCTTAATTTAAGTAATTAAATTTGACCAAAATTTGATCTCAATTCAATTTTTCGTTTTATATTCTTTGCGCACTATTGTAACATACTTTACCCAGAAAAGTAATCTAAAATAATTGAGAGAATTTTAGGAATTAAAAAAATTTTTTGTAAGAGAAATCTGTTATACACAATTAAACACACTATAACTTATAAAATTTCAACTAAATGTTTGACACTCATGTTTGACACTCATGTTTGACACTCATGTTTGACACATTCCTAACTCATCTCAAATAGTCTTTTATACTGGATTGATACAAATATAGAAGTATTATACAAGTAATTTATAAGTTATAATTAATATAAATTAAGTTTAACATATATTTTGCTTAACATAATTTTATCGTCTTTAGTAGTTTACTTTCCCATCTCTCCTATAACGGTTTTCGGCAAAAATCATACTAAGAGTTTAGCTTTCTCATAAGCATATTCTTCTTGCAATCAATTTTGGCAAAATAAAATTCTTTCATTGTTGAGTGATACATAATATTTCATTTTATATGACCCCTAATGAATGATCCCCTTTTTCGGAACACTACAATTATCCGACACTGTATAACAGTTAAATATTGTAATACTATTAATAAATTGTTCTATTTTAAACAATTGAAAGCGGTACTTCCTTATTGCTTGCGTAATATTTTTGCGAAAAAAAAAAACAAAAAGAAAAAAAGCAGGAATACATGCTAGTTCAGATCATCATACATACAAACACATGTATATACATACATATGTTATAAATTTTTCAATAACATAACAGTAATACCGCAAAAATTTGTAACTATAACAAGAAACAAAAAAAACTCTAAGACAAGATAATTTTAGATTGATTTTCAAAATAATGTTTATGGATGCATAAGATTTCTGTATATATACCTAAAGTTTGAATGTGTATAAAGTTATACTTGTTATATAAGCAAATATTGCTATTGTTATTTTTTGTAATGTGATTTGTTGTTACTTATTACCCAGTTCTGGTTTATTTTTCTTATTATTTTGTTTTTTTTTGTGGTATAAAGCTATAAGGAAGATGTGTATTGCTTCAATTGAAAATTATTATACGTGGTTTCCAAAGGGAATACCATAATATACATATATATAATGGTACATAATGGTAAATAAGTGATGAACAGAAAAAGAAAAATAATTCACAAATTCACAATATATAGGCTATGGTATAGAGCCTAAAAATATTTTGTTTTTACATATCTGTAACTATAAATTTCAAAGAAAACATCTTGTTATTTTGTATAACTTAGATTTTTTATAACAGTAACTGAGTTTGCTCTCACTCTCTCCATTTCCCCTCCTTGCTTACGCAGTAAATTATTACGGTATACAGTATGTTTGTGTACTACATAAGTATAAAACGCAACACAATGAATGTAATTTAATAGAAATACACGCGGTTTTTAAAAAGCAATTCATATTATTTTACATATACATGTAAAAATATTTTCAATACGTATAATTATTAACTATAGAGTATAAAATACCGTTCGGTAGAAAGTATACAATATATTAAGTAGATTGATTGATTGAATGCATATTAATAATTTAAAAAGTAAGATATGTCAAAACAATATGTCAGTTAAATTTTATTAATGTTGGTTTATATTTAAAAAATATATTTGTACATATACATGTGTATAACAGTTATACAATATTTTATATAATCTTATATTTAGTAAAAAAAAAATGTATGTAGGTATAAAGTTAAATTTGCAATATAAAAAAAATTGAATGAAGTTAACTGTAAAAATAATTTCAAGATCATGCAGAATATTGATAACCAAAAATTATAACAATATTTTTTATTCAATATAGAAGAGAATAAATACGAAATAGCATGAGTACCTATATGAGCACGTATAGGTATATAATAATTATTATACGGCTATATATACATAATTTGGTTTAATCATGAAGATAATATGCATGGCACAATAAATATTGGTATAGAAGTGTGTTGTAAAACTTTTACTGAAATGTTTTCGAAGTATTAAGCAACATAAAAAAAACATTAATTCTCTTTTAGACTTTGTGTACATCTGTTTTTCTTCTTGCAAATATTCTGCATTATTTTGATTGATTAAGTATCTTTTTTAATGCATATAACATTATGTATTACAATATATATATGTCTACATATTATTTATTACGTATACATATTTCTAATTTAGTTATTTTACTTATAAATTTTTAACCGGAAATTATTTACCGTAATTTGATTTATTATATTATTGGTAAAATATCAAATTAATATTATAGAAAATCTGTGGTAATTTTAAGAAGCATACGTATATGAGAATTATTTTCTATATTATATACACATATGTATGTACAACTATATACATATATACGTACATATAAATTGCAATATTCTAGACAAAGTTATATCACATATCTTTAATATAGCATTGAAGTAATTCAACGGTGCATAATATTATAAGAGTATAACACTTTCTAAAAGTATAACAGTTTTAATAACAGAATCTTACACAATAATCATAATAGAAATGAGTAATTTCGCATAATTATTCCGATCGAATATTTTATATTAATAGGCTTCAGTTTTTTTCTACAATTATAACAAAATTTTCATACTTTCCACTACTTTGTAGTTATTGAGGGTAAACATAAATATTTTAAAATTATTTAAAATGAACGCACTATAATATGTTATGAGCTTATAAGAGTTAAATAAATAAAGATATAGCTATAAGGATTATAATACTTAATCGAATACAAACACTTAAAGATTTTTAACGAAATTCTGTTATACAGGAGTATAAAAAATTCAAATTTAAATTTGAGCTTGTCTTTTATATAATATTTCACATAAAAATATAAAATCATCTACCGGAATAATAATATTGTGCTAACTACATTTAAAAGTGTTATACATTTGAAATGTTATATATTTAATGTATTATACATCCTTAGGCATATATTGTAATTTCCTGAGCGCATTGTCCTTTACGTTATCATTTTTAATTGCATTAATTTCAATATTTCAATAAATTTAAATTACACTAAAATTCTATTCCTAAAAATAACAAAAACTGTTATAATTATTTCAATAAATTAAAGAATAGAATTTGTGCTCAACGATATTTGAATAAATAATTCAAATCTAATTTTCTGTTCTATTTCAATAAATTCTAATTTATTTTTAATATTCATTTAGAAAACCATCATTATTTGCCTTTCCTTAGAATTCTAATCATCGTAACAAATTCGCAATATGTAGAACAAAAATCTTCTGTGCAATACCACAGGCTATAGATATCATAAATTATTGAAAATCAAATCTAAAAAACTTCCTTCTGGCTAAGAGCAAAATATTAATTTTTTAAAGTTACTTTTCTATTTTAAAATAAATATTTATTCAAAAATATGAAAAGTTGACATAAAATCCATAGCCAAACGACAATGATATATTATGCAACATTACAAAAAAATGTCATCAAAAACAAAAAAAAAAAAAGAAATGGTGCTTTTTCCAGTTTTCAATAAAATACACAATTTAAATTACATTTTATAATAATAAAATTTTATATTTTATTATACATTCTAATGAATTCCCTATTAAAATTTGGCCTATTTCTTAGCCCACATTTAAAATTCTCTATTAAAATATTTTTCTTTTATATAAATTTTATTTACAGTAATTTATACAGGGTGATTCTGTAAAGAGTATGTAAGAGTTTAATCTTAATGGAAATTTCTTCATGCAACTGCAGAACAGATGGATGACGTAATCAAAGGAACGTGTTAAAGGCAGGAAAATTCATTAAAAAAATTTTTCTCCTCGAACTGGACTCGAACCAGTGACCTACCGCTTTCTAAGCGGACGCTCTACCAACTGAGCTACAGAGGCATGAAGTATGTAAGAGATAATCAAAAAGAAGTTAAATTTTTTTTTGGAATTTGCAGCCAGAACTGAATAATTTTCGAGAAACAGTAATTCTTAAAAAAAAATTCCCGATATTTCAACTTATTCACAATCATCTAGTAAAAAGAACGACTCCAGTAAAGGTTGAGACTTGAAATTCAAAGTATGCAAACTGCGGTATTGCATACTTTTGAGTCTTGGATATACTTTTGGAATGACAAGTGTTAAAAGCTTCGAAAAATTTGACTTTTTTGTCAAAAATATAGTGCTATACAAGAAATCATAAAAATTAATTGTAAAAATTCCTTATATCGTATTTGTGTCAACTGAAAATCATAATATCGTATTTTTTTTGAAAATCACCCTATTAATACCTACGGACGTACATATTATTGTGTAATATCAAAAATATCACAATTTCATATTAATTTTAAGAAACTAACGTAACTGTCATACAATTATTGTGATTTTTACCAACTCTACAGTGTGGTATTTTCTTAGTTATTTCCATTTCAAAAAAATAATCACTTATTGTGAGTTTATTTTTTTATTTTTTTTTTTATTAGCTGTGATCAAAATTTATTTAATTTGTTTTGCATTTTGATACCTACTTTTTGTTTGTATTACTCAATAGCATATATAAAATATAATATGTATAGAAAATCAGAAACAGTTACAAAAGAATAGGAATTTAGAAAAAAAAAAATATTTAAAATAGAATTTTTCGCCTTCCATCTCAAAACCAAAATTGTCAATAAATTCATACCACCATCGAACATAATAGAACATAAGTCACTCACGAAAATAATAAACAATCAATTGAATGAGAAAGAGAAAAAAAAAATAACATAAACTTGATGACTGTCATCAAGAATGTTATTATTATCACAGGAGAATATTGAGGTGATCATTATAAATATACAACATGCCCGTATAATAGTATTCATTTTAATATAAATATCGTAAGTTTAAAAAATTAAATTCTCTTTTAAATGTCATATTTTGTTTTGAATCAAAATTCTATTATTAACAACATTAAAATGAATTTTAGTTGAAAACTGAATAGAAATTTGAGAAACGAAATATTTAAAAAAAACACATTAGATATAAGAGAGATTAAGAAAGAGATTACTACAAAAAGGGGCAACACAACACAAGAGAGTGTTGTGTTGTAGTGACAAGAGTACATACTTGCATGCTTGCAATACAAATACAAAAATAAAATTTGTTTTTAAAAACCGTCCCAATTCACCATAAGCATGTATTAAGCGGCAATAAATAAAATAATTATAAGTTGACCATAATTTTCTAATGTTTATATTGATTAGTGGTGAAAATATTAATTAATAACAGGGAATAAATATAGTTTCACCCGCTATAATACCCCATTAGAATAATATGGGGTATTAGGAATTTTGAAAAATTTTCGGGAAATTTATTTATTTTATGTAAATAAAATGAAAATAAGAATATTGTGTGGAATTAAATATTACTCTCCTCTCACATACTCAGAATAATAATTACTGCCATGCACATTTGTTTAACTTGATTGACAGCAATTTTTTAAGAATCAAATACCCCAGTAAACCCTATGATGCTGCAATGAAATTAAAATTTTTCATCAAATTAAAAAAAATAAAGTTTATTTTCTCATTGTGTTAACAATTTTATTTTTGTTGTAATCTCTAATAAAATCCATTTTTTTTTTTAATGCTTAAATGAAAGAACTGGAATAACAACACACAGTTACATAAATCGGGGAAAAAAATACCAAAGATTCTCAATTTTGTTTTTTTTTTGGCTTGTTTTCATTTTTAACAACAAATTTGATCAAAGATCATTGTACAACACATTTATTCTATTGTTGAAATCACTGTTTCTTATTTTTTTTTTTTTATTTTCTTATTATTTTTCTAATGTTTTTTGTCATCATCATAAAGAACCCATAAAAAACGACGAACTGTTAAATCACCTGAAGATAAAATGAGAGAGAAAGAAAAAAAAAAAAAGAATATAACAAACAAAAATCTGTGCACAATTTTTATTTTAGTCCAATTGACATAATTTTTGTCACCCATAGAATTAATATAACACTTTTTTTTTCACAATTATTTTCACTTCCTAGTTCATATTTAGACTTCTAAAATTTTATACATACAAACATATTTGTATATATAGATTGCATGTAACTGGCATATATTTTACATATTACATATTTGTTCATCAATGTATATATACATATTTTGTTATAATATGTATGCATGTATGCCGAATTAATTTGAAATGAAAGAGAGTTAAGGATAAAGATAAAAATTGCAAATGACACAACGGTCGTGCTGCCATGTCACTTTATAGAAAATTACAGTAATAATTTTATTTTTTCTCTCATTTTGTTTGTTCTTTTAATTTGTATATTTTATGTTGTGGTGGTGAGTTTTAAGAGTATACGATCGGGCGCGCGAATCTATTCAAAATAGATTTGTAATTTATTTTTGTTCTTGTTTTTTTTTTTTCTTATTTTATATGTTGTATGTTATGTTATGTAGATGTTATTTTAATTTGGTTTGTTTTGTCTTGTGTTGTTTTCTTTTTTTTTTTGTATTTTTATTGTATACAAAGTAAGAAAAACATTCTCTTCTTCATGGTACGTTGTTAATTTAGAAAAAAAAGAGAACTATAATAGAAGTTGTTCTAATAAAAATCTCAGATAATGGTTTAATGGTACTTTTTTTTTTTTTGAAAATCTGTATGTGATTTGAATTTTAAAAATTTGAATTGAAATCATGAAAAAAAAAAAACAAAATTTAAAATCAAATTTATTTTATGATTATTTTCAATTCATAAAGAACTATTTTAAGGAATTTTAAAAACAGGATCTTTAAAATACATAATAGAAAAACTATGTACACTAATTGAATTTTTAAAATATTTTTTTTTTTTTTGGTTTTATCGATCTGCTGTTGTTTGAAATTTAATATTCTATTGAATTAAATTAATTAAATTTATATATAAATAAATTTTAAAGGTTAAATAAATTGAAATTTATTATTTGATCTGTTCAATTAGTATTTCTAGTGTGCAATAATGTAGTGCAATTGCTTGGATTCGAAGTGCTGGCTCTAATATGAAAGCATATTTGAATTATAAGGGGCTTAGGAACTACATATATTCAGATAATTTGGAATACAACATAAATTTCGATGTATTTTTGCCTTTTTTATGAGTTGCAATTGATTCTGAAGATAAAAAAATTTGGATAATATCAAAGCCCGGCCGAAAAACCGGGTTAAATACCCCGTTAAGGAAAAAAAGATGAGAAAAATAACACATCTTATTACAAATCAAAATCTAATTTAAATATAAGTTCTAAGAATTTTGAAAAATTATCAATTAATTATCAAATAATGTGTTATAACAATAATGATTTTTTATTATTTAAGTCTTATGATCGCCATATGGTCGAATTTGGAGAATTTATACCACATTATGAGCTACATTATTATTCATATTATTGATTTATATTAACTATAGTCGAAAATTTCAGATTATCCTGAATGAATGTAAATGTGTAATTGAGATTACAGTATGATATTCTAGACTTAAGAGAACAAAATTAATTTGAATTCAAAACGCTCTTATGCAATTTTTTCTTTCTAAATCAGTAACAAGTATATTTCTTGCACTAAACTTAATCACAACTTAATTAAATAAAATACAAAGTTATTTTTAAAATTTTCATTAATATCATCAAATACTTATTATTTTTAATAATACTAAAATATTATGATCCTTAAATTTCATTAACTGCAATTTGCTTATAAGTTTATGAACTTTAATTTTCAATTACGACAACTATATATACGACTCAATTCCGGAATAGATTACTATCAATATCCTGTTTAGCTCAACTATTACATAGCATTATAAATTATGGTCATATTTTATTCTTATTATTCAAAATCGTCAATAAAAAATAAACTATTAATTTTTTTTCTTTTCCTATTAAGTAATTGGAAACTAAACTTGAATAAATATAAAAGAATTTTTTTTTTTTATTAAAATTTTTTCTTAATTAAGATAAATATTAAAGTTAAACAGAAAATTACAAGTACTAAATTTTAATTGTTATATTTTCATTACTAATATTAAAATAGTTAAGGTAACGTAAAAATAAAACGTAAAAAACGTAAAAAATCTAAAAAAAAAAACTCCAATTGATTACAATCCAGAAAATATTATAAAAAAATATTTGTAATAAAATAATTTGGCAACAATGTTGTTGATTCAAAAAAGAAGCACATACAATATAATGATAGCAATAATAGTACAGTTGGCGTTTGTTGCAACATTGTTGAAAATATAAAAGATTAAATGTAAGGCCAAAGTTTTATAAATTTAAAAAAATACCTATAATATAATTTTGGAATAAAAATCAGAAAATAATAAAAAAAATTTTTTTTTAAGCATCTGGATTTTATGATATTTTTTTTAATAATGTTATACGTATAGAGGCTATAGTATCTGTTATACAGAATTTAATTATGTAGTAACTATTGTATAAATGCATATTTAAATATAAAAATTTATTAATAATTTTATTGGAATTTTGTGTACATATTTCAAATCAAATATTGAATATAAAAGTTGAAATTCGTTTAATACACCATCTAAAGTTTGCACTTGAGAACAAATGTGATGGCAGTAGCGGCGACAGTGTTTTCAAAAATTTGCTTTCAATAATAACGAAAAAAAAATATATAAATTTTATGTATGTATATGTAAAACTCACTTAATTATATTTAATGCTTTTTAATACCAATAATATACTCGTAAATTGTATAACAGAATAATAATAAATGACTTTTAAATTGTAAAATTATGTTATATTTAGAGAGAGAAATGTTCTATTCTATTTTAATTTTGAAATGAGAATAATAAACTTGAGTGTAGGAGGAATGATAAACTTCAATGTGAGAATACTCGTAATAAATTTCAATATGGGATTAAATTTTGAAAACAATACAAAACTTCTCCATTACTATTGAGTATTGTGATAAAGGAATTGAGATAATATGAGTATATAGAGAGGTGATTTCTGTTGAGTGCCAAGACCTACATTTAAATATACGCACATAATTATTTGAAGCAATTAATATTGTTGTTCTCTATTACAATCACGCAAATTCCTATATTATTTAGAGTAGTAATAATAAGTCTTTGCAATTAGGAAAGTTCATTTATGTGTAAGTACTAAAATGTTGAGCAACAATAAATTGAGATTATTTTAAATTTTTAAGCTCAATTTAAATAATACTTCCTTATTATTATTATTATTATGCGTGCATTAAATGAAAACTATCAAATGCAATTACAGGACATAATTTGAATTTTTTTTTTTAAATATTTTTTTATGATTAGAATTGGATTTTAATCAAAAAATCTTTAATATTCCATTTTACAAATAAAATTATTGAATACTAAGTATGTTCTTATTTATTTTACGCTCAAAGTTACGTCTCCGAATCTAATACCAACGCTCTTCATCTACATAAAGACCATGCAATAAGAAAAAACAAAAAGGGGAAACTGCAAGCAATGCTATAAATAAATTTTTACTAATTATCTGCAACGAGCATTGGTCCAGACGAATAACAAATATCGAATTCGGGGTTGTTACGAGACACGAGACCGCAACCAGTAGAATTCAACAACATAAAAAATAAAGGAAAAAGTTGATTCGAAATACACTTCTAAGGTTGTCGTCCGGATGTGAAACAGGCGATGGAATGGAACCTACAGGGCAAAAGGTATATGTAACAAGACCACGGCTAATATGCAGGAGGGATCAATCACAAAGGAATTTAAATATTAGGACAGCAATAAAAATATTAGGGTTAAATATAGTTCGATGGAGAGACTTCCTTGGAAGCCGCATACTTCTTACCAAAGAGAGTGGAAAAAAAAAACTGTAATACAGGGCATTTGTATAACCATATCAAAGCCCTCATGGTAGATATTAAATTTAATTGGTAATTCTACATTGAATTTAATTTACAATGCATTTACTAACACACACATATATACTTAGTTACTCCAAAGGTATAGAGTGCAATTGTTAACAATAATAAAAGTGAACGAATCTTAGGAATTTTATAAGTTGATTTTTGGATTATGGCTTTATGGTTAGTCATTAATAACTTTGTACACTCAATTTTTTTTTTTTTTAGTTTTAGTTTTGTTTTCTTAATTTGTTATTTTATTATGCGGTTTAACAGCATTTCTTTAGTTCACCTAAATCCATAAAATTAGAATTAAATGTAGTAAAAAAAAAATAACAAAAAAAAAACAAATTAAATAGAAACACGTAGTATTAAAAAAAAAAAACCGAATAGTAATTTAAACACAAAGATATAGTCTAACAAAAAAAAAAAAACTAAATGGACAAAAAGTGACTAAAAAATTTCGATATGGTGGTTTTTTTGAACTCTCTATTTAGAATATTCTTCAATGCTTAGTTGGTGTTGTTGTTGATCAGTTTATTCGTCTAATGTGAAAAAAAATTCTATACGAATAAAAATCATTAAGAATTAAATTGAAAAATTCTTGATTAACATTGTATAACACTTTTAACATATATGTACATAGATTGTATATAGAGAGACTAAGTCAAAAGAATCTGATGAAAGAATTAAAATCTGATGTAGTTTCTAGAATTAGTTTTACAAGATATAGGAAGAAGAGTTCACGAATTTCAGTTGTTTTTTTTTATCTAAAAAAAAAAATTAATTCAATTTATGTAAAAAAATTTTTTTTTTTTTGTTTTCTTGTTCTCTTTTATTTGTAAAGGTGGCGCGTTGTCGCTTCTATCGAAAAGAATGTTGTTTTCGATTAATTTGTAAATGTAGGTTTGTGTATTTGGAAGAATACGTGTGAATGTAATGCAAATTTTTTTCTTTTTTTCTTGTAGATATCAAGAAATTTAAATTTTATTTCAGTAACCTAGCTATGTTACACAAAAAAAAAATTAATTAATTCCATTTTGTTTCAATTAAATTACCAATGGCGCTCAAAATAAAATTTGTTGAATTTGTAAAAAAAAAAAAAAAAAAATTAATTCTGAATTTTTTTTTTTCCTAATTCTGAACAAGAATTTTTATGTACAAATTAAATTTTTTTATTTAAAGAAAGGCTTAAATTTAGTTCGGAATTCGGGTTAAAAATGACAAATGACATGGCAATTATTAGGTTTTTTTTTTTTTTTGTTTTTGATTTCTCTCAATTTATTTTTGTGTCAAATTCGTATATTCCTACTGTATTTGTTCTTGTCCTATTTTTAAATATAAATTAAGAGAATGTGTTATACATGTAAATTTTTTTGCAATTAACTGTATAATTTTGTATAATAATAATTACTGTTATAAAATTTTTGTAATTAATTTGCGAGAAAAACACAATTTCAAAGGTATTTGATTTTCTTTCACTGAAAATATTTACTCAATAAAGCATGTATATAACATTTTGAATTTGTATAACATTTAATACAATCAAATTGCTCTTTCCCGTATTCTCGCATTCACGTTCACGTTCTATATACATACATATTTTATTCAACTGGTGAGACTAAAACTAATGTTAAATATATGTTCGTATAATATAATTTTTAAGTGAGAACAATTTTTTCATACTATACTTACATACTTAAATATGTATATGTCTCTCACTTTATACAAAATATGAACTAAAATCTTACGCTCATAATATGCAATAATTAAAATGAAACTCACTAAATTCAGCATGAAATACACTTTTTAGATACTCTTACTGCACTTAGTGATATAATAACAAAACAAGTATAAGAGTGATATGTGAGAATCCTGTTTGCATCTGCCAAAAATCAACCACCTAAAGAGATATTCGATCAAAATATTAAAATTCAAACAGCTTAGATCTTTTTTCCCGATAAAATCCCATCTAATTCACCAAACCATATTCACCAAATACGTTACAATGAAGTTTAATAATCATATGAAAAGTGCTCATGTTTTTTAAATCTCCGAACGTTTTCAAAAAACTCCTCGTTTATGACAACTTTTAAGTCATAAATTCTTTTCGTCTGTATTAAAAATTCAAATATTTTATGCGAATAATTTATTTAATTTTTGGGTTTCGTATAATAATTTTTATCCATTTATGATAATTTTCATATACATAAAATGTTACGGTAATAAAACATCAAAAACATAATCTCTTAATATTTCTCTTATCTACCTACTTTACAACCTACTTAATGTTCTTAAATCTACTAAATATAATTAACTATTTTCAAAATATTATCGACACAAATTAACCTATTTCCACCCAAAAAAAAAAAAAAAAACAAAAAACTAAAACATTTTATTTTCATAATCATCTCTGTCTCCCTCTTCTATATGTTATGAATTTGTGTACATTAAAATTAAATGGGAAATTTTCTCTTTAACTATTTTAAATTATATTTGCACATATTTTTTCAAAAAAAAAATTGTACCTATAGGCAAAAATAACAAATTCATACATATTTGTTTATAAACATTTTATACACACATATATATTTAAATTTATAAACAATTTATTTTAATATTATAAATTTTGTATAGCAGTCAGTTACTATATGCAATGTTCAATTTAACTATGTATGCAAGTGCACTGGCATAACAATAAAATGTGGAAAAATTTTTAACATTTTATATTTTATTATTGGTACTTTGGGTAAATTGTTAGCATGTAAATTATTTTTTTTTTTTGCATACTTATATTGCATTTTAATATTTTCCTAATTTGACATTGTTCGATCGTTAACCTTGCCTTCCCCCTTTGAAAATCGCACAAGAAAAGACAAAAAACAAAACAAAATTTTTGTGTTAATGCCCACTTTTCTTGTATAATCTTGCATATGCTATTGTCATGATTTTTTTATTAAATATTCACCAATATTTTATGGTATAACAGTTATTCATACATAGATGTATGTACATTGTATAACTAAAATAATAACTGCATTCATCTAATAGCAGCTAATGTTATACCACATATAATTTGCAGTATTGCTATTTAAAATTTTGCGAGAATTGAGCAAAAAAACAACAAATAAAAAATATGAAAATTTCTTTAAATAAATATTTTCATCAATAGCGTCTAAGGCGTGCATTTTTCATAAAATCTAATAAAACAGACGATATGGTGTGTGTTCGGTATGTGCACATTAAAACATCCGATTTTCCCCCGTTGTTTAAAACATTATTTGAAAACTTTGAAAAAAAAAAATATTATTTTAAGGCTCTACTGCTGCGCCCTTGTGTACACTCTTTAAAAACATTTTTGAATATTCAATTTTTTCTTAATGTTATATGAGGATTTTTACAGTATTTAATATGTTAGTAAGAACATTATAACGGCATAACAATGGTAAACAATTAAGTTGAGAAATAAGAGAGTACTTACAACAGGAGAGAGGAATTTGAAAGTTATGCCGCTATTATATAGCACAATATTTCATAAGTATGTTACTTTATTTATTTATTTTTGTATTATGACATTAGAAAAATCTTATTTCTGCAAAATTTACAATGTTTGTAGCGTCTATTATGCATTAATGCTAAAGAATATACATAAGTACGTAAGTAAAAATTTGACTGAGAGTAACGTGTGCGCTGCCTGATGTAAATGGGATCGTTACATTTATTGGATTTACTTGTATAGCATATTACGAGTATAAAGAATATGGCCTCATTTATGTAGAGCATGCAGCTCCTTTAGAGCTCAGCTCAGAGCTCAAAGCTAAATTTAATTATTATTGAAGAAAATTCAGTTTAGACACAAATTGTTGACTTTAGTTTAAAGTAGGACTCCTTACTTTTTCAAAATTACTAAATTATTATGAACGTTGTTATAGTTATCAAATATTTACACCTTCATTTCTACAAGTACAGGTTATATTATAATAACAAGCTTTAAAACTCATAGACCAAAAGATAATAATAATAAAACTATAAAATAATCACACCGTAAGCCCTCATCTTATTTTATATGCGCATATTTAAACATTGTATGCATAAGAAACATACAAAATGACTTATTGACAATCAATTTATATGTCAACAATTTATACCGTTATTATGTGACGCTTATTAAAATTTTCTATATTTTTAAAAAAAGAGAGAAAAAAACAAAAAACGTAACGCATAAAAAAAAAGAGAAAATATTTAAATTCGTTCACGTTTTCAATTATAAATTACAATGTGTGTTACCTTTATTAATATAAAAGCAGCACAAATTACACCTTTGTCATTCAATAATACATTGTAGAAATTTAAAAGTGTTGCGGCATTATAACACTATTTTATAAATGTGGCATGAAAGTTAAATTAGATTTTTTATTACATACTATTTCCTTTTCATTATTTGTAAAAGGGTTTATGTATAGCATTCGTACACAATTTATTTGCATAAAGATTAAATGAATTTTTATTTATCGTAAATTTCTCCACCACCTTGTATATTATGCCGAGTGAACAGTTAATTTTCAAATTTATTATTGTAAGCTATGTAATACAATTTTGTTCTGTTGTTCTTTCGGAGCAGCTATTATTAAATAGAAATTATGTTTCAAAAATAAATTGATACTCAAATTTTAAAATTATTTAATGCACTCACTCACTCACTCATAATTATTTTAGTAATTGAATTTAAAGAGCATACAATAAAGTTTTATAATATTCTCAATTGCTTACGGCATGAAAGGTTTAACTGTTATGATAGTAATTATTATTGTTAATTTATTTGGATTGATAGGAGCATTTTTAGAGATTAAATGAATTAATTCATAATTAATTAATAAAAATGAGAGCAAACATTTTGTTCTGAGAGTAAATTTTTAAACGTGTTCTAATTTAAAATTAAACCACAATCAAACTAATTAAAAGTATACATATTTCAAAAATATTATACAATTAAAATTAAGAAATTCACAGAGATTTATCAAAATTATAGAAATAAAAAATTATTAAATAATTATGAGAATTTATTTTTTTTTTAAAAGAATGTAACAAAATTTTATTTAAATTTCAAACAATATCGTAATTATTACAAAATTTCAAAATTTCATAATTTTTTTCATACTCTCATACTTCATACTTCATAGGTACACAATCATACAAAAAATATAATGACTGCGAATAATTGATTTCATTAATTGAAGGTCATTTATAACACTAGAAGAAAATTCTCATGATATTTTAATAATTAATAATAATGAAATTAAAAAAATTTTCTTAAGAAAAAATAATTAAAAAATAATTAAATTTTGAGTCGTTTTAAAAGTTTTTTTTTTTATGTAAGAGCCTCTGTGTGCGTTGTGTGCTTGCTATACTGACAATTCTTTTTTATAGTTCAAAATTTGCATAAAATATACGATACACTTTAAATTATGATGACCGCCATATCTTATCAAAAATATAATGACGTTTATTTACAAAAAAAAAATATAATTATATTTAATTATTGTTATACTTTTATACATTCTTATATATAGTAAGTGTTAAGCAATATTACTAT
Organism: Condylostylus longicornis; assembly: GCF_029603195.1. Lineage (NCBI taxonomy): Eukaryota > Metazoa > Arthropoda > Insecta > Diptera > Dolichopodidae > Condylostylus > Condylostylus longicornis. The sequence continues at coordinate 1,308,881 of NW_026578015.1, read as the reverse complement.
TGTTATACAATTTAAAAATGACGGCGTTAATAATTAAACAATTTTTATATTGTAATTTCTAAATAAGTTATGGTAAAAATACCTGTAGGGCTTAAATAAATTAATTTTATATTTTATATATAATTATTATATTTTCATTTATATGGAAAAAAAATTTGTAATTATTGTCTTAGTATATAACAATTTAAAATATATTATTATTAAACTTTATATATAGAGTGCAAGTTAAATTTGTGTTAATTATTATAATTTTAATAAATGTAGTTTACAATATTCGAAAAGTAATTAACTGATATACACATATTGTACATGTATAATATTAGAGAAATATACAATTACGGAGAATTCGAGATTATTATCTAATGAGTATTTAATTTAAATTTGTAATTTTTTATAAGAGATAAAGAGAGCATGACCTTTTTATGTAAATTATACTCGTATTTAAGATATTCCCCATTTCAAGTACAAAAATACTATAAAAATATTCACAATTTCAAGTGTATAGTAACTATTCACAATTTATTTCTAGCACATTATAAGTGAATCTTCAAATATTCTAGTATAGTAAATAGCAAGGTAATTTTTATATTGTGAAAAAATAGAGCAAAATGTTGAATTATTTTTAATTTAAAATTTATTTTTATTATTTTGAAAAGTTCTTTTAAAATTTTTAAATTAATTAAATAACACAAATCTTAAAAGAATGATGACAGAAGTCTATTGTAATTTCCTAATTTTGTAAAATCCAATTCAAACTTTCTAAATTTATTTAATAAAATGATAAATAGCAAATTTATCAAATTTGATTATAAATTCTAATATTAAAACTCAAAATTACCTAAAAATCACGTAGCTTGGCTGTAAAATGTAGTATTCATACAGTTTATTTGATTTTAAAAGCAAAAACTTCAAAAAAAAGTAGGTAGGTATGATTGTTAGAATTCAAAAAATTTTGATAGATCACATGTCCCATAAAATTTACCAAAAAGTAAAAATATAATGACACAAAAAAAAAACACCCTAATTAAATATTTTCTAATTTTGAATTAAAAAATTTTTTTGGGAATATTACTTGCACACATACTTATACATAAATATAAAATGAAAGTGATTGAAGAGAGTAACAATAATTTTTAACATTTTCATGCCCACTTTAATATTTTTATGATTAATTTGATTTTTTATATATAGGTAATTGGGTTTCCATGTTTTTAGGTAAATTTTTATTTTTATTTTAGTATTTAAACACTTTTTTTAATGACAAGATGATTTGCCATTACTTTTAGTACAATGCCTATATAAATACATAAATATATAGGCATTGTTGCGAGAGTGAGAACTAAATTTTAATGATAATAAATTCTTATGTGAGTTGTGCTTGTCACAAAAAAAAAAGTAGTAGCAACACTTGTTGAAAAATATTATAGAGAGAATTTCTAAACAAATAGAATTTTAGAGAAAATTGGAAAGCGACAAGTAAAAAGCAACAAGAATCAAAATAAATCAGACTGGAGAAAAGTTAAAAAAAGAAAGAACTCAAAATTAATTAAATTATAATTTGAGTAATTATTTGTAAGAGATAATACAAAAATACTCAATGCATATGATGGCAGACTAGAGACAGGGCAGTAGAATAAAAAAAAAATGTGTCATGGCAATTACAAAACTAAATTTATTCAAATTGTTTCAATGAGTATGAATTGGTGAATAAAATATTTACTATGAAGAGTAATTCTCCTTAATATTTAGCTTCCCCTTCCACTTATCACACTTTCTCTCTAGACAATTACGAAACTGCCATACACATTCATTTTGACTGAACGAAACTGATTATCCGGCGTTAACAATTGTTTTGGCCGGAGTTTATTGAGCGTTTGAGAACTATTGTCTAATTATTTTGGTGATAATTTCAGCTTTATACTTAGAACAGGCAGTCGCGTTAAAAAATTACAATAAGTCACGAATGGCTGCGGTGGCTAGGATTAGATGACCTCTTGCCCAATTAAATTACCTTAAAATCTACAATCTGCAATTAAATTCCAGCTTTCAAATTTTTTTTTACTGAAAATTTTTAGAGAGCAAATCATTAAAAATTTCCCGTTTCTTTTAATTTTTATAATGAGCGATTCCCAAATTTCCACTAATTTGTATGCAAATCTCGACAACATTTCACATAACAGTTTAGGCAAAAAGTTCATAATTGAAAAAACTTTTAATAAAATATGAAAATGCAAAAATATTGCGCTAGAAAAGTAAAAAAAATTTCTTATGATAAATGATAGCGAAAAATTGCCAACTATATTTACTCATACACATTAATACTTACATACCATAAATATAATTATACTTTTTATTCACATAGCTTATACATACACGTACGTAAATGTTGTGAATAAATTTTTTTCTAACAAGGTTTCAAGCGGAAAATTTTATTCATTTCCCATAATTTATGAAAACAATGAAAAATTACAATGGAAAAATTGTCTTTGTAAAATTTTAAAACAAAAAAATATGAAATGAGATGTGGAAATTATAAAAAAAAGTCATAAAGTTTACAAGAAAGTTTATGAAGATAACAACCAGGGGGATCATAATATAATAAATACTAAAGAGATGAGTGAATTAATTGCAAATTTATTCAAAAGGTGCTATTATTATTATTTAAGTCGGAAATTATTCAAGACTTTTACACCTGTATAATAGTTGACTAAGATCATAAAGTTTAAAAACAACATAGCATGGCAATAGGCAGCAAAAAAAAAAAAGCAAATAGCATGTAAATGACAAGATAACAAGAGTTACGCAAAAACTGTAGAAAAAGCAGACTATGCAAAAGCAAAGCAAAAAATTTAAGCAAAAAAAATTAAGGGTAAAAATTTTTTTATTTGTTTGTAAATTCGCGTTATTAAAAGTCTAGGAAAAAGTGTTAATCATTTCAGTGTTAGTGTTAGTTTTTTTTTTTATTTGGGACACTATAAAGGTCAAAGTGAAAGTAAAAATTTAGTGCGGAACTAAACAATAAATAATTTGTTTTCTGTTTTTTTTCTGCTTTTTCTTTTAATAAATTCAGTGAACTTTTAATTTTAATGAATCTTTCAAAATAGATGACATTTCGTATATTTTATGTCAGATGGTTAATTTTGTTTTTTTTTTCCTCTGATGATTTTTTTTTAATAAGATGTCATTTTTATTTGTTTTTAAAAAATTTATGATTTCTAAATTAAACATAATAAGCCAAAGTATTACTGGCATGACATTATAGAATGGATAAAAAAAAAAAGAATGTTAAAAGTTGGGTGAAAATACGTGTTTGGTGACAATCAAAATTTTAATTTGGTAAAGCGGCTATTGCAAACACCATTACGTTTGCATATTGCGTACACATTATACACAATAAGCGAGGTTATTACCGACCGCATTGCATACAGTAAGGGTGGTTATGTAATGGCGACGGCGAATTTCGCACGTTGTTTTTGGTGAAAATGCACTTCTTCAAGGTAGGGAGGTGTGAACATACTATTTTTTTAATATATGTCTATCTGTCAATCAGTTGATCTGTCATTTCAGTATCACCGGCTGAATCTACGGCATTTTGATTTTATAAGTTTAAATTGGCTACATCATGGATTGATCAATTTTTGAATCGCTATTACGGGTCGATTCTTCTTTTGTCATCATTTTAGGAAAATATTTGACAGATTTTACTTAAAATTTTATAATATCACATGATTCATTGAAAATAAAACGAGCTTCGGTTTAATTTTTAAAAGCATGTGGTTCGGTATTTGAGACCGAAGTGTTTAACGTACAAAACGTTGCCTTTTCTGTTGACTTATTGCAATCTATAAAATTTAGAATGGTGTCACTCGATGTACGTAAAAAATTGAACGAAGTATGACAAAGTCAGTGAAGTTTTAGTTAGCAAAATTTAGTTCGCATCTTTACTGCTTGAATTCTACTTAACATATTTGATTTTTCCACTTATACGATCTTATATAACCTAATTTTTTTGTGATTGCAATTACGACTAAAAAAACAAACAAAATTTAATAATTTTTTTTTAAAAACTTTACCATCGAAATTAAATTTAATTAAAATTTTCACAAAAAAAAAATAACTACAAAAAATCTTTAAATTCTTTATGATCTTTTTAACACTAAATTCAACTTGCTATATACTTCAACAAAATTAATTGTTTGTACTCATTCCAAAAGTAAAAAATAAATAAATAAAATTTCTCTTTTCCAAAATTCAATGACACCTTTTAAGAATTGTATAAATAATTCTTTTATATTAAAATTTAGGTTGTAATTATTTATTTAAATCTTATAAAAATAAAATCTGCATGAAATATTATAGCCGCCCGCCCTAAAACGCATAAAAATCCAATAAAAATAAAGTAAATTGCATCGTCAACACTCAACTCAGAATACTTAATCCGTATATTTTGAATTGAGTTAAAAAAAAATTAATGTACGTAATTCAAAATTTAATTAAAAATTCAATTTTTAAAAAGTTCTTCTTTCAATTCTCGCAAAAACAATCCCTACTCAAAAATAATAAATAACCTTGCACTTGACACCAAGCGAACTGCAATTAATTTTGTTTTTTTCTTAATTTTTATTATTTTCCACTTGTATTTCCTTTTTTCTTATATCGTTTTCTTTTTGGCCAATATGCCACTGGTGTCCTTTAATTCTTCTCTCTTCTCTCTCCTTCTGTCTCACTTTTCAATTCTTTTGCTTAAAATTTATAACGATTACTTGTCAAAATTTAAATTGAAATGAAAATTTTTGAAAAATTCAAAAACAAAAGAACTTCAAGTATAAAGAAGAACTTAAAAAAAAAAGTTAAGATTCATGAAACATTCAGTAAATCTCACCACATGACATCAAAAAAAAAAAAAAAATTTTACTTATTCATGTTCCTACCGAGTGTGGTGCGGAAGTCTTATAAAAATTTTTTAAGAGTTTTTGAAATGTTATTCAAGTGAGTACAAAAATATTTAAAACACATTAAGTATAACAAAACATACTTTTAAGTGGTTACAAAAATATAAAAATTATTCTTAAAAAAATATTTCATATACAGTGGTTAGTTCTACTACAACTATACAATAGCTTGGTAATTGTGATAGGGGCGACCAACGCATTAACGAATTTGATCGAATCTTAGAAAAAAAGTTCGGTCTCTCTTTTAACTTAATGGAATTTTCTTCATGCAACTGCAGAACAGATGGATGATGTAATCAAAGGATAGCTTCAACCGGCGAGGTGCGGTAATTCTTTTTATTAGGCTGAAATCATGCTTTACGGCGCCAAAAAGGACAGTCCTGTCCAAAAAAAATATAATTTTCGCTGGAACCGAGGGAACATCCATGACTACACTATTTGTGGGTGTACTCACTGGACACGACCTCTCGATAGCCCATCTAAAGGGGATGGGTACGTTGGAGAGCAAAAGTTCAGCAGTCTATAAAAATTTACAGACTAACTATTTAATTAAGTTCAAATAACCCATTGTTAATATAATTAAAGGAGAATCTCTTTCTTCTCTAATAATAAAATTAGAAATCTTAATAATTAAAAATATTTATGTTCTTAAAATTTTGTTTTGTACTGTAGTTTTTACAATATTAAATAAATAGCATTCTTGTATATATAAATTCAAAAAAAAATTTTAATGAAAACGCATTATAATTTCGGTATTGTATTCCAATTCTCCAATCCAACCTATATCGAAACTATATAATACAAAAATACTAGCGAGTAAAAGAAGAAGAAGTTAAAGAGAAAAATTTTGAATACAAAAATAAATAAATAAAGAAAAAAATATATTAGTACATTTATGATTTTATTCTCATATTCGAGGTCATTCATATTCATCTCTCTCTCTCTCTCTCTACTGTGGCTGACACGATTTATTAGCTCATTTTAGGTCACTGGGATATGACACACATGACTTTTTAATCATTACACACTGTTATATGTACATGCATGTACATGCTATATAACATACCGTCCATCTATGGGATCTTTTTACATATTTTTGCCTTTATATAGACAAAAATAATGAGTTGTGATTTTTTTTGGTTTTTCTGTTTTATTTATTGTCATTTCTTAACCATATTTTTACTTTGGAAAAAAAAAATACTAAAGAATTTTTTTTTTTGGTTAAGAAGAGAGTAAGAGTTATCATTTATTATTTTGGATAACTTTTGTTATTTAAGAAAGGTAAAGAAGAAAAAAGCAAAACTTATTATTTTGTGAATATTTTTGGTTTGTAATTTTATAAAATGAGAAAAAAATTAAATAAAATATTGGCCTTAAATGAAAAGAAGTAAAAGCTAAAGAAGCAAAAGAAAAAAAATGCAAGTATACAAATAACTTTACCATAATGCTAGTACCATTGCCAGAATCCAAAAATGTCAGAATCGAACAGTAAAAAAAAAAAAAAGCAATTATTACCCTATAGTGAATTCAGAACTTATGACTGAGCATTGAATTTCAATAGTACAAAAAAAAAGAGCACATTACTACCATATTTAATTTCAATCACTATATTTAAAAATCCAAAGTGAGAAAAAGAGCAATGAAAGTTAAAAGAAAAAGTTTTTCATTTCTTTCAAAAAAACAGAAAAAATTTTTTTGTAGGTCACACATTACGAAAAAATAATAACAATAATTTTCTTACTGATTTTGTGTGTGAAAATTATTAGCACGGTTGTCATTTTCATTACAATTTGATTGTTTGTTTGTCATCATCATCTCATGATGATTATTGCTGTTTATTTGCTTTTGGACAATATTTTTTATTCAAAATTAAAATTTTTTTTTGGGATGGACGCACTGAACTTGGGTGATGTGAACCTACTTTAAGAATTTGTTTTTTTTGAAAATGAAAAGAAGTTGAAAGAAATTTCAGTTTTTGGTTATTCTTAATTATTATTATGGATTTTTAAAGCGTAATTTGTCCAAAATTTTGAAAAAAAAAAAAAAAAAGTGGAAATGGAAATGAACACACACAATAATAATTATTACTGTGATAATTTTATTATGAGCGTGCGTATTGAATCAAACATTAAATTTCATACGTTTTGTTGTTCAAAAATTTGGATGGAAATTTTTTAATGATTTTTGAATTTTTTTTTTATTAATAAAGAAGGAAAAAACCAATTATTCTTCTTTTTTGGGAAAATTTTTATCATATTTTTGTTTTTTTTGGGGAGTGTTGAGAAAGTTTACATTGTTGTTAACAGTATATGTAAATTAAAAAGAAAAACAAATATAAATTTTGAATTTATGATTTGAATTTTTTATTTTTAAATTAGGTATTTGAAAATTTATAATTATTTTATGATTCTAGAGTCATGACATTTATATAATTAAATTTTGATTAAGTATACATACATAAATGAAAATTTTAATATTATGCCAGTTCCAATTATGACAATAAATGAGAGAACAATATTAAGAATAATTTATGTTAGAATAACAGGAGTTGAAAATGAATTATTGCTACTGCTACTTAAAAATGTTTTAATAAAGAATTCTAGTTTTATTATGTCCACACACATGTTTGATTATAAATATTTTGTTTGATTTATTGTATTGTTTGATTCGAACTGTTTGATTTATTGTATTGTTTGAGTCGAACTGTTTGATTTATTGTATTGTTCGATTCAAACTGTTTGATTTAATTATGAATATTTTTGTGGTAAATCCCAACTCTATTTGAAGTATTAATTATTACAGGATAGAATTTAAGGTGAATTTGAATTATTTATTACAGTAAATTGCAAATGTCAAGTCAAAAGTGTTTAAACAATCAATTTAATTAAAATGTTAAAAAAAAAATTTATGTGTAATTGTCCATGAATTCAGTTTGATGAATATGTAGTGCACATACATATGTTGTACTGTACACGATGTTGAGGTTTATATGAAATATAATGTTTGTTAAAAGATTATAAAATGCAACTTCATATACGATATAAGAATACACGAGTTCAAGTAAGACAAATAATTCAAATTTACTATATTTTATTAACAATTCATTCAAATTTTACACTTAATTTATATAACATTAAAATAAATTTATTATATACAATGTGTGTAATTTTTAATTTAAATAGCAGGTGTAGAGCTATTAAACAATAAATAAGTAAGCTTTTGACACGTTCATTATTCAAAATGAAATTTACTTATTTACCTAACTACGAGCTTATATTTTCTTTAAGACCAAAAGAATCTTCAAAAGCGCATATTTTTTTGTATAGTTGTATACTTTTTTTTTTGTTTTTTTTTTCAATTACTAGGTCAAAAGCATATAATTTCGAAAGACTAACAATAACCAAATGCTATAAACCATTTAAATGCAATAAAAATGAATCTTCTTGTTTTTCTTCTTCTGCATTTTAATATGTTCCTTATATATTTTAAGTATAAAAATATGAATTGCAATTTAGATATTTTTAAATATTGTGATAAAGTTATTTTGTGGATATCCAAGATATTTGTTTGGTTGGTTTGTTTTTGTATGAAAGTTGTTTGTGCTTTGTGTTCACTTTGAATTTTCGTAAAATATTCATGAACGTTCATTTTTTATAGCACATATTATTTACTTTATTACTTTGAAAGTTGTGGAATTTTGAATATTAAAATTTGAAGAGGCAACAAGAAAATTAAGAAAAAAATCTTTTTATTTTTTGTGAAGTTTCAGTATTTTCAATTTGATGCATTCACAATATAAGTAATGCTTTTTGATTTTAAACCAACCAAAATTTTTATGCTTTTTATGTATGTAAAAAATGCATAATTAAAATAACTTTATTTTTAACTATGAATTTTTTCTTTACTTATTTATTGTAATTTTCTTGTGTATGCTCCAGTGTATAATTATGTTGGTTTTAAGTTTTGGAAGTTCTCTTATTGGAAATTTTAAATTGTGAATCAAAATAATACAATTAATTCGGTTGATTGTTCACTTAAAAAGTGATAGTCTGGAAAATTTTTAGTGAAGGTTAACAATTAAGCGCATAGATAAATGTATAGTTTCACCTGTTTGAATGCCAAAATCCACGGAATGGCAAATTATAATATCCACCGAACATATGTTCATCTATCAAACAAAATCAAAACGTTTACATCTATAGAATCAAACAAAATTCATGAACAACATGTTTGATGTTTGAACGCTCATTCGAAACAACAATTTGATAGATATAGTTTTTAATATAATGCAATTCCATAACTTTAAATTAAAAATTACACACTCAACAATTTTTTCTTATATAATCTACATATAGTATAGATTCAAACCTCCACAGCGCATTGATTCAAACTTATACAAAACAACTTGCTTAATACAAAATTTATCTTATTGTTGCAGTTTCACTTAATGATGATAAAACATAAATATTTTAATTTCCAACTAAATGCCGAATAAAAAATAATTTTATGGTTGACTCTCTTATTTTTTTTTATGACTTTTTAAACGTATAATTTAAAAATTATATTGATGACAATAAAAGAAGTTGTTATTTTTTTTTTTAAAAAGAATATTTTTTATTTGCTTGAGCGCAGATTTTAAAAACTTATATACTTTCATAAATATTATAACAATACTCCCAACAACTTAAACAGCATGTTGATTAAAATATAAAATTACATGATTAGTAAGTTTTCTCATTCCAGCCGCTTTGTATGTGTAGTTGCAGCATGCAAAATTTCACATACCTTTAATTTTCATATAAATGGTTTACAAGGGCCGGAATCTGATGACAATTAACAGATTTTTATTTCATTAAGTTTTCATAATTTAACAATATTTTTTTTTTATTTTTATTCATATCTTTGACTTTTAAATATATTCTATTAAATAAAAAGTTTATTACAAAATTTACATAATTTTTCATTACAAAAATTAATTTTCGATTTAAACATGAACAGAAATATAAAAAAAAAACTCTATATAAAATTTTGGGTCAATTAAAAGCCGACATTTGCATAATTAGGGATTTTTGTTTTTCTTTTGGTAATAGTTTTAGAAATATTTAAAAAAGTCCAAACTTTCTAATGTTGTAAAAATAAAGAGAATTTTAATGTATTTACATGAAATTATGTCAACCTTTCAAATCAATAAAGAATTTTAATATTAGAAGATATTTACATATACATATATATAGGAGGAATAGGTCATAAAAATTGTAATACATTTGAATTTGTGTATAATAAAATTATGTTCTTGGTACTTAACTATTATATAGGTTAGGTAATTAAAGAGAAATTTTAAAAATTCTCATTTGAATTCTTAATTGAAACAAAATTGATCCATTGAATTGGCTCAAGATAAGAATACTATAAATGAGAGTGTACTACTCTCATATACTCAATATAAGAGTCGTACACTCTCACTCTCATTTTGATATACAAAATACCAAAACTGAATTCAAGCTCTAACTTTCTAACAGAACTCTTTAAATTATTTTTAACGAAAAATACTTCTATAAGTAGTTATATTTAATGAGTAATTTTTTATACAATATAACAGTTTCATTTTTTAAACTAAATATTGTTCTTTAAATTGCTCATACATCACTAAAACAAAAAATATATTAATAGTGTGTTAACACGTTTTAAAAAAAAATATATATATAAGAAAATTGAGAAAAATTTTTGTCTTGCTACAAAGCAAATTGTATAACACTTTACTATCATAATAATATAGAAATTAAGCATTCAACCCTTACTAAAAAATTAATAATTATTCAAACACATTGCGTGTCCATTAAATTTTAAATATAATTCACCAAACTCTGGGGAGTTAGAATATTTTTTCCGAAAATAAATGAATTAGATTCGACATAGTTTTAAGGGAATTATTATCAAAAATTATTAACAGGATAAATTCAATTTTTCTATCACATTATATTTGTGCGTGTGTTAAAGGAAAAAATTAGTGAATAATATTTACAATTTCATTTTCGTATATTGCATATTTTTAGGAAAATTTTTTGATAGAATGTGTTTTAAAATTTAGCATTTAGAATTATTATTTTCACATTACCATATAATGAGAATATTCTGCCTTTAATTAAAATAAATTTATAATTTTCATAATTTTTTAAATTAATTACCATTAAAGTAACAAGATAATTAATACTAATTAATTCACAATTCTATTTTATCAGTTAATTTTAATATTTCTTAATATGTACATATATTTTCGACATACTAACTAGTATAGTAATAAAATGTGTAATTCCACTATTAATACAAGAAAAACAAACTCTTCGTATAATTTTTATTGTTCTCTACACAAAAAAATTTTGTTTTTATTAATTTAAAATTTTTGTTTTTAAAACTACAACAATTTTGTATATGTTTGGTTTTCATAATTTTTTTTATTGCATTTAACAGCAATTAGCGTTACAAACATCCATAAAAATAAAAGATAATAAATAAAAAAATATAAAAAAAAAATCTTATCTTCAAAAAAAAAAAAATTAAAATATAAAAAATACAATACTGAATCATCTACATTCTACAATGTGCTTGTATATAAGTAAAATACTAACTGTTATACTATTGTGAATAGATATAGTATAAAATAAGACTGTAGAGTACAATTCCTTACACACTCGTAAATACATAAATATATATACATTATTATTGTAGTATTACAGATTTAATGAAATTCCTTTGAATCAACTCACTATAAATACTACTTATGCTTGCTTACTAAATTGCATTCAATACAAAATTACATTTATAACAGTTACTATGTAAGTAACTATATTATATAGTTATTAAATATTTCTTGGCACGGTTACTATTATGATGATGAAGCAATAACATTATATTTTTGTTATCAAATGAATCAATCTGGGTCAGCAAAATATTTTTCACTAAATAATAATTTTTTTTTAACAATAATCATCATAAAAATCAAAAAAAAAAATATATATAACAAAAAGTTAGCAACAGCACCACATTTTTTAAAGTGATCAAACACCATAATAACTTTTTAGAATTTTTTATGCCTTTTTTATATAATTTTTTGTTTTGTATCTTATAATACCGAGGTACTTGTATTTATACATATATAAATTTTCCTTTATAAACTATAAGCTAATGCAATTTATTTGCTATAGTGATAGGAACAAGAACAGTAACTAATAATAGTAGGTTTATATATAGGTATGTACATATAGAGGCATTAATATAAATCTATACTTGGACATATTTATTATTGTATATAGTATACAGAAGATAGACTACCAAGAGAATGAATGTAAACTTTAAACGTTAAAGTCGCGTAATTGATATTTTTGGTAGATTAATAGCAACCACCGACGATGACGGCGATGATTTTTTTCCTTTTGATTATGCTATTTTTTCGATTGTTTTCTTTTTTATTTATAAAACTAAATTTTTATCTTTTTATTTTTATTATATTTCCTGTATATAAAAGGTATATGTATAGATATTTTTAATAAAGTTGAAAAAACTTAGTTGCAATAATTGCACAAATACACAAATGCACTTTTAAAAATACAATATTAAAATAAAAATTAACAGGAGAGTATTTTTTATTATTAGTAAATTCTTTTGGTTAGTTATTGTTTTACTGTCCTTTAAAGTAACTGTTATCACAATATTTAGGAGCTCACAATTTCTTTTACATTCAAAGTTATACATTAATCATGATACAAAGATGGGCTTTAAAATTTGACAACTACAAAACAAAAACAAAAATTACGTTTCAAGAAGTAATTAAAAATGCGACAGAAGAAGAAACCGAAAGTGAAGCTTTACATATCTGTAATTTGTAATTTGATGTCCCCCTTTGATTTATAATTTGTATGTTGTAATTTTGAATTAGCTGCCTGTCGAAATTTATGACATGACAGTAGATGTAAATTGTTGTTGGTATTTTGTGTCACTATACACAATTTGAAAACAATAACCCGAATCAAATTCATTTATTAAATGCATTTTTGCATTCTGAAAATGTTTGTTGCTTAAGTTTCTAAAAAAAAAGATAATCAATTTGAGCCGCATATTTCACTGTTGACATTGATATTCAAATATTTTAGCTAATATATGTTTACATTTATTGATTTGTTTACATTCAAATTTGCCAACTTTTAATTATTTTGTCAGCTGTTAGTGTTTTAACATATATTTTGTTCCAGTGATATTATAATACTATTCGTTTCAGATTGGTTATGGTTTTCGAACTTTTCAACATGTTAGAATGGTTTTCGAAAAACTCTGAAATATAGTTTATTTTAGTTTAGTTATACAGTATATTAATTTTAAAAATTAAAATTAATTACATACATGTAAGTATGTACGAGTATAAGTAGAAAATAAGAGACAGCGGTTGATTTTAAATATTTCATTGAAAATAAAATTTTTTTCTCACATAATTTGTAGGTTCTCTTGCAATCAAATTCTATATAAGCCGTCAAGTTCTATATAAGATAAAAGTAAAGACCTCCGTCATCTAGAAATTGAAATTATTTTACAAATATTAATAAGTTTTTTTCCTCAACATAACAATTCTAATTCTTTGTCCTATGACAGTAATGAAATTATTGAGCATTCGGTGAAATTTCCAGGGATTGTTAAAGTAAAAATGTGCTACTGTTACAAACCATTTTTATTAATCGACTGCATTTTTTTCTTTTTTTTTTTGGAATAATTTTTGTTTTGTATTTTTAATTTTTATGTTGCTATAATAAAAACAATAACAGTTAGAATAAAAACGATAATTCACGTTAATAATAGTAAAAATAAAAAAAAAAATTAATAAAAAATAAAAAAAAAATATTTTAAATTTGAGTTTTTTTTTGTATTTTGTGTTGTCAGCATGTTGCTGATGGCGCTTTAATTTTTTTTCTGTCGTCGGAGCAATGCAACTTAAAAAAAATGAGCAAAAAAAAAAGCGGAGAAATATTTTTTTGTTACTTTTTTTTTATTTCATTGTTCCTAATAAATTCACTTTAAGAATTTTTTATCTGAAATTGTTTTTGATTCTACTATCGGTTATGATCTAAAAAAAAAATTTCTCTTCTGATAAAAAACTAATAAATCAAAAAAAAAAGACTAAAAGTTGTGATCATTTTTTAGCGTCTTTTAAGTTTTTTTATTATTTTTTATAATATTTGGAACATATTAAAGCACTTAACCTACCTTTCCATTTTATTTCTATATTTTTATTTTTTTTTTGTAAATTACGCTAGTTTTTATTGTTGTGATGACTTAAAGGCTTGGTTATCAACTCTAATGTGGAATTTTTTCTCTTATTTTTGTTTGTTTTTTTATCATATAACTTGATTATACAATTAACAAAACAGGTACAATGGAAGCACTCATATCTCTATACATGTGTTTTAAATAGTAACAAACTATTTTTTTTTTTTATTAAGTATCTGTTAAAAAATTTGTTTTTATGACGTACTTGAATGGCACTCTTTTTAATAATAATTACATATTGTGAGCGGATGTAGAAAATTATTTGTATGTCTTCTTTTTTTGAATTTTTTGAATATTTTAAAAAACATAAGTTATATGATACCAAATATAGCTATGTGCCTCGCAAAATGTCTCGAAATGTGGACATAAAACATTTTGTCTCAAAATTTTTAATACTCTAAGAGAAACTATACTGATCTCTTCCTATATAGTTAACAGAATATTTCACTCGAATGCAGCTCTATATTGAACGTAAATCACTATTCAACAAACGATATGTGAGAATAGGAAACTTCATACTATTCAGTTATTCATAAGGTAAAATAAAGCAACAGTTTTAGCAAGTAAATACAAAAATAAACAACAGTCAAGGCTGGTATAGGTTTAAAATTTTAAAATATTTCCTATATAATTCCATATTAAGATTTTGAAAATTTTCTTGAATCTCTTCTTCCTACAATAAAATTTTAATAATTTTTGTAATAATTTTTTAAAAATTTACTGATCATAATCTCGACCTAAAAGATATTTAGCCCGCCGATTCCCTGAAAAATTTTTGCAGTTTTTGTTAGTTCATTTTCTGTCTTACGCATTTTGATCACGCAGAGCCTTGGCATAAGATATACATCTATATTTTCACCACCTTATTTTTACGTAATAAAAGTCGTACATTTACTCTATACAATTTGAAATATAGCTTAATAATATCTCGAAACATCGCACACTGTTCAAATCTCGAATGTATATATATATTGAAGCGACAGCCATAATCCAAAAAAAATCTTATGTATGTAAGAACATTTTCCTTAACGGTGTCTTATGCTAATTTAACTAGATTTAGTATACTATAAAAATATTCCACTCTTAATTGGTGTGTAAGAACATAAACCAAAAATATTTTAAGTTCTAATTTATTTGCCCAAAAAGAAAAAAGAAGCGTGTGTACCTAAAAGAAAAAAAAAACAATTTTTTTTTGATATTTAAAATTCATCATTTTTATGATTATTAAAAATATTTGAAATGATTGAAACGTTAATAATGAGTACACGAGTACCATTAATAAAAGTATATAGTTAACTTAGTATGTGTTAACCTAAGTCAAAATTCTAGCATATAAAAAATTTTTTATATAATCTTAATTATGGTATACGTAAACTATAAGAATCAATTAAATTTTATTAGAAATATATTTTTTTAAAAAATGAGGATAATCTTTTGGAATTTCCTGCGCCATAAAATTTTGTTACATTTTATTTTAAAAAAATTTTTAACTACATATTTTTGAAAAAAAAAAAAAAATAATAAATTTGTAATCTTGCATATATTTTGAAGTACAGGAAATGAGAAATAAAAAATTAAATAAGAATTTATTTTGAAAATTAATTCTGAATATTGTTTTTAATAAAAAATTATCTCTTGCAACAAAGAATTTTTTTTACAAAACACGTACATATGCGAATTATCATTAAAAAAATTTCAAAATATTATGATAGAATTTAAATTGATTTAATAAAAATTCGAAAAGCTAGAATTTTAGCAAATAAAACTAAAATATCTGCCTTAAGGGCAATTCATTTCTTGTAATCCGGCACAGGAAATTAAAAAATAAATTCAAAAATATCAAAAATCGCTAAACGTTGTTATTAATTTTTAAACTATAGTTAAAATAATCTTAAAGCAAATGATTAATCATAAAAAATATCAAGTGCCATATTGGCAAATGTTGCATATGAGAACAACTTAGATATTTCTAAAATTTATAAAATAATGGCCAACAACTGATTATATAGATTTTTAACATAATTTAAATAGTACGTAATAGAATACATAATCCGCATTATTATTATTCAATTAATTCATAAAGTTTCATTTGAATTTTACTCATTCATAAATTTTATACTCCTCTGTAAAGTAGAATAATCGTTTGAGACCCATCTTTTAGAGAATTGCAATTCAAAGAAAAGTCTGGTAACCGAAACCCTGATGTAAGATATGAAGCAGCTGAAACTGCAATCGTTCATTAAATAGGACAATTTTAAAAATATCACCATTTCCTAAATGCATCACATTTTTTTAATAACTCTATTTAATTAAAATAAATTTTGGAGTTTAATTTCGATTATAATCTACATCCATTTAATTAATAACCTCATATGTGCTTGTATAAACATAAATATGAGTACGAAATACACGCCCTCTAAAAAAAATAAGATAATTAACTTAATGATTTTAAATAATTTAATTTAATTAAAATACATGAAATAATGGTACTCAACATAATGTATAATGAATTTTTTCTTCTTTTCATAACTAGGTAGGTACCTACTTAATTTAATAATGATATTAATAAAAAAAAAATATTTTAAAATTAGCTATAATATTAGATAATTGAATTGTTAATTTATTATTACATAATTATTCTATCATTTTAAAAATTTCATTATAAAATCAACATCTTTATTAATAATTTCATATAATAAATCTTTTAATGATAAATTAAAATTATATGTGATGAAAAGATTCAAATAAAAACCTTTTAATATTTTTCTCTTCATTCTCGAATACTTTTAATACAATTTAACAATATTTATTTAATAGATTAATGATTTTTTGGTTAAATTTTAATAAAAAATAAAAATTTTTAATGACTTGGATATTGTTATAAAGAAAATTGTATTTAAACATCACACATTTGTAATCAAAATGATTATAATATGAGTAGTAAGTGCTGTTGTAAGTATGTTACAACATTAAAATATACATGAAATATGTACATAATAAAATTATTATTTTGCTTGGGGGCTTATAAACATATATCGTAGTTAAGGAAAATTGAAATCAAATAAATTTTATTGCATGTTTTATGACTTTTTTTTTCTTTTAAAAGTACCTCTTTACGGACAATAGTTTTTGATTTGATCATAAGCACATTGCAATTAAAGTTATCAAACATGCAAAACTATAATTTTAATTTCTTTTTATTATAAATGTAGGTATATGATCCAATACACCATTAATATTTTATGAATTTTTATTTTTTTTTTTTATAAATTTCAGATATTGTGTAACATTTTTAGTGTTATTTAATATAAATACCTACTTGAAAGTTATTTGATCATGTTACGAAGAATTTACAAAATATGTAATCGCATGTTTAACCATTTAAGTTCAAATTTTTAAAACTATTATTTTTGAGAAAAAACCACATTTTTAATCCAAAATTCATTGTAAAAATTTCAATTTACTCTAAAATGAATAAGAAAGATTGTAGGTTCATAAATAATTCAAGCAAATAAATTAAAATTTTTTGCACATAGTTACAATGGTTGTTCTGCTAATATCATAGTTAAAAGATAGCTTCACTATATTCTAATTCTACCAGGTTAATTATTAAAATAGTTAATGTAATCATTAACTAAGTATCCCTTCTAAATTACAACATAAAGTTAGTTAGCCGCCTAGTTGACCAATGTCATGCGGTGCGTTTTAACTAAGGAATAAATCTGATTTTTACTAGTTCGTGCAACTAGTAATTTTAAATAGAATTTATAAAATCAATATTAATTAAACACCTGAGCATTTTGACTCAAAAGTGGCAATATTTTCATATGACTTACATACATACGTATTGTTCCTCATATTCTTTGGTAATAAATACATACATTTTGCGTTCATTTATACATTTGTACATTATGAGTTTTATATCCATAATACCTAATTTCAAGCTAGAGAATCTTCCTTAATCTACTATCATTATGTTATTGAATTACATACCTGTAAAGATAAAAAATAAATTTATTTATTAGTAATTTAATTTAGTTGTAAAATTTGTGTATGGATTTAAGTATGTACATGCATACATACATATGTATGTATATTTTTTTAACTACTTTTATATTATACATTCCTAACCTGCATTTGAACCTTATATGAACCTAACTCATAAATTCGTACTGGAAAAAAATTGCTGCTTCAATCCTATTCATCTAACTAGATATTTTCCACTATTAATATTTACTTTAAATTCTCAAATTCCTTAAGAAATTTCTAATTATTAATCTAATTCTAATTGAATATAAATTTTAATTGTGTGACGCTCTGTTTGTGAGTAATGACAACGAAAAATTGAATTCAAATAAAAATGCTTCAATTAAATATGATACTGTTACTGCCTCTAGTGCGAAAATAAAGTGACTCCAATAAATTATTACAAATATTTGGCACATTCACAAATATTATCATTCACAATAGAATACATACATATATTATGTTTGAATAGGTAAGCCTATTATTTATTTTCATTTATCAATTTTTCGGATCGCAAACAAAATAAATCTAGTGTATTTGATTTAACAAAGTATATATTTTTAATAATATGCAATAATGTAACATACTTACAATATAATCATTGTAATAATTTCCCTAATTCACTTGCGTATGCATTCGTTCACGAGTAAACGCAACATTCATACAAAAACTGGCCTCAAGTAACAAAAAAAAAATATTTCCAAATCTTAAGTCCACATTTTTACTTAACAACATTGTATTATTCATATATGTACGAGAATATGAAAGTGAAAATTTTCTATTCCCATTTATTTACTTTTTTCTTATTTTTAGATTTCTTTATTAAACTTCATTAAAAGAAAATGTCACTTTTAAAATAAATCTACTAAATAAAGAAAAATATACATGATTGTGTTATACACATGAACAAAGCAGTTATATTAATAGCAAAAAGATCAATATTATTTTGCAAATCAAAATAGGAAGAGTATAACTGTGATAGAAGCTAAACATACGGGCAAATATATAACAAACCTTCCATAATCTCTTCAAAACTTTAAACCAAGTTTTACATATAAAACATTGTTTATAAATTTTGATTGATCTGAGGAAAACTTGATTGAAGTTGGATGTGGCCCGTGGATTTTGTTTAAAATATTAAAAATACCCAAATTCTGGAGATTATTCTGAGCATCCAATCAATAAATAAAGTAGTATTTATCGTAAAAAGTTCGATAATATTATTGTAAGCACAAACCAATTTATACAAAAATGATTCGGGTCTATAATTAAATTTTTCAAACTTTAACTACATAATATCGTTTTCACTTAAGATGGATTTCCACTCAATGTCAAGACGCTACTATTTTTATAACATTGAGAAAGTATGATTTCGATCCGACGTTTTATGGTTAAACAGCGAAAATGAGCGTAAGTGAGAAAAATAGTTTAGCGAAATATTGATATTGTATGAAAAGACAGATAGAATGCGCTTGTTTTTTTAATATTTTAGAAATGTGAACAACATTTATCACTGTTATAATATTATATAACATCTTTCAAAAATGACAATAAAATCAAATTATTATATGAGCTATCTCATAATGTGTAATCTTTAAAGTTCATTAATGCCGACAATAATAACTTATTGTGTGCATAATATCGACAGACAACGTAATACAGATATGTATGTATGTATGTAATTATATTTTTACTATATTTTTGCAATTTCACTGTTGTTTTGTATTTTTTTTTTCTTGATTTTTGGGATCGAATTTAACTGGACTTTAACGTTTTGTTTAGTTACCTTTTTTGTTATTACAATTATTTTTTTTATTTTAACATTTTTTTTTTGTTGTTTGGGTTATAAAAATAATTTTGTTTTGTACTGGACTGAACCTGGAGTCCGTTACATGAAGTATTAATAAAATGCTGTTAGGCATTTATTTATGAAGGTATGTGTGAATGTATGTTGTGTAGCGGGCAATGGCCAGTCTTTATTTTCATTTAATATTTTTATATTATTTTTTCTGTTCGTCTTGTTTTTTTTTTTTTTTGAATTGCTATTATTGCACATTTTATAGCCAATTTGGAATTCGAATATTTGTCTCTATTATTATTATAATTGTAGTTGTTGTTTTTGCTTTTTTTTTTTTATAGTTAATATTTAAAATATGTGAAGTATGCGAATGTATGTGTGTAATTGAATAGAAAAATACTGCATATACTTATATTCATATGTTAAATGTGTACATATGTATGTTTATTGTATTACTTTTATTTTTATTGAAAAGGCAAAAAATTGTATTCCAATGTACTATAGAGGTGACACAGGGGGCAATATTAAAGGTGAAATTTCAATTGTAGCCTGTATAGAGCAATTGTATAAGTTCACATAGCTTTTGAATGTAAAGTATGTATGTATATATGTATAAATATATGTACACTATACACATTGCTTTTGTTTTTCATTTTTAAATTTGAAATTTTCATTTCTTCTCTATAAGCATTTTTCAATTGAAAAATCCTAATGGTCAGTTTTAAAGAGTTTGAAAATATTGTGTTTTTTTTTTTGTATTTACAGTGAGAAACAGAAATGGTCAAACATAGGTATATGTGTATGTATGCATTAGATGTGTCGTGTATATGCGGCAGACTTTTAATACTCTTAATTTCGATGTTTTATAATTAGTATTAGGCACATATAGGTATGAACTTATATTTTATGTATTTTATATAGTTATGTTGTTTTATTTAAGTATATTCACCATAGTATATAAAGTATGCCACTGCAAACATACAACGTATACGTTTATGAATTGTCCTAACTTAAATTAAGTTAATTTAAAAGTATGCATACGTACATACATACATATGTAGATACATACATCCATGATCAATATTATGTATACAATTTTCAACATACAGGTAAGAAGAATGTCATATGATTAAGTATAAATGTACATTTGTACGGCGGTGCAATGGCCACAATAATAAATATACGATAATAAAAGAAAACAAAAAAATAAAATATTTAAAAGGTGATTCAAAAAATTGAACTTATAAATACATCACATGTTGAATATAAACATAAAATTTACAACAATAACAATAGTAAATAAATAGTAAAAATAGAAAAACAAAAAAAAATTATTGAACAACTTACATTTTTCGTTATTAGAAAATAAAAGTTTTTTGAACTATTTGAACTTTTTGACGTTTAAGAGTTATGCGTTTTTGTTTAGGTGAAAGTATAAAAATATTTCTTTTTCGTTTACATACACGTATACATATACATATGTACTTGCATGTATGAATATTTGTATTGTATATGTAGCATATTTATTGGAAATTTAACATTATAAAGAGGCTATTTTGAGTGTTGTCTGTCCATTTGCCCCCAAAATAATATTAAATAATGAATAAGAGAAATACTATATGAGTATGTATGTATGTGTATACATATGAATATAACTATATGCCTATTGTGGACATGCTGCTGCGCTCCTTTTGAGAATCAATTGAAACAAAAAATAAAAATGAAAACTTTAAATTTTAAATGAAATTTTTTTTATAAATTTTTTTTTTTTTACAAATCAAGCTCAACACAATTCATTGCTATCAAATAAGTTTTATTGTGAAGAAAATAAAAAAAAAATACAAAGCTATTAAGTAAAAAAAAATGTTTCCTTTTAACAGGAAATCCTTTTTCTCTCTCTTTTTTAGTTGTTCTTATTGTATGAACAGTTTAATTTGGTTTTTAATTAAAAAAAACTTTTATAGGTACATAGACAAAATCTAGCTAGGTATTCTTTCTTTTTTTTATTATTTTATTAGAAAATAAATTTATTTAAAAAAAAAGATTACATAAAATTTTACGATTGTAATTAATTTTTAAACTTTTTTATACTTAATACTCGAATTATGATGGTTGGAGAGTGTTTTATGTTACGATATTTGGAGCCAGAATTTATAACCTATTTAATATAAAAATGAAATCATTTTAGTTCAAAATCTATGACAATTCAGCCAAATTAGCTATTGTGAACTAAAAATACCTATATGTATAAGAGTGAATCAATTGTAAACTCTTTAATCGAATATCTTTGTTTTGTCGATTAATCAATTTTTTTTTCAATTAAATTCATTGTTATTATCTAACAAGTTTTAGTTATGTATTTAGCTAGTATAGGTATTTCACTTTATATTACTTATTATCAAAATTATTTAAGCCTCACCAAATTTTCAAAATCATAGTATTGTACATATTATATTATTTGTAGATATTTAGATTTAATTATGTTCACTCGGTCTGCCTAATGATACAGTTAGACCAGTTTAGTAAATTTTACATGTTTATATATTTTAGAGAGCGTTTACATATCTTAGAACTTGTCCGAATTAAATTGACTTTTTGGAGGATATATGGAATGCTAAGAATTTAAATATTAATTTTAATTCGATTTCTTTTATATTTAATTCAATAATTATTGTAAAAAAAATATTTTAATATTTAAGTATTATCGACTTATTCAGTTTTTGTCTTATTACCATAGATGTGTTTACACCTAAATACAAACTAGATAGTTTGTCTTCTTAAATAATAATTTTCTTTTTCAATTTAAATTTTAATAAATCATTTTGTTATATTGTTATTTCTAATTAATTGTGATATTGTTTAAAATATAATTTACATACATCATTTACTACAATTATTATTCTAAAATTTACTTACTTACTAAAGCTGCTAATCTTAAAAATCCTACATAATTAATTGAATAATTTTTTTTTCTGTTTTTATTTTTAATTTTCTTAATTATTTCCTTCTCATATTTTTTTTTTTTCTATTTCAAATATAATTTATTACGTTCAGATTTAAAAGACAGTTTTAATGAAATATTTTTTTAACCTGATTTTTTTCTTTTATAAGTATATAAGAATGTGTGTATGAAACAATGCAAAATATGAGTGTTAATTACTTATTTTATAACGCCTACAATATACATAGTATATTTAAAAATTAAATAATAAAAAATAATGCGAATATAATAAATAATAATAATGACAATGACAAAATAAAAGGCTATAAAATATTAATTTAATATTATTAAGAATTCTAATATTAATTAAATATTTTTTATTATAATATCGTGTATATTTAAGTGTGTAGATGTAGTTGTTATACCATAATGTTATACAATATGTTATACAATATGTATAACATTATAATATTAGCATGTATGTATGCCATTATAACTGTATACAATAGTGTTATAAGAATTATTTACATTGTTACTGTGGCGTAAATGAGCATGTTGTTCATACAGTATGTTGTAGCTTCGTTCAATAACTATGTTTTATGAATTTTTCGAACAGAAATCTATAAATGGTAAAAGATCGTCGGTGGAAATTTATTCCTATCTTGTATATACCTACATATGTATACATAAATACCAAAATAGTTAAGATTTTAATATTTAAAAAAAAAATTTTTTTTTTTTGATGAGGGTTGAGAATTAAATTAAAAGATGTTGTAATGCAAATTATAAATGAAATATACTTAGCAGTATTTTGTATATTATATGGCAGTTTTGAATGCATACTTGGTTGAAAATTGTTAGGCTTTAATATTATATTCATATTAATATTGTTATCTAGCCAAGTATATATGCATGTGAACATATACGAACTTACATATATGTACATGATTTATTTGAATAAAAAATATATAATAGACGATTAATTTCAATTTATGTGTCATTTACATACCAAAAAAAAACTTCATAATTTGAAAATGTCAAAAGAATTTTTTCAATTTTTTATTTTTTGTTTTTTATTCGATGTTATCGATCTCGGGTGTGAATTTAATAAAAAAAAAATCAACAGAAAATTTTATGATTGAAAACGTGTGTGTGTGTGGTGGTGCACATTATTTCATACAATTTTTAATGTTATGCAAGTATAACTTTTAAATATTTTTATGTTTTTAAATTTTTTTTTTCTTTTTGATCTATATGGTAATTGATCTTGACATGTTAATTGAATTTAATAATATTTTCATATATACAAAGCATATTTTATACTGTTATATTATACTGTTATATCATACTTTATTAAAAATGTGTAGGTATATACTTACTATTATATATACACTGTTACATAATAATGTACAAAGTTGTTGATTATATTTTCAAAAGTATGTACATCAGTGTGTTCGTGTTATGTGTTTTAGGTGATAAATCTATGTGTATAATACTTATATTAATTATTTTTGATTTTATGAATGACAGATTTGAAATTTTTCATATATGTACTTACATATATGTACACTTGCATTTTTTATGCCAATTAATCCAATAATAATTAAGTATATTTTGTAATGCAATATATTTATTATTTAATTTTGTATAAAGTAATAGATCTACACAATAAATTGCATGAAAATTTTTATTTTAACACCTGATTTTTTTTTTAGGTTTTAATTATCGTAAAAATAAGTAATGTAAATAAGTATGTAAGTAGGCCAAAAAAAAATCAAGACTTATTGTTTAAAATTAAAATATTAGTTTAAGAATATTTTTAAATACATAATTCAATAATTACAAGGTAAGAATTTCTTTATTATTTCTTAAAACACCATTAGTGTCACCATTATTTTGTATACAAAAATATAAAGCCATCTACCGGAATAAATGTAAGTTATTACTCTTCTCTATTTCTCCTTTATATTCTTAATTACATAGGGTGATATTGAGAACCTCATTCAGAATGTTATATGTTAGGACGAGATTTTAAATTTTTGCAATTTAATAAGTTTGACACATGTTTGATCTCATGTACATATAATTTATTTATTGTGCAAGTTGTTTTTCTATTGTCGTAATACAATTCAATTTATAAATATTTAAATGCATGTATTATGCATGTTACATGCGTTACAACAATATTGAATATATTGTTGTTGAATTTGAATGGAATTTTAAGTAATTTTTAATTATTAAAATATTTTCTTCAATCAATCTTAATTTTAAAGTTGTATACAAATAACTATAAAAGTAATTTTTGTATTTGCGGAATGACATTTCTTTAAACAATTTATTAGTTAGTAAATACTAGTATATAGGTACTTAAGTTATTTTTCTTAAATTCTATAGGTAATTGAAAAGAAATTGTGTAATGCATTTACATATATACTATTTTGATTGATTACTTTTCATTACAAACATGGTAATTATAAAGAATATACTTGCAATAATTAATAAATTTAGTAATCTATTTGATAAAACTGACTGTTGTGCAACTTTTTTTTTAATTGTAAAATATTTTATATTTTTTAAATTGTAATGTAGTATTATGAAAAATATGTAGAACAGTATATATACATTCTTTATGTTATGCAGGTATGCAGGTTATCTTTTTATTTACAAAGGGAAATTATATAAGAAAGAGTATAACAGATACAATAATTCATATTGAATCAAGTGACAAATTGATAATATAAAACATATACATAGGTACGTATATTTAAAAATTTCATTGATAATTTTGTAATCACATAACATTCCAATTAAATTTTTATTTAATACTTTAAAAATTTCAAATTAAATACAAATTTATTTATATTTAATGATGATACATCAAATTTATACATATATAATATGAAAATAATACCAAGGACACTGTATTAAATTCACATAAAAATACCGTATATGAGTATAACAAAAACAACATCCAATAGTAATACCCACATTTCCTCTTTTTAAGAAGAACATTAACCCATGAAAATTAAAAATTAATCAAAAAAATAAAGTAAAGTAAAAGAAAAATACCATTGATTTCATCAAAATATCAATCAACATTAACTATTATACCACCTGATGCTATTAAATTAATAATGAATGAATGACGAATTAGAAAACTCTAAAATTCATTATCATTTAATTAATCTTATAATCACGTATTTCACATCAAATCTATGCAACAATGTGTACATGCATGTTTATGTACAAAAAAATTTGATCTACAATGATGTACGGTCTTAATATATACTCGTAATATGTATTTGATTATGTATATGTAACGCATATTCAAGTTTGTAATTATGAATATTGTACAGGGTTTTCTCAAAATAAAATGCCATCACATCTTTTTATGTCAAAATATCTAGCAACAGAAGATTCACAACTTTTAAGAAAGATGCAACATTTTCATAATTAATTTCAGAAATATTTATGTGTATAATAGTGTATAATATTTATGTAATTTAAATATTGCATAACAGGTGGCTCCGACAATGTTATTTTAAAGTAACAGTTGGCTTCAAATTTTATTTTAAATGTCATTTTTGTATTACACTCCTTTTCAAAATTTTGAATCTACTTATATTATGTTACACGATTGAATTAAAAATTAAATTAATTTTACTAGAATCGGTACAATTTATTTGATTTTTTGCAATTTGTAAATTAATTTAATAAAATTAAAATAACTCTAATGCTTTAAAACGACATTTTTCTCTTGACTTAATTAATAAATGTCCGACTTTTCATATTTCACTCAGACAGTAATTATTATAACACACCTTATTTTTTTTCACTCTATATAATGATATACCCATGTTAATCTTCATTACCCATATGCAGTATTAATGCTCTTATAAGTAAATTTGATTTTAACATAATTTTTCTACATAAACAAATAACAACAGATTTATAATATGTAATTATTTTTCTAACAGGTCATCATCAAAATGATAAACATCAAAATAATGTTAACATGATCATGATGGTATTAATAATAATTATTATTAATATACTAAAATAAGTAAACATACAACATTATATTTATATAAATTAATGTGCATGCAAAACATAGAACAACATCAATATTATCAATAACACAACTTAAATACTGTACTGTTAATAGTAACTACATGCATTTTATGTAAAGTGAGTGGAAATATATTTTGATATGTAGTCAATAACGTATAAACAACACTGCTGGTATAACATAATAATGGTACAAACTCGATTATTTTTTTTTGTTTTGTATTTGAAGAAAAATGAAGAGGAATTCGTCCTTCAAAACTGATATAATCAAATAATACCAATTTAACATTGTTACATTGGTAGGTAGCTCTTCTTTTACAAAAAAAAAATCTATAAAATAAAACAAAATTACTAAACACAAAAAAAAATACAAATCAGACCAACCTATAAAATTATAATGACATATGAGAAATACAAGGAAATCAGAAGAAGCAAAAAAAAAAATAAAATTAATGGCATAGCAGTATAATGAGTTAGAGTGAGTAAAATCAACAATTATTATGAGCGAGTGAGTGAATTAGAATTTCTGTATTTGGTTTTTTTTTCATTTTAGGTACCGTAATTAGTTTTACTTTTCGTGTTGATAAGTCTGGGATTATTTTTTATTTTATACAAAATGTTATAAAAAGTTGTTGGCATTCTCAGGAGATTTAACTACATACATTACATATTTTTTTGTTTATATTTTCCCATATTATCATCATCATTACTACAACGATGCAGCAACAATGTAAATATTTTATATACAAAGTGGTTTTTTTTTTGCAAATAGAATTTTTGTTTTTATGCAACAAAAACTTAAAAAAATTAAAACAGACTAAGAAATCTATTGTGAATTAAGCAAATTGTTGTTTTCATTGTAGCACATATTCAATAATAATAATGTGGAATGAATTAGAAATCAGAACAATCAATTGTAATTATAAAGAACAATTACTTATTCAAATAGTACTTATAAGTATTCAATTGAGTTCAAAATCAATTGCAATTCAAATATAATACATCATTGAGAGCATAGCACATGCATAATATCTTTTAATGGAATGTGATGTCTGTCAAATGTATGTAAGTAAAATTATTGAGTATGTTTTTTTTTTGAAAAGACAAAATTTTCTAATAATATTGAGGTTATTTTGTTGATTTTAAGTAGTAAAATATGTCACTGTACATATATTCATTTGAAAAATTATTGAATTGCTAATAAAATTTTGAAATAAAACTAAAAAATACTCATTTTAGTTGTTCGAATTACAACAATTACAAAAATACTAAATAAGTTAAATTTTTACCGGCTGCATTGGATGCAATAAGGAAGATTATGTGATTGATCAAATTTGAAGAATGCTTTAGTAAGTAGTTAACTTCATACAGAAATTTAAATATAATTATAGTATTAAATTTACGACTTACACATATTGTAGTTATACTTGATGGAAGTTATGAACAATCTTTCAGGCTTTAGATCTCATTTATCATGGTTTAAATTTACACTGCTTCCAAATATCATGCAGTAACTAAATTAAATCAATAGTTTTATGAAAGTGGTATACTAAAGGCGGTATCGCACATGCAATTTTTAGTTTTGCAATTTTTTGATTGCTTCTTTGTATTCCATAGGTTTATATTCAAGCGTGCAAACATATGCAACTGTATGATTGCATGTAATCAAACAATTTGTAATTTTTTTACAAATTGATTGCAATTTTTAGTTGACGCGTAATAGTTTTTAACTGACGAAATATTTTAGATCTCAAGATGTGCGCACAATGATTTTACAATCAAACAGTAACTGCAAAACTTAAACAGTTAAATTAGATTTATACATTATGTAGCTATATTATTCGATTAAAAATCAATGTATAATTTTGAATTTAGAAGATATGTATTTTGATGGTTGAGCAATTTGATTATGTTTTTTGGTTACATTACGTAACCTCTCATAATAGCCTAAAATTGTATACATAATAGAACAGTTATGTATATTATACTTAAATAATCAAAATATCACAAATATGTATGTATTAGCTTATGTAATTGTAGGTAAGCCGAAGTTTCCAACAACTATTACAATGTTATTCCAACCTAACTACTAGGTAGTACAAAGAAGAAGAAGAATTAAAGGAAATAATAGTTAGGCATAGAAGAAAAAATTGTAGTAGAAGAAACATAATTTAAAAGAAATATAAAATGAAGACTCGATTAACATGATCATGATCATCATGTGATGATCATGATGATGATTTCGTAATAGTTATATAACGGAGTTATGTCATCTTTTATAGTGAATTGTGTTTTTTTTTTTTGTATTTTTAGTACAAGTGTACATGATTTTTACAATTTTTATTTGTTAACTTGCTTTAGTTGTACAAACATTGTACATATGCACATACGTAAATATACATATGTACATATACATAGATATACTTGGTTTGATACATTACTTGCATGAATTTTATATTTGCTTACTTAACTTTTATATTTCTATTCTGTATGTTATGTCGGAATTATATTTGGTTGATTTTGGAAACACAATTAAAGATGACGTCAAGTATTATTCTACAATGAAATTTTCTATATATATAAGAAACAATATTATACACATGTATGTATAACATACAATGTAATATACGACAAAGTTGGCATACTACAATGTATGTATCCGAGCAGAATGAAGGCAGTATTAAGACAACTACTAAAACATTATAAGAGTTTTGAAGAGAATAATGTGAAAGAGAGATAAATTTAATAATAATTCTTAGGTAGGCATAAAATTATAATAATAATAATAATAATAATAATAATGATAATAATAATAATGACAATAATAGTAAAAACTATGTTAAATTCAACATGAAATTTTATGTTCTTTATTGTTTGTTTTTATTTATAGTTAAGTTTGCAGTGATGATAATGACATTTGCATGAAATCTTGTGTCGTTCTACTTTTTTGAGAATATAAGTGTTAACTCTTTCTCTCACTCTGTCAATGTTCTTTATTATTGCTATTGCATCTGTAACATATGAAAATAAACTATGAGAATTAAGTATGAAAAGTAAGAAAATTTGTTGTAAACCTCAAGTTCCCCACCGGTTTATGCCTTTGATATTTCACCTGTTACATTCTTTTGATAGTTAGAAATGTGATTCTTTTAACACTTTTATTAAATTTGTTATATTTTTACATACTTACATCAAATTTTTAATAATGTTTTTAATAATATTTTTAAATTTTAGCACGATTTTTAGAAATTTTCATTCACTTTACAAATACATAAAAGTAGGTTAAAAATCTAAAGAGAAAAAGGAAAAAAAAAAAACTTAAAGTAAGTATATTTGCATGGACTAGTTTTTACTAACTTCAAATTTTTTGTTTTACAAAGAAAATCCCGAATGCTTAAAAAAT
This sequence comes from Condylostylus longicornis, assembly GCF_029603195.1. NCBI lineage: Eukaryota > Metazoa > Arthropoda > Insecta > Diptera > Dolichopodidae > Condylostylus > Condylostylus longicornis. The sequence continues at coordinate 1,278,381 of NW_026578015.1, read as the reverse complement.
CGAATTATTTCTCAATATATGACTGAGTAAGGTAGTAACTTTTTTTAAAATGAAGTTTAAGTTTAATTTAAATTCAAATTTAAAATATCACGATTTTGTCCTGATTACTATACATAAAATTGCCCACTTTAAAACATAACTAGTAACAACACATGGGTCTTTAGAATTATATATACAATATTTTCAAAATATGCTTATAATTTTTTATAATAAATAAATTGAAAATTTAATAATATTATTGAATATTTTAAATGTAAAATTTTTTTAGTATTTAATAATAGATATAGTGAGAAAATTTGTGGATTGCAGTACAAGAAGTATTATTTATTGTATAGTGCTCAAAAGTGCTCAACTTTTTAAAGAACCATATTATGTATTAAGAGTAGATGAAAATTAATATCACGCACTATTCAGTTTTGAATAATTTTGCATAAATGGAGAAATATTAAATAGAGAATTAACACATATAATACGACAAAAATCTGCTCATATAAGCTTTAATAAAAGCTTATATGAGCAGATTTTTAATCAACAATTTGCTCAATTTGGCTCTTATTTTTAATCAAAATTAAAATACTTACAGAAAAATTTATTGAATATTTCAGAGAAAATTATGAAAATTTAGAGTTATCTCGATTATTTGGAAAAAGTATCGAATTTATAGCCGGTTTGTTTCAAATATTCCTCTTCAGCAAATACAATATTTTCATTTGTTTTTTTAATTACTAAATAAATTTTTTAAGATTTTATGCAATAATAATAAATAAATATCATACATTAAAATTACATATATGATCTTACATGATATTTAAATATTTAATTTCTGACGTAAATGACATAATTATATTTAAATCAACTACATAAATAATGTCATATTTTATTCTATGTCATAGATTTATTACACTAAATATAATCTTAATATGCCAAAAGTCTTGATATTTTGACAAATCTTTCAAACATTTTATTGGACAATAAATTTACAAAAAAAAAAATATTCAATTATCTCATATATAGTTCAACTTCTAATCCTATAATATTATGCATAATTTATGAATAATGATGTCAGAAAAATTTAAAAATCATAAAATTTTTAATTATTTTTACGAATACTTAGTATGTTGTACATTTGGCCATGCATAAAAAATTTAGAAATAGAATTTTGACCTAAAAATTTAATTAAATAAAATTTTTTTATTTAAAATAAAAATAATTTCATTAAGTTGGTCGTTTCTAAATCATAAATTTTATTGTATTTTTCTCTTAAATGAAATTCGAATTTTTCTTTCGCTTTTTAATTTGATTGCATTGTATATGTACAAGCATATTGGCGTCAGTGGGGTCATTACATTTTTTTTAATTGTATTATATATAATGAAGGTGCCAAAAATAATAATTTATCATCCTAAATGAGCACACATTTTAGGTATTTAATGTCGATATTTGTGTAGTTCATTAAAATTTGAACAATCTTAGGTATAGACTTCATTAGATACTCATATTCTGCTACTATTCCAATTAAAACCAATAATTTTTAAAATAGAAATATAATTTGATTTTAAGAAATTTTTAGGTTTTATTTAATCTGCAGAGTTGAAATTTGAAAATCAGTATTGGTGTATTCGATGATTTAATTTAAATTGAGGAGCTTTAAGGCTGTTATACTCTGCTTTGAGTAAAATACTAAGTTGATTTAGTAGTAATTACGCAAGTACATACAACTAATTTATTAACTAACTCAAAAGTATGCAGCTAATTTTTTATATTACTTTGGTGTTATTCAAATATTTGAGCTTTAGACTCAGAATATCATTGATACATTTTCAGTATAACAATAAATATTACGTCATTTTCATATTTCTCTTATATTTTGATTATTAATCTATATTCGAAAAGAAAATATAAAATAAAATTTTAATTTGTTTATTGTAAATGAAAATAGAAGCAATAATATTCCAACGGCAGCCTAATTTATATTGTCCTATATAGTATAACATTATAAAATCATTTTATATTTTCCTATATAGTATAACAGAACAACAATGCACATATATCCAACTGTGAATTAAAATTGTTATGTTTTAATATTTCGTTTATTTTCTATATTAAAATATTCATTTTTATTACATTATAATAGAGGGATAGACCCTTCGATTCGATATTCATATAGATTTCTATCATTAGACAATAAGAATAAACATACATATATCTTCAAATTATATTCAACAGCAGCTCCTCTAAATAAACTATAGGAGACTAGTTAGATTATAGTTTAAAATTTTACAATGTGATACAATAAAATCATCACAAGGTGTACACAATTTTATTTGAATTCGTATACCATACACGAATATTTTTGGGTAAATATCTGTGGCGGGAAGTCAAAACTTCGTAAATCAGAATCTGAAATTTTGAGGATTTTCAAGTTTTGTGTTTTGAGGAACAAGTTTTATGCATTGGTAGAATTTTAAAAAATTCTAGATAAATGAAATTTTAAAAAATTCAAATAAGGAATTTTAATAGATTATTTTTTATATTTTAAACCATACATTTTCGGATTCTTGTCGTCCATGAATTTGCTAAATTTTTTTCAGGTTCATTATTTTCATTTTAATTTGGCAACCGTACTATTATTATCGAATTAATTTCAATTTTATTGCTTTGCAAATTTGAATGCAGCAAATTCAAATATTGTAATTATTTCTTGATTTCATTGTATGTCGAATTAGACTACTCTGTCTTATGGCCACAGATTTGTATAGGGAGCATATTTTTATTAATTTATAGTATTTCTGCTTTTTAAGAAAATTTTGTAGATCAAAATAATAAAAATTTAGTATTTCGGTTTTTGTTTTCTTATTTAACAATAAAAATTTGTTAACATGAAAATTGCTTTAAAAAAAAAATATTTCTAAAAGAAGAACAAATTTTCATTTTAATTCAAAATTAATATACTAAATATACTATAATTCTTTCGTCCCCATTAAAAAAACCGAATCCCAGTTTCCTAGTTTTGATTTTGTTATTTTGTGTACCTATTGTTAAAATATTGTAATAAAAAATTTTCATTTTTATTATTTGAGGTTAGGAAAATAAAAATTTTTTTTTTATTGAAGAATTAGAGAGAAAATATTTGGGTTTACAACAAAATGTTTTTTGTTTGAACAGAATTATTGTAATTGATCTGACACAATGGAAATAGATTTTTAATTAATTACTAATTAGGTTAGAGAATTCGATTTCTCATATGCTGCAGTATGAATACCTAAAAATTTAATATTAAAAATTTATGGCATTAAATTTGTAAAGAAATTATTTTATTAGTAAACTATAAACCGGCCATGTTATTGGTTAACAATAGAAATCAGGGGAACGTCATTATTATTTATTTATGAACTTAATCAAATGAACATTTATTATTAATATAGGTTTCTATCGTAAGTGGTGAATAAAATGGATATAAGAGGTGAATACGAGGTGAAATGTGCATTAAATGTTAAAAAAATTAGGTATAGAGAATTCCCTTTGTTCCATAATTTTAAGAGAGAAAGCATTCCTATTGTTATGGAAAAGTTGACAATATTGTCAATTATATTTATAATTTAATCGGTCCCAAGATTGACTGAATCGAATAATATGAACTTATTATTTATTTTTTTGCTTTTTTTAATGTTCTTTGACTAATTTCAATAAATTGTAAGAGAATTTATGTAAGAATTAATTATAAAAATCTTTTCTATTGAAGTTTTCTTTAAGATTTACTTGATTCCAAATCAAAAACCGTCTAAGTCAATTTTTTTTAATTTATGAGTTTATTCCATTTTTGACTTTCCTATTATTCAATTTGCATACTGTCAAAATTTGGTTAATACACTTCAATTAATTTTGAAGTTATGGACAAAATTGTATGTTTTTTCCCTAATTTAATAAAAATGTGAATATTAAATAGAAAATTTGCAAAAAATTCAGTTTAGTGTACATATGCAACATAACCGTAATTCTTTATCTGTTATACATGCTTAAATATTGAAAAAATCAATAAGATAATCTTGACTCGCATATAAGATTATTCTATGGTTAAAATAAATGAATCATTATATTTTTAAAATTCAAAAACGAAAACGTCATAATGTCTGCATAATGTCATAATGATTCTTGCATATTAAAATATAACAGAAAGAACTTTATTGTTAATTGTGTGTTCAAAGATTTATTGCTAGATTTAAGTTCTATAAATATTTATAACTTTCAAGTAAAGTAATAAATTAATAATATATTATTGTTATAATTATTATTATTATAATTAATAAACAGTTCGGCACAATATAAAAGTATATAAATTTTCGTAATACTCAATGAATGTCCTCTCCTCCACAAGATTTTTATTCTTAATTTCACACAAAAAAGTAAAAAGCATAAAAAGAATAAATTGCTATTGTATGCAAAAATAATTAAAATTATAAAGTATAATTTTTTTAATGAAAATAAATCATTTTTTTCTTTTAAATTCTAAATAATTGAAAAATATTTTATATTCATGAAATTTAAATCGTCGATTCACGCGGTCTTTTAGAGACCGTCTTTTTTCAATTTTTATTTTTCAAAAAAAAAAAACATATAATTTATGTTTTTCTGTGGCGATAAGGCAACGCTTCTTATATTAACTTAATTAAAATAATTACAGTTTTCGTTCCGTTTAATATTATATTAGCGTTCCATTTAAGAGATCGTTCCAAACTTGTAACACTCTAGGTCATAAATTCATATTTAATTTAACAGAAATTTTCATGTTTAATTCTAAAATTTAGCACTATTTTTTTTTCAATTAGGAGAATTTTTAAATAGCCAAAATTAAAGAGAAAAAAACTCCTTAAAAAATTTAATCAAATTATTTTTGTTTTTGTATAAACAATCCGAATAGATTCGATTTTAATTGGGATCCTTCATTTTTCTTGTAATAATTAAATTTCAAGAATGTTTTAAAATTTGATCTAGTCGAAATTATTAATTAACAGTTAGGAAGTTTCATTTTATTACAACAGAATTGTCAATTTTTTTTTGAATTTATTTTTTCATCTTTGTGCTGTGTTTTTTTTTTTTACATAATTATTCCGTAAATTTGTTTATTGGAATCTTATTTAACGCATTATTTTAATTTTATAATATATTTCCTCCAACAAAACGCCCAAACATACACAGAAAAAAAAAAGTCACTTCACTCGCTAAAATATTGCTATTGTTAAACTATAGTTAGTCTTTGACTACAATACTACATGATATTGTAGTAATAGTACGATGATTATATACTCGAGTTATAAAGAGAGCGCAATTCATACTATTCTTATACACTAATTTAATAGAAATAATATACATATATATATATATATATATATATATATATATATATATATATATACATACATATATATATATATATATATATATATATATACATATATACATATATATATACATATATATATATATATATACATACATATATATATATATATATATATATATATATATATATATATATATATACATACATATATATATATATATATATATATATATATATATATATATACATATATATATATATATATATATATATATATAATAGTATAATAGTTATATTGTAAGATAACATAAAAATAGAATACAATGACATTGACGTTGGCGTCTTTGAAAAGCGTCAAAGACTTTTTTTTTTGTTTTTGGTTTAAATGAAATAAATAATAATTTTAACCTCCTATATAGAGTGAAAAGTCATTTAAAATCGTATGATAATTATGATTTAATGACATCAAATTGAGATTAAATAAAAGAAAAGAGAAAAAAGAGAAAAATAAAAGTATTTTTTTTTTTTTTTGAAAGCGTTATTATACGCTTTATGATATGCCCATATAATCCAGTTTAGCTCAGCTTGCGTTCAATAAAGTCACTTTTTAATTTATAAATAATTTTTTAGTTTTTGTTTTTTGTTAAAAATATTGCATATAATTTGAGATCAACATTGAATAGTTTTTTTTTTTTATTATTTTTTATTTGTTATAAACTCGTTTTAATTATGATTGTTTTTATATATTTTATTATGGGTTTAATGGTTTGGTATATATTTGGTAGCTTGAGGATTATGTGAAAAACAACAAAAAAAAAAAATTTAATTGTACCTAATTTCAACTCCAGAGGCCAAATTACTATCGGTTTTTTTTTATTATTTTTGTAATTTTTGTTTTATGTAGAAAGAAATACATGGGTCGCTGGTGGAGTCAAAAACTGAGATAGAAAAAAAAAACAAAAAAAAATTAGATATATTTGGCGCCATAAGCGTTAATTAGAATTTGTAAATCTCTGTGTACAGCCTTAACAATTAGGTTTTTCTTTTCTAATTACATTTTTGACCCAAAAGGTATCATTAAAAAATGCTCTATTAAAATTGCATAAATTACTCTTATTGTATTCATTATATTGATATTTATACATACATACATACATAGATATGTGAGAATTACTGGGAGATCAAGTGTTAAATTATGAATCTTAAATGAGTTGTTCTCTAAAATTACTCAATAAATTGTTTTTTTAACTCAAATAGCTGAAATAGAAGAATGATTCAAATTAAATTTGAGAACAAATCAAATCAAATCAAATTGTGAGTATGTAAGAATGAGTGAAATATTTTGAGAATTTATTGTCATTGTAGTTACTTCGTTATCGTTACTTCATTGTATACATAAAAACTCATTATCTACTTGTCACGTTCTCTTTATTAATTACGTTTGAAGTATAAACTAATAATAATTTTTTAGGAAAGCTATACATTTTTATTTATTAATTTAAAATATCATAGAATTTAATAATTTTAAATTTACATATTTTGTTAGAAATAGAAATTACTTAAAATATACTGAATACTGTATTCAACTCAATCAAAATGTATAAAATAAATCCTTCACATTTTTGATATACATACGGTTCATGAACATGTATCGTATATTCCAGTATGTATATTGCAGTAAAGAATATTTACAAACTATGGGTAATCAATCGCAAAGCTACATTTAATTTTCATAAAAATAAATACATAATTACTTAGTACTTAATACTAAGTAATCATAATTCAGAAACCACTAAATTGGTAAATGAAATGAGATTAAATTTTCGATCATTGAAAAATATCGAAACACAATTAAATTGTGAATCATAAACCAAGTACTTTTATATTATAATGTTAATTATTTGTAACTATTTCTTGACCATCTTAATACAAAATAATTTAACAAAATCTGACCAACCAAAACGTTATGTACTCATAGAACCCAATTATTATTAACGACATCTACATTTTGTATGCAGAAATAAAATAAAATTTTATTGAAAATATTGATTAAACTGATATAAGAGTGCAATGTAACCATAATTATAATAGGTACTTTTATTAAAATAGAAACAAAAAAATTTTAACAATAATTTAACACAAAACTTTGATTTATAGTTTCTGAACCGCAACGAAAACATAAACTTAATAATAATTGAAATTGAAAACAAGAAAAGTAAAAAAAACAAAAAAAAACTAAATTAAAATGTCAAATTTTTTAGTTGAATTGTCAATGGAAATGTCGCAATTTCCGGACATTTTTAAAAATGGTCAAAAGTATAATAAAATTGACACACAATAAAAAAAAGCAAAGAAAACAAAGTAAAAACAACTAGACAACAAAAAAAATAAACACTCAAACTTGCTTTAATGCCAAACCATTACCAATGCATTCATTTTTGAAGGTAAACAGTTCAACTTTTTTTTGTTTGACAATTCAACTTTATGTTTTTTTTTTTTAGTTTTAATTTTCTGTGTTGAATAAATAAATTAAAAGTGTGAATTAAATTTGAACCGTACTAAAAAAATAAAATTTCATTTTAAGTTTTTATTTTTCTCTTTTATTTTTTTTTTTTGTTTTGTAATATTTTAATAGAGTTGACATTTTTTTTTGTTTTTTTTAAAGTTAAGTTGTCATGTTATTGTATATTGTGCGTGTCTCGAAATGGTTATTAAATTGTAAAAATTTTACATTCAATTGAAATTTTGGACTTACAACATTTTTGATATAGTATGCCTTTAGTTTTTGCAATTAAAATTTAAAATTTTGCGAGAATAACAATTCTTATCACACGAGAATGTGAATTGTTAATTGTTAAATTGAGTATTTCAATGTTAGTGTATAGGTTCATGCGCTTAAATATATACTTATACATTTACAGGAAGGCTTAGAAGAATAACCGCTACATTAAATGTACGAAATTCAATAAAACACAATTTCATTGCTGTATAAGTGTCATCAGCTTCAGTTTACAGGCTACATAATTCAAAATCATAATCCCTCATGAAATATTTTATTTTGACTGAAGTCAAAGATTGGTAGGCCCAAAAATATTTTCTTTTAAAATTTGTTAATTATTGACAAATAATGTCAAAAAATGAGAATTTCAACATAATTCATAAAGTGCAAAGAGTAAATATTCTTGTTAGAAAGAAAATTACATTGTCATCATATTTTTCAACAGTATACCCAGCAGTATATCAAAATATAACAAAATATCAGTACAAGTAAGCAAAAGCCGAAATTTTTATTATAAAATCAATTTAATATAAGTGTATGTAAGTAAATAAAGCACAGGAGTAACCATACAAACAAAATTACTCTCTCGAATAATGTATTTTGTTATACATATTGCAGTCAGGATTGCTAAATCCTTGAATACGGTTGATAGCACTAAAAACACCCTTATTTGAGGAAATTAATTAAACTAAAGTAATGATATTTTTGATGTTATTGGTTTAAGAATTCTTATTTTGGGTAATTTCGGGTAATTTATAAATTTTAAAGTAATCATGGACAAACTCTAAAAGTAATTTAAATCTATTGTAGGGTAAATTTAGCATTTTCTATATTTTGTAGCTGTAATTGTTATTTTATTATACAGTTATATTTTACCTTACATAACGTACATATGTTTTTCAAGATTAAAATCAATACGAAATTTTCAAAGTCTCTCTCTCTCTCTCTCTCTCTCTCTCTTATATCTATTATAATTTATAAATAAAAGTAAAAAGAGATTGAATGCCTGCTTCTTCATATTTTTAAATCGTCATCAAATAAATAATAACAACAATAAAAACAATAAGGAAAATTTATTAATAAAATTATGTGATAATTGAAAATTTTTCAGTTAAAAATTAATTATGTATGTACATTCATACACACGCATTATGTACAAAAAAAAAGAAAATAATTATCCATTAAAATATCAATGACCTACAGCTGATGATGAAAGAAATTTATTTATTAAAATAATTTTAATTTTTTTTGCTTTATATGTTGGAAAAACATGCAATGCAATTCCAATTTTCCAATAAAATAAAAAAAAATTCCAAATAAATAATTAAAGAAAATTGAAAATTTTTTTATTATTTTTGTTGTTGTTGTTCTTTTTTTGTATAATATTCGTTCATTGAACTTTAAAATGCATATAAATAATATTTTAAAAGTATTTTTCCATTAAATAATTACCATTAGCGAGAAAATAACTAAAATGAAAAAATAAAAAACCAATTATCATTTTCTAACTCTTTATACCCGTACGAACGTATGTTCAAAGGGTATACTAAAGTTGCCTTATCGTTTGTAATGTCTAAGATATAGATTCAAGTATATGTTTTTGATCAGCGTCAACTTCTGAGCTGATTTAGCTTTGCCGTACTGTCTGTTCGCCTGCCCGTTCCAGCGATAACTCAAAAACTAATTTAGCAAAGTTCATAAATTTTTCATAAATGATTTAATGTAGTAAGTGTCAGAACCCTATTTAATTTGGAAATGATCGGGGTACTGGTTCGGGTAGCTGCCATACAACTTCAAAAGTTATTTGGCTATATCTGAGAAATTATTGCAATTATAATATAGAAACTTTGTGAAAACAAGTGTATTATTAGGGCTTTGTTATAAAAATCGTTGAAATTTCTTGACTCCTTGTGGTAGCTGCTGTACAATTTCAATAGTAGTTTGGCCATATTTTAGAAAATATTGAAAAGTACTGAAATTTTGTACACAAAAAGTACACAGTACTGAAATTTTGCATAAATTAATGTGGTAATACGGCAACTTAAAGTCATAGTCTGTCCCATAGTCAGCTATGGGATATTCATAACTAGCGTATAGGGTAACAATATCGTACGGGTATCACAGAGTTAACACGGTCAACTCTATTCTTTCTCGTTTTATATTAACATTAATTTGTTTCATATTTTTTTTTTTTGTAATGAATTTTTTTTTTGTTTTCACTTTGATCATTTCAAAACTAACAGTTTCTTATTATTATTGTTACTATTATTATTATAGTACATTTTTCCATAACTTAAAATTAAAATTTAATAATAATTTATTATATAAAAACGGGATAATTCAAAATACATACAAAAGTACTTACATAACTACTTACATGTTCATGTTTATATAGTCATATTTAAGTTGTACATTATAATAAATTTTATATTTTTTTTTATGTTTTCATCAGAGGCAGAGAGCAAGTAAGCAAGCATTGTGCGCTAATTTCATATTTCTTACTTTAAAAGTAATAATTTGAGTTTTTAAGTTAAAATTTTGTTCTTGTTGTTGTTATTTTAATTTTTTCTTTCCATTTATTATTTTGCTTATATGTAGTTGATTTTCACATAAACAAATCAAATATAACAAAAATATTTAATTGCAGTAATGCATTTCCTCAATTATTTCCTCTCTCTTTCCAATTATTTTATGACCATATTAGAATAATAATAATAATAACTAAACTATCATTAACTGTACACCTAAAGTATGTGTATTATTACATGTGTATAACAGATATCTATAACTAATATTGAATAAATATGTATAATATTGGGTATATATGGTTTACATATGTAAAAATGTAAGGTGTATGTATACATTATGTTAAAATTATTTTGAGTACATACATACTTATATGGCAATTATGCATACTCTACTACAATATGTGTGTATACACAAGAGTTATTGAATACCTAAACATTTTATTTTTTTCATGTTTACCGGTGTGTGCCCTATCTTCATTTTTTTATCATAAAAATATAGTGAATATGTATGTATACTTCAATAGGTATAATTTAATTATAAAAAGTGTACAGTAAAAGAACTATTTGCAATTATAAAATTATAATATAATTTAGTTTATGTAAATATATAGTTTGACAGCTATATGACAGGAAGTGACACTGAACAGTTGACTAATCTAAGATTTACCTGTACTTTGCATGACAGCTACTAAAATTTCCCAAATTTATTTATTCAATATTTTCACACATAGTAAACTTCCAAAATTCTCAATTTTATTAATCTCTTCTATATAATTTTGTCTTTCACATGTTAATTATGTTTCAGATATTCTATGGTGATGCGATGTTACTAAATAGTATTTTGGGTTTCAGTATAGAACTTCAAATTTCAAAATTAATTTTCATTTGCATGACAACGCATTACGTCAAATGATGGGTCAACTAACAGAATATGTGTAATTATTCCGGATTACAAGCTATTTACGTCAGTTATCTTACAAAATTCGCTAAGTTATCAGTTATTTTCATGTCAATTTTGCCTGTCAAAATTTAATTTTGCTTTTATATTCGAAAAGTCTCAAAAGCTTGTTACTCACAACTCAAATTTTTAAGTGTGTTTTAACACTAAAACAAAACAATTTAGTGTCATTTAATTGAATTACATAAATATTCTGATGCCCGATAAAATAGATTTCACTGTGTTTATTGTCTATTGGCATTAAAATGAAATTATTAGAAAATTTTAATAGGAAAAAAATAAAAAAAAAAGAGAAAAAAAAATATTATTTTTATTTGAAATGTAAAGCTAACGAAGTAAATATTGATGTTGTGCATATAGAGTTGAACGAAACATAAAATCAAAAAATTAAAAAAATATAAACTGGATTGAAAATTTATCCTAGTATGAGCAATTATATTCACATACACATAACACATATGTATGCTTGTCATATACCGCCGCGCTCTGATTTTGATTTGCTTTATTTGCTCATTCATTTGGCTTAAGCTCTATATATACATATTATGTAGGTACTTTGCGAATTTGAAAAAAAAAATACATAATAGTTTATAGTTTTAAAATGCAATGCTCATGCGCAATTTTCAGTTCATATTTAAAATTTGTGAGTATGAATGTATAAAGACGTTATATGCACATGCATATGTGTTCATACCATTTTTGAGTTTTCTATAGACGAACACATTTAATTAAGGCAATTATTTAGTATATAAGAAATTTAATGAGTGATATGTTTGTCTACACTATGTACAGATAGTTACATATAATTCGAATGTACTGTATAATTTTGATAATAGACAAACTGGCTAGTATAATTGCTATGATATATAGTGTTATATATAAACATATACATATATGTATGTAGATAATGTTTTTGTTATTGATGATTTGTATATAAATTGCCTTGCATAGGTCATTTTGATTATTTGAACGCATTGAATTGGAAAACAGGCAAGAAAAAAACATGTATGTGTGTATGTATGTACGTTTGCTTGTGCATAATTTATAACAAAAATTCACTCATAATATTCACAATCTCTTATTAGATAAATTTTTGTTCGAAAAACACAAAATAAGTGTAGAAAAAGAAAATTATAACGATTTGCGTCTTAAATCGCGTGCATGGCATGTTTTTTGTTGCATTTTTCATTATTCTATTACAGAAAAAAAAATAAAAAATTAAAAAAGTTTTTTCTATTTAATTAAAATATTTTATGTTTAACTGCTTTTGATATTTTTATAAATTATTGATCATTTCGGCATTTTTGAACATTAACATTCAATTTTTTTCCTTTAATATATGCTTAATTATACCTTAAGCTGTTCTTATGCATTCCATTACTTCATACTTTACTAGTTGACACTTTGTTCAAAAGCTGCCAATAGCATATCAACCTAGAATAGTCACATCATCCGCATAAGCAGTAACCTTGCAGCCACCGCCTCCAATGAGCTCAAGAAAATTGTTGATACTAAGATCCAAAGGTACGGCGGAAAGATTTCCCTCTGGGAGGATGTTACCACGAACCATCCTAACATCATTCGAGTCCGATTCAGGCGATACTATCTTTATGGTAAACATCTGTCGTACCCAATTGATTATACCCTCCTCAAGAGCCCTTACGATAGTCTCATTATTAAAGGCACCCTCAGTATCCAAAAAAGTAGACAAAGTATATTCGTTGTGCTGCAGAAACACCTTCACCTGTGTAACCACCGCGTATAGCGCCGTCTCCACAGATCTTCCTCTGTTATATGCTATATGCAGAGGCAGATTTTGTGGAAAACATTCTTTGGTTTTTGACATATGATGACTTAAAGATGATGGGTAAATTTGACATTAGAATATAATTCAATTAACATAAACAATTTCATTTTGTAACGAACCGTGAGAGGGTTTGTAGCCAATGATATGCGCTGGTCAAATGAAAAAATTTTTGTAGCAAATAACACTTACATGTGTTTATGTTGATTAGAGCGTCATCTGGTCTGAGACTTGTTGGCCACTAAACCATGAAATTAATCAAAGATTTACTGATCAATTTTCTATTAGTTCGGCTCTGTTTTTATATAGATTTTTAAAATACCAATACATTTTGTAATATAAAAGTAAAATACGAGTAGTAGTAGGAAAAAATGTGTATAATATTATTGTGACTGAGAAAATGGGCAAAAAATAAAAATACCCCCAAAACTCAATATAAAATTCATTAGGAAGAAAATTTTTACTACATATGTATGTAGTAAATATTTACAATTTACTTTCAGTTCACAATATTTATTAAATGTTGGTACACTATAATTTTTTTGAATCGATTTAAATTTTGTTAGTAGCTCCATCTACTTATGTATATCTGTAGTTAATTTTTTGTTTTTATTTTAAGGAAATGTCATAAAATAGTTGAACATTTAAAAAGTACATATATGGACATAAAATACTGTCAACTAATTTGATTGAAATATTAAATTGAAATAGGAAAGATATACATAAGCTTAGCTTTTTGGTATTTATTTTGAACAAAAATAAATTTGAGTGAATTTATTATGGTAAAGTACTTTTATTTAAAGAGATGTTTACGAATGTCAAATGTACACAAGTAATTACGAGTATGTTTATGTTTGTATATGTGATTTGTTTGAATTTAAAAATTAGTAGCAATATTTTAAAAAATGGTAGTACGTAACTCTTTTTTGCTTATTTTTTATTAAATATCCAAAAATTTTGTTGATTTTGTGTAGCAAATTATGTGCAGAAAGCACAAACCATAAAATATTAAATAAAATTTTAATGTTTCCGTAGAAAATAAAAAATATAAAATTTTGTACTACAATACGTTTATGTTTAAATTACATAACATTGTATAATATTATAAAATTTAATAAAAATTCAAAAAATTGTTTACTGTTAATGTTTCTAACACAATAATTTGTTAAAAAGTCAATTCTATTCTCAGTATTGTACTCAATTTAAGTACCTTTAAATTTATACTGTAATAGGAGAAATTTCTCTGTTATTTCTGTACGAGGAGAAATTTAAATTAAAATCCCATGTATGACAACCATTAAAAAATTATCCCAAAAATTTCATGTATGACAATATTAAAAAGTTGTCAAATAAACTACTGTTAAAATTCCGGAAATAAATTGAATGCAAACTAATTAAAATACTCAAATAAATATTCTCAGTCTACAATTATTATTAAATATATAACTGAAGTGAGTATTTAATGTAAATACCCTCTCTGCAAATTTCAAGGGATATTTCTCTATTTCTCTTAATTATTTTAGTGATAGAACAGAATACAATTATTTTGATGACGTATTCAGTCATTTTATAATGCAAATATTAATTAGAAACTCAACAAAGTTAAAAAATTTACAATTTGTGTGCAAAATAACAAGAATTTGTACACGTAAAAATTTAAAACTACTATGAAAATTACAAAATCTATACTTACAAAATATTCTGTATGTATTGTTAATTCAACTTAAAATGACATGATTATTTTACCTGAAAATGTAAAGAAAAGATATCAAATATTAAATTGAAATAATAAAAAAAAAATTAAACAAAAATGTAAAAATTAATAAAAAAATATAAAATTCCAAAATAAATGTCAATTCAATAATTACTAAATACTTAAATAACTTATGTAGCCGCTTGGGAATTGAAAGAACTGTTGTAGAATTAAACGGACCTAATTAAACGGAAAAAATGTATAATACATCCATCGAAGCCCGATAAAGGAGTCATAAACAGTATGCCAAATATATTTTTAGTATATATTTATGTCAACAAAATGTTAATGTGCGTTAAACCACTTTAACCCTGGTTCAAAACCATTCGATATTGTATGTTCGGAAAGTATAACCTTATAAATAGAAGAATATTTTTACTGACTTTAGTAAAATCTATTAGCAATATGATGTAGTTTGTCATACGTGCAATAACAGATTACATGCGATTTGTTTTACTTTTATTGTTTGGATATTTTTTTGCTTTCCCCTGCCATTTTAAAATATTTTTTAAAAATTCTGTACCTATGTAAAATTTTAAGCTGTTTTAAGTCACATATAGAATTGAGTAGCGCTGTAATAATAACCGTTAATGCATGAACTCTGCACAGATGCTGCTAAATTTCTCACTCTCTTTGAGAGTAGTTGTCAATACTCACGGAAGTCACATCTTGTTGCCCCCCTATAATCAGTACATGCAAACAGAAAATATTTAAACGGAAGTAAGCGTGGCTTTTCACAAAAATTTTCACATAATAATTTTTTTTGTTTATTTCCTATATTTTTTATGTATGAGCACACGCATAATCCAATTTTTATAACATTTTTAAAACTCATATATGCAATAAAATTTTTAATCAAAATAAAAATTATGAAACACTTCATTTATACCGGATAATCTCTTATTTAAAAACAAAAACCAAGAAACAAAAACAAATTTTGTACATAAAATTTTTATTTTTATTGCACAAAATTAAGTCACAATCACACCACATATACAACATACATGCATGCATACACAAAAGAAAAAGAAATTTCATATTTTTTACAACATAATTGGAAATTAGAAATTTTTTTTTTTGATCATTAAAAAAATAATACTCAATTTATTCATAAAAAAATTTTTTATTCGAAAATTTTTTTTTTTTTAATTTCTACATTTATATTTTTAAGGTTCGGCTTTATGTATACCCAAAATTCAATACAGAAAATATACAAAACTATTCACCACAATTCACTGTCACATTTTAATATTCCACCAGACTACATAATTATTTTCATACGCATTCATAAAATCTGAATATTTTTGTTTTTATTAAAAAAAAAAAACAATTATATTAATGAAATAGAAAAAAAATTGAAAATGAGGTGTGCATTTTTTTAGAGCAAAAACAAAGGTGCAACGGCAAAAGGTAACAAAAGACATAAATTTGTAGGACCCAAAATAAACTCAACTCGATTGAATGAAGTTTTACTGTGAATTAAATTTTATTTATAGGTACGAATTACAACATACCCTGTGTCAAAAATATCCGTGACTTCTAAATTGTAAAAGAAAAATCAGTTTTAAAACTGGCAGCTTGTGCAAGAAATAACAAAAAAAGTCGAAAGTAAATAGCCTGTGACTGCCAAAATTTTTATTAGTCGAACGCATTGCACTACATTTTAAAATTTAAAAAAAAAAGCATAGATATTTTTAAATACAAATATGAAATATGAAGGTTCGTTTTGTCAAAATTTCTGCATAAACAATATGGAAAGCGGCTAACACAATTTTGCAATATGGAATATAATAAATAATTGCATATAATAAATTTCAAAAAAAAAATTGAATTTTCATTAGCTATATTAATGTGAATTGTTGTCATAATATGCTGTCACATATTTTGCTACCTTTTATATCTGCAATGGTGGAGTACAGAGCTTACTCTCTCTCTCTCTCTCTCTCTCATGTGCCTGCTAATAGAAAATATAAAAGCTTCTATGCATATTTGTAGGAAACATAATTTATTTTGTTAGAAATTCAATGTAAAATCGGAAAGAGGAAATTTTTTTATATCCTATTTAATATATGCATGTACAACATCCTATGTCGTTCCATATAAGATGTAAGAAATTTTACTTGTGTTTCAGACCTAAGTATTAATAGAACAAAATTTTGTCATATTTTTAATTATTTCCGGTAAAACACAAGAAAATTATTCTTATACACTTGGATCTATGCATCTCATTAAAATGTTGTTGTTAGAATTAGGTTTATTAAATTGATTTAAATTTTAAGAATAAATTAATATTTTTGCAATATCATGAACTAGTTTTCGTCTTTGTCAACTAAACCATTGAATATATTATTTAACATTTCCTATATGAAGAGCTTGCAATTTATAAGAAAAAAAAATTGTATTAAAAATATTAATTTAAGATATTTTACAGTCTTTTAACGTAGATTTTAGCTTATAGATTTACATTTACAGTAACTTTCATAAAAATCAATTCAAGAATAATAATACTTTAGAGGGTAAATGAGAAACTGTAGCTGATTTCTGTAGCTGTAGAGTAAAATGAGGTATGTTCTTGTACAAGTATAAAAATTTATTGAAAAAATATGAGGCTATGAGCAGTACAGAACGTAATGGTGGTGGAGATAACCTGAAGAAGGTAATGGAGGAACGCCAAAAATATCAGTTGTAGAGATTTATTACTTAAACAAAACTAATAGCCGAGTTGGAATACGTACAGGGAGCCAAAATATTAACTGTTACCATACAAGGTTATTTTTAAAAATGTCCTGTGCGAAATTTTCATCCTAAATTATCAATTCACGATAATATGCGACGTGACGCAACATAATTACCAAAAATTTTAATTTGACACAATTCTTATTCTTTATTTTCATTCTATCGTATGTATAAAGTGACTAACAATTTTTCAATTTTCATAAAATAGTGTATTTAAAAACACTGCCAAAAATAATATGTCAATTTTTCATAATAACTAAAATGACATCAAATTTTATTCAAAAAATGAAAAACAAATTAATGGTGCCCATATGATGTAAAAATCGCGCCAATTTTAAAAATATTTTTGTTACCTTTAAAAGAACAGCTAGGCAATATAAAATTAAAATAAAGTGCGTGCCAATAGTGAAATTAACACGTGCGAATTAAGGTGTGTTAAAATTATGCTAATTTTTTAATATTTTATTGCCATATTTTTTTTGCCTGCTTTTTTGGTAGATTATTTTGTAGAAAAAATTAAGATTAAGGCAACATAAAACATAATATTAAAATATAAAAATCAGGCAATAAAAAAAAAAAGGTTATAAATAATAATAATTGGGTATGGACCAAATATGGTTTTTAGATTCATGTTATTTTGATTATTAACTATACATTGTTTTGAATAAAATATGATCAGGGCTGGATCAAGTATAAAATTGGTAATATTGTATTAAATTTGTTATATAAAATTTGTATTTTGTATAGTGTTAATTATCATTGAGTTCTTTCAAAATTAGACATAAAAATGTTGAGGCATGCTTTGTAGAGGGGTGCAGAAACACAATAGATTTCGTTATAAGCAGTCACGTAGGGTAAATTATCCTGCCTTAGAAAAATCAAATCTTGCTAGGGCAGAAACATTTTAAATGTTCGTCACTGATTTCTTCTACCTAAACACTGTTTGTTATTTAAGCGCTGTATATAAGGTCTGTGAAAGGTATGAAAAATTTACTAAATTATTTTTGTTCTTCTTATATTTAGTTGTTTTTTTTATAAACGAAATAGAGAAACATAGTAATACACCATAAGTATAATGTATCCAAAACTGCAGTCATTCTTCCATATATTGTTGTGATTTTTATTAGCATTAATATGCGAAAAAATATAATTTGAATAACAATTTAACCAATTATAAATTTTTGTGTTGATTTTTATTATAGTTGTTATACCGTACACCTAACTAAAATGTATATTAACTTTGGAATGGAATGGGGTTTGAAATCTTACTCTGCAGTACTTTTGCACTATATGCTTTTACTAAGTATAAAATTCTGCATTGATTTTGGTATGCCTGCCTCTGTCTGTCCCTCCTTCCGCTCATTCGTTCAAGAATTTATTCAAAAAGAAAATCACTTTAAAGGTTCGGATAGCTATCACTCCATGAATTAGAGCAACTCCATGAAATTTGGTAAGAAAATGCAGAGTTAGAATTTTATACATAGGTATTATAAGCAAAAATTTTTTTGCAGATGGCTCATCTAATGTGACAGATTGTCCTATAGTGTAGAGTATAATTCAGTCGGCAAAGGTCGAAAGACATCAACCAACACTGCTAATAAAATTTTATATCATAACAACACTGAAAAAAAATTAAGGTAACAAAAATTTAATTTGAATTTTTTTTAAAGCTGCGCGATGACAATGGTGTAGGAATATGAAATTATGTTTTTTTTTTTATTAAAGTGATTTTTATGTGATTACATGATTTACATAAAAGTTATATGTTGTAGCATAATTTTGATGTTTTAAAAAAATTAAAAATTTCTTTTGTTTTATCTTTTAATTTTTAATGTTCTTTTTTCTTTTTTTTTCAAAATTAAAATTTACAACAATATAAAATACATAAAAATATTTCTTTTTGAATAAAAAATTACAATACCATTGTATATTGCTGCCATTTTGTATAAATAATAATATTGAGATGCATTCATAACATGCATAACATAGGCACATAAGAAACACAAAAATTACAATAAAAATTATGATAATTATTGTGAATAGTCAAGTAATCGGAAAACGGCAAAACGGGCAAAGTACAGAAAAGGCAAAGCGATATGAAAATTATTTAAAAAAGAAAAAATTTTTAAAAATTTAAAAAAATAAATGAACAATACTGCATTTCTAATGAATAATTTATGAATTTTCTCTTAAGATATACTTAAAAGTATGTAGGTATGTATGGTGTTGATTTGACTCTTTAAATATCTGTTTGACTTTATGTCATCACAAATTTAATATTTTAGGTTTGTATAGGGAAAAGACAAAAAAAAAACAATAATATTTTAATGAACTTTCTATAAAATATTTAAATTGGAAAAAAATGCATTGGAATTTAAATAATTGAAATTGTTTTATAAATTTTAACACTATAGATTGGGTTGATGAAATCTTTGGAATGATATGAATGACATGAATTTTGAATCCTATATATGATCTGATATATGATAAGGCACAATATTGTAGTATTATTGCAGGTTAATGTTTTTTGGAGATTTTAATAATTTTCATTTACTAAGTGACAACTTATATACCATCGCCAAATTCGATAATCGACACAAATTTCGAATACATATTTATAAAATTACATCATTTTTCATTGAAAATCCGTGATCAATGTAATAAAATGCTGAAATCTTAGCTGAATGCTTGTACCGTATCCATAAGCCGGGTAACAGGCACATATTTATTTAGAAGTCATAAACTGTTCTCGTGAAATCAGTCTCAAATTAATAGAATAATCTTTATTTAATAAAATCTTTATAGAGTGTAATAGTAATACTATACATACGGAATATGGATTATCACAATTATTTTGGGTATATTCAAGTACAATATCGAAAATATGAGTTAGAAAGAGAAAAATTTATATGTAGTGCAGTCGCTTAACTAAAGAAATCCATTATTGGATCAGTCAATAATCGATTAACATTCATATTATATAGATATAACAAATTTTTTGAGTCACAACTTTTAAGAAAAATAATTGTATTTAAAAAAAAATCATAAAAATTTTTCTAGCTCTTTGCAAAATAGTCTTTCAATTTACAAACAATGTAAAGTGAATAAAATAATGTTATTGTACTAGCTAATATTATAATTACAAAATATCTTGAACCTAAAAGTATGCAATATTCTTTTAATTTTAATCGCATTTAAAATAATTACTGTATCTTTCTATCTACATTGCTATGCATAATGCATACAATATATAATTACAAAATTGATTATATCGGAAAAAAATAAAACGTAAGCCAAAAATATCGATCAAATTTCAGGGTTTAAATAAATTGTTTAACCTTTTCTAAAAAAAAAAACAAGAAAAAAAATTCCAGTGTATGTGTTTCAAATTGCATAATATTAAAATTATTTATGCTTTATATTAATTATATACATTAACTGAATGCATTACGAAATAGGAAAAAACATAATATAAAAATGAGAGAGAAGAGGGAAGAAAAGAACAAGAATAACAACAAACAAAAAAAAAATGTTTATTCTTTAAAATTAAAAATTCCACCTTCGCATATTCCAACATTTTTATTTTTTTGCTCTCCTCTCTTCTCTTCCTTTCTCATTATTTTTCTAATACACATTTTTAAGTTGTTTGTTTGTAATAAATAGACTTCTGTTTCCCTCCTTGTCTTATATTCTAAATGGAATTTTTTTTTTTTCTATTTGACTAGTACATAATTCTCTTTTTACCCACTGCCTCAATATTATTTAATCGAACTATCTATACATAACATCAAAAATTACTTACATACTATACCCAAACAATCGATTTAATCTTAAAATGTGTATTGTATTTGTCGTCTATAATAACAAAATTTTGTTGCGTATGTACCTTCATAACGGATTAAAAGGCAAAAAAAAAAAATCAAAAAAACTCGAAAAATTAAATGAAAATCTACTTCCATTCCATCATTGATGATAAGACCTTCTCATCAAATATAAATGTTGCCATGCCAGTGTGTATATACAATAGTCATAGTTTTCTTTTCTTGTTCTTATTTGTTTTTCATTATTATTTTTTCGTCATCTTTTGTTGTTTCTCTTTGGTATATTTCCAAAAAAAATTAATTGAAATATGCTTATTAGTTTAATTCTGCCGGTTTCCGTCCAACTGCTTACAAAACTTTTACATTCTAAATGTAGTAGAACACTAAATTGTATACAAATAGATTTTAACATATAAGCGTTATTTCTCTAAAAGTATATTTTAACTCTCTTCATTATACCTGTCTACAGCATAGCTTTTCAAAATCGGGAAAATACAAGTTTCTAATAAACTATTTGCGTCCAAACCTTTAAAGTAATTTGTGGATTCTATAATGGTAAAAAATTCAAAAAATACTTCGACTATCATTAGAAATTATTAACAATTAATATGAGAATGCCGAATTGCCCGTTCTAATTAACTGTTATAGTAAACCGGGGTTTTTTTTTTCTAATTTTCGGAGTATTTTCTTTCTAACTCGACTCATTCCTATTCCGAAGGCTATAAAATTTCAACCGTTTATATAGATATTGAACATTATTTCATTTTATTATCAGGAAATTATTTTTTGAAAATCGTTTCCCTCCTGCGCTATTACCCCCACAAAGTATACGAAATCAAAATTTTCCGTCCTAAATTTCTTTGTTGCTAACTTTATATTATGAGTTCTATCGGAGCTCAAAAAATTTTTACAATAGATCATTTTCGTTACTCAGACCTAATTCCATTTCAAGTTATTACAAGTTCTATACCTAAATCACCCAAAACTAAATGTGCTATTCTTCAATACACAAATTTAATCCGAACCCATTTTTGTTTTCTTTTTATTTTCATTTTGTTTTCATTAACATTACGGAAGACTTTTTTAAATTCTATTATAGCGATATCTATAAGCAAGTATAGAGTGTCTCACTAATTAAATTAACTGCAGAACAAAAGCATTAAGAAAAGAAAAGCAAAAAAAATGTTTTACTTTTATTCTTGTGTTTTTTTTTCAGTTTTTTGTTGTCTTCACCTTCGTCTTTTGTTACAGACCACGTTTCTTAATTCATTTATTATTATTATAGTTTTTCTTCTTCTTCTATTTTTCGATTTTACCGCTGGTTTTTGTTCTTGCTAACCATTATTTTACTTTTTTCTTTTTTCATATTTTATGCTTTTTATAATATACAGTTAGATAGTGAGTGAATATTATGCAGTATTTATTGTTATACTCTTCTCATATACATACATATAACAGACTTTTATAATAATAATACCTAGATTTTTATAGATAATGCGCGTATACGTATATCATAACATATATTTGAATGTCAAGAATTTTAAGCTAGCGCTAGGGTTATATACAAATATACGTAAGTATAACAGATATGTGTATACAGTTAATATTATACACATAATATGGTACCTTAATAAAGCACTACAATGATAATTCTTTTTATTTTATTATTTTAATCCTAATACGTATTATATAAGTAGAAGAGTGGGCTAAAGAATATTATTTATTTATTATAATTTTTGTAAGGTTTCAAATGACGGTTATTCATCAAATAGGTATCAAATAACTATGAGTATATCACGTTGATTTTTATAGTTATCTACACATATACAAATATTTATATATGAACTCAGCAGTTATACTGTAACTATGGATATAACCACATTAATCTACTAAGATGATGACAATCTTATGTTCATGTAATCTTAATACCTTAAATTTCTATTGAGTGTGTTAAGAACTTTGCTGTATATGAATAAGCATATCGTAAATTTTTACTTATAATTTGAATTGTTATAACAATTGCAAATGTGCAATATTATTCTACATTTTATAATTTGATCTGTCTGTGAATAGTTATAAAATTCTAATGTCTATATAGTAAAAGTTTTCAATATTTACGATTTTAATTATATCGTAAATATTAACTATAAGTAATATCGTAATTGTAACGATAAAATAAGCGTTACTGCGTGAGACAAACGTATTCAAAATATAGGAATAAAGGTCTAAAATTTTAATGCAATTTTGATTTTTGGAATATCTTAATAGATCCTCTATTACACAAAAGCCCCAACCCTTCGTATATCGTGGAACCCATTAAAATGTGGGCAAATATTTCTTAGACGGGTATGTGGCATTCTTTTGTTCATACTCGAAAAAGGCTATTGTGCGTAGTACAAATATTTTCGAATATAAAAAAAAGAAATATTAAACGCGTTCACATTAAATCATGACGGGCGTCATGCCATTAAGTCAATTGCTTATATGTGAATGCAATTAAGCATATTGCTATTTTACATATTTAATTTAAGTACAATATTCTAGAAGGATATTTTATCCTCCACAAATATTTATGATTAATTTAATTAAAAACAAAATTATTTTCCAAAAAATTTGGTTCCCACACAAATCGCTTTAGGAATTTTAAATATGGAATTTTGGAAATTGAGATGATCCGAAAATATCAATATTTTATGAAATGATTTCTAAATGACTAAGTGAAAGAGTCTAAAGTTACACCATGTTTATATAATTTTTCTTACTTGTAAGTATTCTGCAGAATATGTCGCATATAATTTACGACATATTCTAGTCACTGATTTGGTTAGCCTTAAGTCAATTTAATACGTTCAATTGAATAAGATTAGCTAAATACTCTCGCACTTAATCGTAAATTTGATTTTTGACACAAGCAGAATGTGTGTATATTATTTTCGATTGAATTCTATAAGAAAGCCTGTTATAAACCTTAATATCGATTATAATGTTAGCGCAATGCATGAATAATAGAAAAAGAATATTAGATTACAATACAAAAATTTTGATTATACCAAAATATCAAAAATATTAAACAAAAAACAGAGAAAATCCTCAAGTTCTCACAATAAGATGTCGTACCATAACTCTTGTGGTATAATATTGTACATTATTAATTATACATAGGATCTGTACTCATATTCCTATATATGAAATTGTGGAATATGTAATAGAATACGCAAATAACTCATTAACACAAAAAAAAAACGAATGTTGAAAAATGTGCTCAAAGAGATTTCTAGTTCTATAAACAAAAATTAACTGTTAGATTTCTTTTATAAACCCACCACACGGCAAACACACATAATACTCGTATATCAAATTTATGACAGAAAATATAAGAATTAGAAAAGAGAGCAAAAACCAAAAAATAAAAACCCAACAAACATAGAGAAAACACAGAAATTTTTTTTTTTCAAAGTCTTACATACGTAGGAAAAAATCATCCATAATTTGAGCTGCGGTTATTTGAGTGATGGCATATCCAATTACGGAATTTCAAGATCATCTCATCTCAAAAAGAATCAAATTATGAGTGATGGAAATAATGAACATGAGAATTAATTTTTGTTTCTCATTCTTTATGTTTTTTTTTTGCTATTTCATTTCTAGAACGAACGGATTCTTTTTGATATTTTTGTTCTATGATTATGAAAAAATCATAATTTATTAATGATTGTAAACATTATTTTATTAAAATAAATGTTACAGTGAATGATCGAAAATTTTGCAATAATATGAAAAGTTTCCGCCTCATCCCGTTCGTTTTTTTCATGTATCTTGATTTAAATATTTTAGAACTATGAATTTCCGGGATCATATCAGCTTAAAGAAAACAGTGTTATAATTAAAAATTTGAGTGAAAATAATGTCAACTTCAGTCACTTAAATTTAGAAGGTGATAAAAATTGAAGATTTATTAGAGATAGACAAAAATGAGCAAATTGAGTTACCAAAACAGAGAGTTGAGAGAGAGAGAGTTCTGATTGTAAAAGTTGTATATTTAATTAAGAAAAAAGAAAAAAAGCTGAACAATGTCCAGTCAGCACACTATAGTAAGAACTTTATGGTTGATCATTCCTATATTATTACTATAACACTTTTGTTCATAGTTTCTTGACCATATCTCCTTAAATAGCCACAATCCAAAATCGTTCTTCCATAGTTTCGATTTTCACCTTTTCAATTTCTCACCCCAGCAACTTTTCGGACTTTTTGCGGTCAATTCTGCAAATGCTCACCTTGAATTGCAATAACCGCAAATGATCACTTTTGCAGTTCCGGTTTTCCCCCCATTAAATTTCGTTCCTAACCTTCTCTTTGACATTTTGCTCCTAGCTACTGCACTGTTCCGGCAAAACTGTTCCCGCTTCAGGAGAAATGTTTTCGCTTCCCTTTGGGCTAGAACGTCGGCGAACCGTTCTTAAAAATAGTCTGGCAGACACTGAGGTACAAAGTTACTTCGCTGCGCCTAGTTAACTCAATTCGCCGTAACCACTCAGACTCAATTAAATATTGTCATAAATTTTATCTTAAACAAGTCGTGTTAAGCTACTATTCGAACAAATCCATCAAAAATACTTAAATTCGGATATTTATAGCAACAATTACGTATTATATACAATAATAATTAACGTGTAGGTATTAAGTAAGTAAGTAATAATAATAATGAACTCATAAAATTAAATTATTTAAACGTTTCTTACAAAAAAGAAAAAAAGATCATGCAATATAAATACGATTTTCTTCTTATATTTAATAATATAATTTAATAATCCAGTAAAAATGTTACATTGAATTGAAATAGGAACTCATTCTATTATACATACATACAAATAAGTATGTGAGCGCTCTAAATAGACCTGACAACTTATTCGCCCACCATTAATTTATTTAAACAAAATTTCTTTTTGTGGCTTAAAAATTATACGGGGGTAATGTTCTTTTGTAATATTAAAAAATCGTTTAATTAAAAAAAAAAGAGAAATGAAAATTATTTTGCGAAGATATTAAGATCATTAAAAAAGTTTAAAGAACCATTTCAATACATACATACATACATTGTAAAATTACCTACACACGCTTACATTTTATTATACAAAAATTGTACAAAATGTTTATGAAGAAAAAAAATTTGTTTTTTCTAGTAAAATTTAATGACTTATTAAAAATTTTAACCAATAAATAGAAGAATTTAAAAGAGGAGGTGGAAGGAAGGGGAGGAGAAGAGGTGGAAGGAGTTCGGAAAATTCTATAATTTTACCGTTTATTAAATGTGTTAATAAACAACGGTTTACTGAATTCATTCAATTTTTCTATATAAGGTGTTAAAGTATTTATATATGAACTTTGTCAAAAAAAAAAAATAAGACCGTATTATGTGATGGGGTTAATAGACTTATTTAATTGTTATATGAAAAGTGTTGAGATTAAAAAAATTTTTTTTTTTAATATTTTTCACTATAGCTTACTAACAATTAAATTGTATATAAGGAATTATGATCATTAATCTTTTAATGAATTTCTATACTTATAGTAAATGTAAGATTATAATTATAATCTTTCTTTTAAAATATTTCTGATATTAAAATTAATATTTATAATTAATGTTCTGTTTTTAGTTATATTTACGATATAGGAAAAATTATATTTATAAAATAACTCATAATTGCAAAAATGTTAATGATTTCTGAGTATATAAGTAAAGAATATTATAATAAATCAAATAATAATTAAGTATTTAATTCTAAGTTATTCAAGATTTTTTAATTCTATATATTTAAAATATTTTCCGAAATTAGAGATTTGTAGGTCATAAAATCAGGCATCGTCATAGAATATTTTGGAAAAAATTCTTCAGTAAATTTGAATTTTTTTCCTAAACCTTAAAATTTACCTATTATTTGTAAAATAAGTTTCATTTATTTAGAGTTCACTGCTCTAAATTGAATATTTTACATTATGGTTTAAATTTCAGCACACTGTATACGAAGATTCTAAGAATGAGAGCGGAAAATTTGGAATTCTTTTATAAATATGAATCAGTTAAAAATAAAATAAATTTAATACAAATTAATTTAAAATAGATCTCGTAAATTACATGCTTTATTTTGAGGATATACACAAGAATTAAACTACTGATCGTCTTGATTCCTAATTTATATAAGAGGCTAAAATTTTTAAACTCTTTTACATTCTAATAGAAATGGAACTGACGTAAAACGAAATTCTCCTAAAAACGAACTGTTTTGTTACAGAACCTTGTTGATTCGTGTTATAAAGATCCGATTACCACCTATTTTTAATATTATAATTAAATAATAAATTTCAAATTTTACTCATATATTTTCTTACAATTTCTTCATACTTCTCATGAGAGAGCATAATTGAGCTAGCACTCTTTATATTCATGTGCGCCCTTGAGTTTTTATCTATTAGGCGAATGTGTAACATACTGCTTGTCTTATTTACATAGCTCAAAATGCTGTAAAGAACTATATATTCTCGCAAGATGTCACTGCAGATTACATTATAGTTTTTAGATTTTAAAGGATTTGATTTTAATTAATTGCATTTATACTCCAAAATTTTCACCCGAAATATAAAAATTTAATATTTTTATGTAAGCAAATAAATTAAAAAAAAAAAATATTTGATATTCAAGCTATAAAATTTTTTCATTATTTTTAATATTATTGAATTTTCTATGGTCTTCAATTTATTATTGTTCAAATGTGTGTACTAAAATCAAAATTAACAAAAAAATATAAAATTTAATTACTTAGAAAACAAAAATAGCAATTACTTAAGAAAAAAACAAAAATTTCGAAATTATTTAAAATATGAAAAAAAAAAAAATTTAGAACATTAAAAATTTTCTTTTAATTTTTTATAGTTTTTTTTAATGAAAGCAAGTAATAAATTTTAGTATTTGTTTCATAATTCCTGAACTGAGTACTTTTTATATAAAGTAACAGAAAAAGTAATTATTATAACGAATTAAATAAAAATTTGAGTTTTTTAATTGCTGTTACAAAACTATTCATAATTTAGTAACTATTTTGAAAATTGTAATTACTAGAATTGAAAACCATAGTAAGGCAGTTACATAAGTACTAAAATTACTCGATTGATTACAAATTTCTAATATTACAATTAATCAATTGCATATACATTGTAATAAAAACATATATACATGCTTAATTTTGTCAAAATTTAATTCAGAATTTTATGGAAAAGAACTCATATTTCAATATTATAAATTTACACTGAATCCTGCTCCCTAACCAAAACGAGAAAAGTAATCATTATTAGTAACACGTATATTTATTTATTTATTTCAGATGACTAAAAAGAATTTAATTTATTCTCATACTAAGATCTATATAGATGGATTTTGTTTCAAAAACATGAGCATAGATGTTTATGTGTTAAATTATTGACTAAATTATGAAACTTAAAAATTTTGCATATTTTTGGGAGTTTTATTAAAATTAATAATTGTGTGTTATCAGCAAGAAAGTTAGAAGTTTTAATTGTTTAATTCATTCATTTTGAAATTTAAAAATGTTTTTGTAGTTTTTATAATAGTTCGAAAATTTGATGATTCCTTTTTTTTTGATTACTTGCCGGATTATTTATGTACTCATAAAAATGTGATATACTATGAATGTATACAAGTAGTTCTGTATTTACTATGTGTATATGAATTAGAATTTTACATTTGAAATATGAGAAAATTAAAAAGATTTTAATGTAAACGATGGGGTCTTTAAAATTTTATGTATATATGCACTTACTAAATATGCACTCTTTTCTTCTTCCTCATTCTTTTGGTCATTAAAGATAAAGAATTTTTTTTTTTTATATTTAGAATGCAATTTTGCGTTCATCTTTAATTAATAGAACGTTTGTAGATTTTTTTCTTGAAGATTTTTCTCTATTTTTTAAGTGAATTTATCTGATGAGTTTTTTTTTTTTTTATTTTCATTTTAATTATTCGAAAAATTATTTAATAGGCTACATGCACATATATGAGTTGAATAATTTGAGTACTTACATTATATAATTTGAATTGGTACCTAAATACTTATATACGGAAAAAGGAATGGCGTCATGCTTAGTTTTCTTTTGATTCGAAGATAATTAAGTATTTTTTTCGAGTTATTTTTTATACATAAGTGCTAGAAGATATTTAGTAAGAAAAAAAAAAACAAAATTTACTTTTAATTGTATTTAAATATTTTTATTATATTTTTTGTGTTTTTGTAAAAAAATTCATAAAATAGGTAATTAAAATTTGTAAGATTTTTTAAAAAATATAATAGTGTGCATGTTAGGCTATTAAAAAATAAAGAGCTTAAGGAAATTTTTATAATATTAGAAATAGTTATACGAGTACTTATGAGTTAAAATCATAATGTGAAAAATTTAAAAATACTTACAGTAATTTCTCGCTTTTAGTCTATTTTTGGACCAAACAGTTATTCCTCGCTTGAAATCGTGATTTGGATTGAAAATTTACGATTTTAAACGAAGTGGCTTAAATCGAGGTTAAAGTGCCTGATATTACAAATTTCTGAGACTTATGTTTTTCTACTTTTTATTGAGGTGACATTTATGCGAGGGATTACTGTATGTATATAATAACAACTTCTTTACAAGTTCAAAATTTTTGCAAATTGCTGTACAATAAAGTTATTAAGAATATTTCCTTTATATTTGCTATAATTGCTAAAAATTTTTTCTTACTTAAGTGTAATTACTTAAAAATTTTACATATTTAAACTTATTTAAATTTAGAGCGATCACTTTGCCTGTAGCAAAATGATTTTATAAAATTAAATTTTAAATTTTAAAAATTAATTTCTATGGTATTGGTTTGGATTATGTTCAATATCTGATTCTCTCTTCAATAAATGTATGATTACTTCTCATACATGTTGCGTGTATGTTGTAAACAATTTTCATGTTTCATTATTATTATGCCAAATAATTTTATAAGATGAAGAAAAATGGCAGACTATCCTAATAATTATGTTCTCGTTGTTGTACAACTTAAATTCAACTTTCTTTGACACAAAAAAACTCAAGTAAAGCACTCATACTGTTAAAGAATTTCTAAAACAACATGTTGTGTATTAGAAAAGAGTAATGTTGATAATGTCATTTTAATGTTTGATTGAAACAAATTAACGCAATAAATATTTTATGTATACCTAAATATCTCATTTAAATAAAATCTATTTATTTTGTATAATTTTTTTAATTTTAAAACAAAAGAGAAAGATGAGCCACACGAAAAATAAAAAAAAAAAACTTTGTTACCAGTTTTCAAATTTATTTTTATTCAAGAATATTAAAAAATTTTTCGGCTTATACTTAAAATAAATAAAAATATTTTCAACAATATTTCATTATGTTTTTCATAAATTTTCCAAAAATTTTTTTAATTTTTTATTTTAAATTTAATAATTTAACCTATAAAAATTCTTAATAAATTTTAATAGCGTTTTTTTTTTTCTTATTTTACTTATTGTTTTTTTTATTAAACCAGAATTTTATAAAAAATTATGTTTTTGTATGCTTGGTCTGTGTATCAAAATATAAAGAAGAGAATATTCGTAGTCGTAAATGACAATATTAAAATTTCACTCAAAATAATAACTCAAATTTTAGTTAATAATTCATTTGACCAGTTCTGAAATCTGAACTTTAATTGTTTACCGATTATGTGGCTTGAAATATTCAGTTTAGTTGCAAAAATCGAACTGGAGAATTAGTTATAAAATTTTAGGAATTATTGAGTTGAATATTCGAGTGAAAATTAAGAATTTCAATATTATTGAGTTGATTATGCGAGTGAAAAATGAATGATTGAATATTATTGAGTTTATAATTTGAGTGTACATTGAAATTTACTAAATAGAATCATTGAATTGAACTAATATAGCTCTGGCGGCTTAATACTAAAGCATTTTAGTTATTTTTATTTTTCAAGGTATACACCGAATGAGAGTATTTCCATTTTATGATCAATTGACAAAAATTTAGAAGATTTAAAATTAAATCTAAATGAAATATTTTTAAAATTCTGCAGTCAATTTTCACTTCTTGCAACTTATATACAATATATATATATACCCAATATTGGAGAAATTATCACTCTCTGACACAAAAATATAGTAATGAGTCTGTAAATAGTCCGATTATCTAAAATGTAAAATTAATTCTAAAGTGTCATTCTTATAAAACGTCACGAAAAATGCAGTTTCATTCAAATTTTATTTACACGAAACTATATTCGTACATATTCCGAATATAATAAAATACCCTCTCTTATTATCACTTCTATCTCTCTCACATAATCATAATACAGTTGCGATAACAATCCGGGAATGTTACGCATGTTTTCATTGTTATTTTAAAATTTTTTTTTTTTTGAAGATTTTAAAAAATTTTAAATTTAATAGTTTTTGACATTAAGAAAAATGTAAGTATGTATGTATGTACATATTAAGTATATATAAGAATACCAAACTGTAAAAAAAACGCAGAAGCATAAGTTTTTTATTTAATATTCTTTGTTTTATCGCATCTATACACACGAGTAACTGATATAACAATAATTACAAGAAAAATTTATATATGTATATATACACATGTTTAGTGTATATAAGTAACATTATTATTATCTTCATCAACATTTAAAAATGCACATGATGTGTACAAGACATTGAGTGTAACTATGTAGCAAAAAGAATATTCATTTAATGTGGCCATTCAAAAAATACGTTTACAGTATACAAAATATTAATGTATGTGAATGAATGTATGTATATACATATGTACATATGTGTGTATGTAATATATTTTATTATATTGTACAACGAACGGTATTTAACGTTTGGACATTGGTACCTGTTGTAAATTGTAGTAGCGCATAGAATTTTTTTTTGTTTTTATTATTCTTATATTTTAAGATAGGCACTCAACATTACACTATAAGGCACTAAGTTAATCACTTAGATATATGTAAAAAGCAAAAATATCCTCTTCTAATGTAATTTCAATATTTATTTTACTTCCTGGATGAGAAATACCGGATTTTCTTGCTTTTTTTTTTGAGAAGATGAGCCATAAAATTGGTTTTAAGAGTTTTTCTGCTGATTTTTAACTTTTGCATATTTGAGAAAAAAAAAAAATTAAAAGGAATTCCAGAAAGGTGTGTTTTTTTTTTTTTTTGATATTATTTTTTTTTGTTTTTTATAATTTTTAACATTAAAATATTTATAAGGTTCTTTTTATATTTTACTCAAATATAGAATTTGTTAATATTTGAATACCATAATAGTTTGTAAACTTGTTATTGCATAAACTGCATGCCAAACAAATTCTAAAAGATAAAAAAAAAATAACTTATAAACTAAAAGTAAAGTTTTAATAACGATAATTTAGTTTGATATTTTATTATATACTTTTTAATATGGAACATGTTCCGAAATCTTGATATCCAAGAGAATTAAGAAAAATATGAAAAAAAAATATATAGTAATAAACAAGAATGTACAAGGATAAGGATATTAAAATATGAGCTAAAAACATATTAAGTAGAAAATTTTGTAAATTTGAGCAGTATGGAGTTGAAAACAAGAGTGGAGAGAAAATTCTACATAGCTTCACAAATTCAAAGTTGTGATTAATTTAAGGAATGTCGCGTTATTATTCAAAGCATATGACAGATGAAGAGAAAATTTTGAGTAAAAACACTAAATCGCTCTCAAATCAAAATTCTCATTTGATTTATTAAATTACGTATTTGTGACTTTTCCAATAAAATTAATAATTTTCAATTGGATTTTGTCATTTTTTCTCATTAATTAATGAAAAAATTTTAAGACTATGAACTGAACTTTTGTATACTTTCATGATCAGGCTCATGATTATGGACAGTTCATGATCAAGCTGTTAATTCCTTAGCACATTTAACGTTTATCGAATGTATCACTTGTAAATTGCAATCGAATGCTGGCACAAATTTTGATTTTTCTTTTTATATTTTAATGATCAAAATACATGCTAAAAATTAAATGATAAGAAAACAAACAATTTTCATGTTTATATTAATTTAGTTAAGATTTTAATGATCTCTTGTTATTTTTTTCATCTTTTATATTACAAGAAATCATGTTAAATTACTTCATGCATACAATAGGATGTTTTATATTAAATTGAACATTCAAATAAGATATGCAATTATATCGAAAAGATGAATGTATAATTTTGCTATTTTTTTTTTTTTTTTGAAAAATTTATAGTAAATTGAGATTGTTAAGCTGTCATAGTTAAATAAAAATTTGCATTTAAAAAGTTGATTTCTACAAACTAAACATATTTTAGCTATAATCGTTTTTGTAAATATGGTGTCTTGTTCAATAAATTCACAATAAATCAAAAGTGTTAGTAATGATAAAAATGTTCTGTTCTGTTAACAGGATCTTATTGAAAAATACGACAGAACACTGTAACAAAAATGGAATATTTATTGTACCAAATTACAAAACTAACAAATATTCAGTATATGATAGCCCTTCCAAAGCTTTCGTCCTATTAATTCTAATATTATACAAAAAACAAGTGTTCAAATTTCATTTTACAATTTGCGCAGCATTTCTTTTTACTTTCAGATGATTTAATGAAGTCTCCACATAGTCTCCAAAAAGTCTCCACAAAGTCTCCACATATTGGTTTTTACTGAAAACTTTGTATAATATTGGAAATATCGTTTTTATAATTAAAGTAGCAATAATTTACGAATTACAAGTCCATTAGCACTTTATTATATGTTCAACATAAAATTTTCAGTAGTAAAATAATTATGGTACACTCATTTTGTTTATTTATGCATCACAGTTTCTTCTTCAAAACTAAACATAAATAAATAGATATGTGTAAGCAATAAGAAAGGAAAAAACAAAATACAGGTAGTAATCATCATCTGTCCGTCATTCGTGAATTTTTACACGAAAATTAATTGTAAAATTTTATTTTGCTCTTATATATACTGTGCCTATATATACACAATCTTCCTTTATACATAGAACAAGATACTATGTATGTGCATGTTTGCACATATGCAAACTTATATATACATATTTTAATGATTACTTTCAACTAGGCTATACAATATACAAAATTTTATGTAGCATAAAATGAATGAAATTCTTTTATGATTTTCACCATAAGCAGCCGCGCGCACATAGTAAAAACATGTAAAAATCTAATTAATTGGTCAACTGGAAATTACAAGTAAAATTACAAAAAAAAATAAAAAAAAATTTAATATAATTTTTAAAAAGTTGAAAAATAAGTGAACAATTTAAATTTTAATAAAAAAGTTCCTCCATAAGAGAAAAGCACAAAAAAAAAAAATAGTTTTTCCATTCAATTGGAAAAAAATAAATGTTGCATATAGAAAAAAAAATTTTTCATTTGGTTTTTTTACCGGATGAAAAATCATTTCTTTGTATACAAGAAAAAAAAAATTTTATAATTTTCCTGAGAATGCACATATGTGCAATTATTTTGTATTATGATATTAAAGACCGATGCATTCAACTGTGCACATCAAATGAGTATTCAAAATGTAAAATGATTTTTGAGATTTTTTTTGAATCAGAATGAAAAATTGGAATGGAATTGGAATGAAAATGAAAAATTTCTTTTTTAAATTATTTTTTTTTTTCGTTAAAATTTTAAACATTTTTGTTTTTTATTCCAATTAGTTTTAATTACAAAAATTATAGAGAGTAGAGCGTTCCAGTGAATGCAAGATTTCTATAAAATTTAGAGCATTTTTTTTTTGATTGGCATCATAATTTTCACTTTTATGATGTTGAAATTTCTGGAAAAAATTGGAATTATTTGAAATATTTGAATGCAGTGAAAATGACAAAGAAGGCATTGGTTGTATTTGAATGATGACAAAAGAATAAAGTTGATAATTTTTACTATATAAGCACTTTAATAGAACCAGACAAAATTCCCGTAAATGTTTATCAAAAAATAAATAAATTTATTCAAATACAAAGAGTTCTATCATAATTAATTTTAGTGTTCCAGTAAATTAACCAAAATTGACTTGCAATAGTCAGTATTTCGAATTGTATTAAAAGTCGTTCGAATACACGCTACGATCATAAATTGCTTATGAATATTGCGGGGTAATGCAAATTAATAAGGGAAATAAGTGATTTAGGAGGTAATCGTCATGAAAATAATGAATTTGGAGCGAATTTTACAGTATAGAGATGAGTGCGTTACTAAAAAATAATCATATCTCAAACTATATGCATATATACTCTCATGTAAAGCTCTCATGTACTGCATGCCATGCAGTATTTTCATGAGAATATAATTTGTGCATTGATATAGTATTCATTGCGATTATAAGTATACCTAGTGTGCGATGACAAGTACAAAGATATTATGCGGCTGATGACAAGTATGCCGATATTATGGCTCTTTTATGAGCAGAAAAGGAGAAAGGGAAACACTTTTTCCAACCATACAGTAAATTTTCTAATGTAAACCGGTTTCATATCTCCTCTGTTCTCTATATATTTAATTTAAACTCCCACACACTAGACGTAAATTAAAAATATATTAAATACTAAATAATAGTAACAAAAATTTGGTGATATTATAAAATTATGCCATACCACAAAATTATACAAAATTATTATTTATTTACAAAGTTGCTAAAAATTTTTTTTATAATTTTTTCTCTCAGCTTATATAATTTTTTTATATATTTGTTTTTTTTTTTTTTATCAAAATTTTTAAATCAAATTTATTGAACACTCCTTGGCTATTTTTTTCTTAGTTTTCTTTTTTAATTTAATTTTTTAATATTTTATTATTGTCTCTTTGAGAGTTTTTTTTTGTACAATTTTACTGTTGTTTTCTCAGCAATTTGTTGAAAATCTGAGAGAAAAGATTATATAGAAAGAAAAAGTATTTCGAATCTCGATGTTGAGCTCGTGTGTTAACGCTACAGTTTTTCATATCGATGTATAGAGCCTAACGCTACATTCTACATTTCGATGTATAGAGCCTGAACATTTATATCGGACTAAACTCCAAAAGTTTCGTTATTTTCGTATTTAATATTAACAATTCTGTCATTTGTTCCAAAGATTTTATTATTCAATTCAACAATATTTGGTTATCTTATAAGAAATTCATTGTAATTTACAAAATATTTTTCTACTCAAATCCGAGATTTTCTTATTTTCTCATTAAAATGAAAAATTTCATCATTTGTTCCAAAAATTTTTGTTATTTGATTTAACAATTTATTTATTTAATAATGTGTTTTTTATTGTTATAAAAGAAAATATTATTAATTTACTTAAATTTTCCTTAACTATTTTTGCTATATTAATAATTTTTGTTTTATTTAAAAAATCTTAAAAATTTTAATTTTATTCTTAAGTATTTTTAGTTTTTCAATTTTTTTAAGGATTGGTATACTAAAATACGAGATTTACGAATTTTTTGAATTTCTTTTGTTTTCGGAATTTTTAACATTATTTTGCCGATCATATTTATAAAAGAATTTTTTTTTCACAAAATTTTTTGTTTTAAAGTTTGTTATTGTTGTTATTTGCTATTGAAGCGACGTGTGGTTAATTTTTTCGTTATTTAAAAAAAACACAGAAAAAAATAACACTGATTCAATACAATTGATTATTATTTTTTATAATAATATGAAATGTTATATAAGAGGATTGGTTTGTTTGATTTTTTTCTAACAGAGTTGTTAAAAATATAGAAAAAAACCGAAACAAAAACAGTCAATGTCATTTCTGTTAAATTAGTAAGAGAATATAACAGCAAATTCGATTCTATATACAGAGATGAACAGATTATTGTGGATTTATAAAAAAACCAAAAACAAATAAAATATACAATTAGAATAACCGCATAAGAGAGTTGAATTGAAATGAGAAAAAGGCGTCTCCGGATTTTGGAATTAAAAATTAATAAATTTTGCAGAGTCACGCGCCTTTGATTTTACAATTAAAGAAGAACACTTTTGATTTGTATTATGAATTCTATGTTCTGTTAAGAGAGAGCTCGACAGTATATACCCTCATACCTTGAGCAATATTAGTTACTCCTACCTTTGGTTCAATTTGTTACGCTACGCAAATGTTAAAAAAAATGAGTTTTACAACAAATATTGCAGAATGTAAAATGTTTGTTACTTAATTTAAAACTTCACCGCAAGAGGGACGAGCAAAGCTTGAAAAAATTTAAAAGTAAAAAATCGAAGTGTATAAATATAATGTTCACCTCAAGATGGCCGAGTGTGGATCAGTGAAAAACATTTAAAAGAAAGACAACGAATCTTTTACGTCCTTCAAAATGTCTTGAATTGTGACAAGGCAAAGAAATTGTGATCAATTACGACCCGAAGAGTTATTATTATTCGAGCCATATTTTTATAAGCAATAGCCGGGGGAAAATTCTAACGGATCTTTCAGTAAAATATTTTCAAATCAAGAGTTCCCGGAAGGGGAAAAATTTCTCACCCAAGGGAAATACCGTAAAATTGATTGCTCTTTATTCTTCCGGTTAATTTTCGATTTTCTCTCTTCTTTGGTGGTATATTAGTGTGCACACCCCGAATTCAAATTATTGTTAAAGTCACATCACTGATTTCTATAATTACTTTTTTTAAATATTTTTTTTGCTGCTATTTTGCAAGGTTCTTATGAGTTGTTTTCATGTTCAATTAACTGTTTTTTTGTTATGATTTTTGGCTAGTTATTTTAAAGTTAGTGATTCGTGAAATGATTAGTGTTATATAGCAGGGGTTTTCAATAGAAAAAAAAAATTCTCACGGAATTTGTTTAGCGGTTTTTTGTGTTTTTCGCAGTTATTTTTTTAATTTTTTGTTTTCTATTTCAAGCTTATAACGTGCTGTTTAGTGTGAGTGTAGCCTTTTTTTTCACAGGATTATTTTAATTCTTTTGAGTTTTGTTCTATTTTTTTGTATTCTTACAACTTTGTTCTACTGATTTATGTTTCATTTTATGATTTATGAATTTCTGTTAAAATTATATTTTTTTTTTTGTTTTTTTAGTTGTTTTAGTAATTATTAAGAATTTTACAATTATTTTTTTTTTTTTGTCTTTCTAAGAATGATTTTGAGTAACAGCAGTTCATATTAAGTATTTAGTTCTGAAAAAAAATTTTGGATAATTATTTGTGCAGTTTTGTTAGAGCAAAGAATTGAAATCTAGAATAAGAACACATTCCTCTTATTGTCGGAATTCTCAAACTTATGGAGCTCATTCTAGCTCATTTTACCACAGCTTTTATTGAGTCTATATGTAGCATTTTATTGATGCAAGAAATTTGATTAATTTTAAATGTGATTCCACAATAAAATTTTATATCAAGCAAATTCAGAAATAAAACCTTTTATTCTTAGCTGAATTTCTGCTGGTATGTAGAAGAAACTGGAATTTATTTAAGCCGAAATCAATGAAAGTACATATTTATGTTATGCGTATTCTGTATTCTTACTGTTATGAAAGTGTTAATAGGTCAATCATTTGTGTTATTAGTTCACACTAATTTGCAAATTCGGCACATTGGGTAAATTTTAAATTGTGCGAAAAATTAATTACAAAATTAATGGGAAAAAATTTTTGAGTGAAAATATTTTTTTTTTGCAATTTTACTTGCTTCAAATTCAATGTTATTCACTCTTCTGTAGGACAGTCAAACATATCGTTAATAACTTTTAAATAACTTAATCCTAACATTAATTTTTTTACTACTATTCTTCTCTTTCTTCCTACAATCACAACAGAATTATGAAACTTGTGCTATTGCACAAGTTTCAGAGAATGTCAGACTTATCGAACACAAAAAAAAGAAGAGAGCAAAATTTCCTTTTTCGTATTTTATTTTAAATTCAAACTAGTGTTGTGTTGTGTGTGGTTTGCAACAAAAAAAAAACTAGAATTTTTCCTGATACAACATTGTTGCAAAATTTTTAAAAGAGTTTAAAAGGTAATTAATCTTTTCATTCAATTGCATTTTCTTACAATAATAATAATTGTGTATAAAGTGAAAAAAAAAATATCAATTGGAATATGTTAAGAGCCTCAATGGTAATAAATTATAAATTTTAATTTTAAAAATAATTTTTTGTATTAAATCAAATAAAAAAATGAAAAGCAAAATACTACAAACATGACATTTCTGTTTCTTTTTCCAATTTGTAATAATTGTTTAATAGATTTTTAACACCAGATAAATAGAATATTTTATAGCTTTAGGCTAGGTCGATTATAATCTTTTCAATTCTATCTCATATATAAATATAAAAGTTACAAGATTTAAGTATATTTGTACATATTTGGATTTTATATTTTGTTGTATCTTAATTAACTTTTATAATTTTAATAAGAATGAAAGAGAAAGAGAAAAATTGTTTTTAGAAATTTTGATATTTGAATTTTGTTTTTCTAACATTGCTATTTTACTTATACAAGTACATGTGGGAAAATCAAGGATTTGCAGCATTAATGGCAGCTATTATTACTCTTGGGTAATAAGGAAAAGCGATTTGAGTAAAAGTTGATAGAGTTTCGAGTAAATCAAGTTAGACAATTTACAGTTAGTTTTGAAAGCAATGGACAATTCCGTGGCGGAAGGGGTTTTTGTTCCTATCAGCACAGTGAAAACGAATGCATGATAGGCACAATAGGCAAGAATGATGTGACCAAAATACGATCTCGTGAGGACGGATTGACTCCTAACTATTTCTCGTAGGGAAATTGCCTATTTGAGGGCAGTCTACACGAAATAGATCCGTTAGAGGATTATGCGGCTAGAATAGAATTGCCCTTCAACATAATGTGCGGTACCTGCCGGAATATAAATTTGAGGGTGAATAATTTGAATGTCACTTGTAATACGTCAACTTATACTGTTTTTCTTTATTGCCACCGAAAGTATATTAGAATTTTTATTGATTTTAAAATTTACTCAAATTTGCACTCATTAAAACAAAAAAAAAAATATCCTACTGTGAGAGACACAATTTTTTGTTGTTGTTACTGTCGTGTTATTGTTGTTATTGTTTTAGTGTTATGACAATAAATTAAAATTTGTTTTTGTTTTTTTTTTATTCTTTTAAGCGAAATTATTTTAATTTTTACAATTTAAAATGCATAAATCAATTTCAATTAAATTCTAAACAATTAAAATATTTTATTAAAATAAAAAAAATGTTTGCGCTGATTTTGAATTCATTAAAAAAAAAATTTATTTAAATTTTTTTTTTTGCACAATTATTAGAATTTATTAGAATTGATATTGATAAAGAAATAGAAATTGCAGGGGAATTTCGAGTAAATAAAAGTTGTCAACTTAAAATCCATTTTTTGTTATAAAAAGGGGTGAAGTTGTAAAATTCTAACAATAAAATTAATAGAATTATTTTTCATTTCCCATGAATTTAAGTGAGACAGGAATCCAATAAGTGTAATAAATGAAGAATTTCGGATCAAATTAGCATATCGCGAAAAAAACTGCTGACAAAACCAAAAGTTTTAAATTCAAATAGCATCAAACTGCACAAAACTCCAAAATTCCACTCATTTTCTTCAGTAAATTAATAACAAACGGCCTATTTCACAGTTATTTTGTAGATCAGATCTTACTTTTGTAGCTTACAGCCCTGATACTATAACATTTGTAACAATTCCTATAATATAACAGATTCCCATATAATATCTAATAATTTGCTATATTGTTTTTTGATATTAATTTTTTTTTCGAATCAAATGAAATGTTATTTATTAACAATGCGTATAGGACGTAACAGTTGTGTATTGTATGAATCAATTCTAATTTAATACAGTAACAATTTGACCTAAACTTTCAATAAAATTGCTTCTGTTCTTCTATTAAATTCATATAGTCAACATAATATGTATGCATACATACTGTGTGCATATTATGTATGAATAATGCTTATACATAGGATATGTATGAACATGTATGTAACCATATTTTTCGCAATTATATTACGAAAAATCAGTGAATAAATAAATCATATTTAAATTGTATACGTATAAATTGTACTGAAAATAATATTGATATTATTATTATTTTGATTTGAAGTGATTGTGAATCACCGCAACACAACATAATGGGAACATATTCATGCAAAAAGTATGCATGTGTATAAACAGAAGTATGAGCAACATAATCAAACTCAAAAATTATTACTTATTATGTAAATTTTACTATTATTCTAAAAAACCTGTACGGAGTACAATATTGAATAATACATTCATATTTATGTACTTTGATTTGAAGTTGGGAATTTTCATGTTTATTTAAATTTGTCTTGGTTTTTTTTTTCAATTTTCAATTAATATTAATTATTAATTCACCTGTATTTGCATATATGGTCAATATGAATGACACCATATGTATGAAAACCAAATTTACATAGATTTGTTTCAGTCTCTGATATAAAAAACTGCATAAATGTTGAAGAAAACAAAATGTTGCAGAGTAATTAATAAAAACGACAAAATGTTTATTAGCGACAATATCGAACATTATCATTAGTATTTATTTACGTTTTATAAAATAATATAACAGATTGATATTGTTATGGCATAACAGTAATCATAATGGCAGTATATTTTCAAAAATAAATAGAGTTTTAGTTACTGTTGTAACAAAACTGTCATGATTTGTATGAAACAAATAAAATTTTATAATCAGTAGAAAAGAAAGTGTTCTCTCGTTTAAGAAATGTTATGTATAGAGAGTAGATTGCTGGCGTAGAGATTTTTCTCTTGCTTATACTTATGACTAATAAAAATTAATAATTCAAGTCGTCATTCGTTTATCACTCGTCAGTCGTCATACAAAACCGTTTGTGTGTTTTGACAAAATTAAAAGAAAATTGGCACTAGTCACATTACACACATACTATGATTATAAGTTAATAACATTATAAAGAGTTTATTAAGAATTTTCAAAAAACAAAAAATTTAAATTAGAAATATTAAAAAAATTAAAAAATTAAAATATGTTTTTAAATGTCATAAGGAACACTTTTAATCTCAACTAAATGAGTTCTTAAAAGACAGTCAGTTGTAAGTGTTGCAAGACGACAAGTTGTAAGTACTGGTTCTAGGTTTTAAATGTAGATACCTAGAATTTGTTTGCATTTATTTTCTTACAAATACAGTTAATTTTTCTCTGATCTCTCTAATAACAAAACTCTAATCTCTCCTTGTATTGAACGACAAAAGATTTAGTGTTTCATTCATCATACAAAAATATTCAGTGCACAAACATCTGCCTTTTTTAATATTTTAATAAAAATTCTTGCAATTTCCATATTACATATAAACATACAATAGTAAATAAAATGTAAAATAATTATTATTAAAGAATTTGTCATAAAAAATAATTGACATGATTTTAAAATGGTTGATTTATTCAATTTTTGTTTTTTAATAAAATCGAATAAATAAATATTGATTTTATTTACACATGTATATATATACATATCTATAAATATAATTTGCCTACTTACATACATAAACATAAATTTTTTAATATATTTAGTTTTTTTTATATGAATTCATTTACCTTGGTTCTATACAGTGGGTTGTTAAAATCCCAATCAGGTGCCACAAATAGGTAACCACATTTTGATATTTTACGTGTTGCCTGAAATAAAATAAAAGTATAATAAATTTATTAAAGAAATTAATTAAAAACAAAAAAAATTAATTAAATTTCAAAATGATTGTAAAAAAAAATGTATGTATGTAATGTGATTTAATTTTAAAAATTTTACAATTGAATATTAAACGGTTTGAATAAGAATGCCTCATATTTAAACAATATGGGTTTATTCTACGCATATACAAACCTCAATTTTAAAAAACACATTCTCCAAATATTTATGTACATATTTATTTATTCTACTGCATTCTATTATAAAAATTGTTTAGTCATACGAGTATACACA
Organism: Condylostylus longicornis; assembly: GCF_029603195.1. NCBI lineage: Eukaryota > Metazoa > Arthropoda > Insecta > Diptera > Dolichopodidae > Condylostylus > Condylostylus longicornis. The sequence continues at coordinate 1,234,535 of NW_026578015.1, read as the reverse complement.
AGGCCGCCAATAACCAAATACCGCAAGAATATAGATTTAGGTTTGGTATTACAATTCTTAAGATTTTATTAAAAGAATGTTTAAATGAAATTTGGTTTTCCTAGTTATTGTATAATCCAGTCCAGAGCTCTGGTATTTTATCCCACCTTAATTACATTTTTTATTTAAAAAAATATTCATTTCAAAAACAATTTTTGTCATTTAATTTTTTTACTTTCTGTCATAAATTATAATTTATTTAATTTTGAATTTAATTGAAATTTCATTCAAAGTTTATTATGATTTTGAACCTAAATTTCAATTAATTTCTGTAATATTACAAAAATTCTAATATAGATTTTTTTTTGATTTATTTATTCACAATATAGAATAGAATTATTTAAAGGTCATTTTACAATTGCATTTCAATTGCATTTTACGGAGGAGAGCAAAAAAAAAAAAAACGTAAAAATATTCTATGATATTCAGTCATAAATTAAAAGTTTACAAAATATAGAACAAAAATATTAATGAGAAATTTTTAATAACAAGTCAACACCTTTTCATAATAAATTTCAAAATTTATTTTAAATGAACATGGTAAGTCTATTTTAATATTTATTTAATTTGACAGAAGGTAGTCAATAAATTGTTCTCTCTAAATATTTTTTCTTTTTTTTTATCTTCTTATTTAAATCTACAATCTATCCCTACGAAAGCAAGATTCGGACATTTAGTAGATGTTCTGACATATTTTCTTTAAGTGATTTGTAAAGGGCTTTCCCAGTGGAATAGTCCCTTCCCATTCTTCATATTATGTTGTGTTTGAGCTCCAGCTACTGATATATATATATATATATATGTCGCTATTGTTGAAGTAGATATCTATTTTGCAAATCAAGAGGATGTTATCGCTTGAGTCTGCTTATATAGTTCAATTGAAGTACGTTCCTTGCCAGTTGATTTGAGTGTTTGCTTATTCTTTCTAGATATTTTTTACTTGCCATTGATGCCGTTTCATTTGCAGAGTGGATATTTGTATCATTCCTGATGGTAGAATTTCTAATATATCACGGAGCCTTTACTATGGGTTGTGTTGCTGACTTCTTGTATTGTATTGAGTTTTATTCTCTCGGTTGTATTAAAAATTATGCTCTCTTTGCTTTGTAAATAATCCAAAAATATGTTTAACAAATTGTTGAAACACTGCCCTACAGCCTAATGACATAAAAACAAAATGAGAGTTGCTTTCTCTATATACGTGGAAGTCTTATACTATCCAGTGTCGTGGTTCAAATTTTAATTCAAAATAAATTTCATAAATTCTTGCAAATATTCATTGCACTAAAAAGAGCATTTAATTTAAAAAAACTATTCCAATTTATTTAAATAATTAAAATTATTAACATAAAATGCACTTCATTTAAGTGGTCAGGGTAGGATACAAATAGATGGAATGAAATATTAATTAACTAATTGAGTGTTATAATCAAACACATAATATATAAACAGTTGGATTATAAAATATGCAATTGTGTCAATATATAAGGCTTAAAGTCGAAATTTGTATTATGCAACAGCAAATTCATAATACAAAGTGAATTGATGAAATTGATAATGAACATTCAAAAGCTCATCGAGGCAATACCACCTAAGTAACTCATACAATACAGAATGTATGACACTTATGTTTGATTGGGTGGGTATTATAGAAAAATTTTCAATAATTTGTAAGTATTTAATGCCATTATTGTTTGTTAAACAATCAACATAATTACTTACTCATAAATAAATAATAAACATAAATACAATAACATCATTACAAATTAACTTGTTAAATAAATATGGCAACAAACAAATTAAATAATCATATTATTTTTATGCTCTTTTAAATATCACTCTTGTATGACCTTTAAAATTATAACAATATTTTATTTACAATTATACAGAGTGAGCGCATTCATTCAATATTTCTAATAAAAATTTATTTTAAAATTACATACACGTTTTCTTGTAATACATATTTTTGTATAACAGTTCTGTGTTACGCATGAAAAATATTAAAAGTATTATACACAATATAATTTTATTATTAATGACCTTAAAATTTTTCATTGTTAATAATATTTTTGTAATTTGTTTTTATTTTTTTTTAACAAACCAAAAATATAACATGAAAATATTTATGAAAATATCAATCAAAACTAACAAATTAATATAACAAAGTGGAACTAATCAACAAAATTATTTTTTACATAAAATTTATTTATTATACGTTTTTAAATATTATGGTATATAATAGTATAACATAAATTTCTTAACTAATAATGCATTACTAAAGTCTAAATTGAATTTGAAATTATTCTAACCATAGGAACAAAATAAAATTTTTTATTCAAGATCATCTTGTATTACCCACCAGCCCACAATTTTTTTTTTTATATTTTATTTTATGCATAAAATATTAATTATAAAATATGAATATTTAAAATTATTGCACCCGAAGAAATAGCTTCAGAGATTGTGGTAGGTACTATCTGGTGACTTAGTGGGAAATATCATAACACTCATAATAGAGCAGCCTAAACATAAGAACACATTCAGATTAGTCTAGCTATTTATACTGTTCAACGTGTTGAAAAGTTTTCTACTTATTTAATACACCTTCTTTTCCATAAATTCTCTCTCTGAGACTCTATCTCCTTCTCTTCGAGAAAAATTTCCTTAATTGAGAAAGTTTACTTTGAAAAAGTATGAAGTTCAGTCTCAAGAACTTTTAATACTTCGAAAAACGACATATATGAGAATAATATAGAAAATAAAAATTGTTATTTTCGTGTAAATAATTTCCTTTTCAAATGACATTTTCAATTACAGCAGACAAACCCCTGTCTTTCCACTTTGTGCAGTAAAAGTTTAGGTTTGATATCAAATAATATAAATTTACGGTTATTAAAATTACCAAGTATTTCATAGTGATTTTCAATTAAAATTTTACCATAATAAAATAAATTAATCAATAATAAGGTTTGAAGGAATAATAAGGGTATAAACAATAATATCAAACTTAAATGTAATCAAACAAGTATGATATTCATATTAAATATAATCAAACAAGTATAATAGCCATATCAAACCAAATCAAACATAATTTAAAGAACAAAATATTGAAGACGTCATAAAAAATCATTTTATTTCTCAAATATTCATGTTTGGGTACAATAAATTTTTTCAAATGTATACATAAGCTATATTATGCGCATGCAAAGAACAAATTTGATTATAAAAATGACTATTAACAAAATATCAAATTTAAACACTGAATAATTTATTATTAACTATTCAGCAGTTTAACAACAACGGAAGTCAATTAATTTACAAAGAGAAAAAAAAAATAATGTACAACATAAAAAAAGAAAATGGAAAAGTTAAAATTTCGAGAATTAAATCAACAATACAAAAACAAAATAACACAACAGTAACACAACAAACACAACAGTAACATAATAATAACAATAATAATAAATATCTAACTAATTTAACTGGGTACCCGTTATAAGACAGTTTAATATTTCTATTTTAACTCTTTGCCTATTGGTCTACGACTATGTTAAGTTACCTAAGTTAAATAAATTTCTAGAATTTCCGCCTTTAAGTATGATATCGTGTGTACATACGTATAATATCGTGTATGATTCGTAAGTATGTGCTTGTCTTTGCTTATTCACAATATCAAATGAGTTTAAGTTTTTTTTTATTGTATTTTCTCTAAATGCTTTATTATTAATAGGAAATAAAATAGCATAAAATTGCGAATTTTAAAACTATACTATTTGTAAAAAATTTTATTTTAATTGAGACCCACGAAATTTTAACGAAAAAAAAACAATGAGAGAAAAAATTTAAAATATATGAGTACAATATTCACAAATACACGGTGAGCGCTGAGCGGAGAGGAAATTGTATATACAGTGAAAAATTTGATCACGAAATTTTAATTAAAAATTTTATTCGATTTTTATAAAATAATATTTCATTATTTTTATTTTTATTCTTTTTATTGGATATATAGACACACAATAGTTGAAATGTTGAAATAAATATTGTAGAAAATGTTCCTATATGTAATGTTAAAGTGAATTGATTGCACACGTGTTTTAAGTTTTTGGTGAAACACAAATTGTGAATATTTTGCTTAAAGGAGTGCTATATAACGAGATGATGGTGAATTTTATTTGAGTTTGAGAAAAAATTATTTATTTAAATTATAAAGAACAAGCAAAATTTTTATGTAAAATAATAAATAACATTTGAATTACTAAATGTGATGTTTTAAATATGAAGTCACGAGTATTTGTTGCAATTTAAATTACTGCAATTTATTTTATCGTAAAATTGAACAAATATTCTATGGAATTGATGATGTTCTTATTATTTCAAATATTTAGAAATTTTTTTTTATAATCAAGAAGATTTGTAGGATTCAAACTGATTGTATTCATGAATTCCAATACAATTAACTCAATTTGGTAAATCCCAATATCGTGAAAATTTTTTATTCTTATATTTCCGAACATGAATATATTGAACAGTAACACACAAAATATTTTCTCTTCATAAGAAACGGGAGAAAGAGAGAATATTTTATGATATGACATTTGCATGATTATTTAATTAGTAAAAGATGGCGCTAGTAATTCAGTTGACAATTCATTTTCTTTATAACAAATAAGAAAGTTGCCAATTTCTAGAAATAATCGATTTGTTGTAAAACAATATGAATTAAGGAATTCACTTAATTTTTAATATTTCTTATTGTTATATGGCAGTATTTAAGTTGTATCAGACTAAATGTAATGGGTATAACATCGGTCCTTCCAACGAAATAACTTACAATATTTATTATAAAGAAAAACTACAGCTAGTTACCCGCCTACATAACACAATATAACTTATATAACTGAAGGTTGAATTTAAAAAGTCAAAAAAGACTGTCCTAAGTGCTTCTCAGCTGAGTAGGGGGGAATAAAAGTTGTATATATAAGTAGATTATTTAGCGTAACAATTTAGCTTGATTAATATTGCCTTTGTACTGGCCGCAGGGCATTCTTCCGTAGGGTAATATAGATTGTTGTTTCTTCTTAATGAGTATAATAATTCTCCATGAATTCCCCATCCCCTTGCTGATTAAAACTATATTATCATATATAGTGTAATAATGGAAAACTTAATATCCAGCCTAACTGAATGCCTATAGTAGGTCTTAATAAAAGAATCCCCTATATGAGACGTGTTAGACGGTATCGTAAATTATTTCCATCGATATAGTTTTTAACTGAAATTTTGTTGGTTTGTTTAATGAAAATGGCAGACACTCCCATTAAAAAATCAATTAAAGTACAACGCAACAGTTCTACTTTTTTTTTTTAAATCTACGCATAATTTTCGTTTTTTTTTTATATTAAATACATTATTATTAATTACTCCATAAAGTTAATAACAATTTTTTTTTTTAATAAAATTTAATTAAAGACAAATATTCTGTCCAAATTATCTAAATACGTCGGTTCAAATCATATCACAAAAATCACTTATTTTTCGGTTCTTTAATCGCACGAAAATAAAAATTTTTTTTTTGTCGTCTCTCTCATTATTTCAATTAAGATAATCTTAAATTAAAATGAGTGAGGCATAGAGGTATGAAGCAAAACAAAAAAAGTAAAAAAAATCCGAAAAAAAGTGCTAACAAACAAAATGGAACTGATCCGCCTTGTCTAACACCAACCACTCTGTACTCTAAATAACGCAAAATTAAATTTGCTGTTTATGTGTTTTTTTTTTTGACTTCATAAAGATCTTTGGAGTGAAAAAAAAACTTAATAATTCTTGTTACAGTTCAAACACAACATTTTTTTTTTCTAAAATTTTCAATTAATATAGGTTATAAAAAAATAATGAAAGCTTAATGCTGAAAGCAACTCCATGGCGAAGAAACAACATTTAACGGGGTATTACAAGTTTACTGCTTCATTTATAACGCTGAGAATAAAGAGAATGAAATGTTAACAGAGATATAATGTGTAAAATTTAAAATTTAAAGAAGTCTGGAAGCGGTTGCGTATATGTATATATATATATATGTTTTGTCATTTAGAGCTCCGAAATTCACTCAAAATATGTGACTGTAAAATAAAATAATTTGTTATCAATTGCTTTTTGAGAAATTTTTGATTTTGGTTGGATCATACAACTTTTTTTGGTTATATCATTCAATATGTTTTGGTTGGATCAAACAATATGTTTGGGTTGGATCATACAATATGTTTTGGTTGGATCATACAATATGTTTGAATATTTTTTTGGTACGAAATTTGACGTTAATGTTTTACTTACTCTATTCGAAATGCTCTGTTATCAGTTTGAAAGCAATCTACTCGAAAGTCTACTAGAAAATCTACTTTATTACGAAATTTAGAATGAAATTTTCGTAATCTTTTCGAAATATTTTTTCTCTGAGAGAAACCCTTCATAAGAGAAATGAGCTGTAAGTTTTATTTCATTTGCTTATAGTATTAACATAACATTACTGGTGAATAATATTAAAAAATTTGTTTATTAAATTTTGTGTATTACTTAAGAAAACTATACTTGTACCACCTATAAAATATTATAAATTTGTAGCTATGTATAATTTATATGTTATTATATAATTTAGAGTTTATTATGTATGTACGTCTGTGTATACCCATTACATCTTTTCAAAATAATAATACATCTAGATAAACTATCTAGTGTAAACTTTTAATAGAAAAATTTTTAAAAGTGCTGCAATACGTACATAAATTTTTTGAAATTATTTGAGTTTAAAATCAAAGAAGACAATTTGAGATGGTATGAATCATGTTTGAATGAATTTTTTGTATGAGTATTGCCGAAGTTACGAAAAATTATGCTACAAGACATTAAATTCCTTAAAAACTAGTCATTATCTGATAATTGATCTCGTTAGAGCCAAGGTTAAAAATGTTGGTCATGTGAGCAATTGAAAGTGCATCTATGAAGTTTCATTTGAATTTCTTGACAGGTATGAGTCATTGAATTTCTTGACAGCTACCTTACAATTCTAACAGCTAATGTTAAGTATGTGCTTTAAAAACTAATTGAGGTAACTTCATGTGAAATTTGGTAATAAAGTGCCTTGAAAATTTCATTCAGTTGGCTCACTAGGCTTTTTATTTTATAATCAATTATATATTCGTAATATAGTGAGTGCTCCCTGGTGTAATATTCATAAGGACCTGGGTGTCTCCCAAGTAAATGATGAGATAAGGAACTATACAATGGAACATAGGGTGCGTTTAGAGCAGCATGTTAATGTCAAGGCTTCCCGCGACTTATAGGGAAAAAAGACTGAAGCGAACGAGACATCTCGAATTGGCCTAAAGTGCTGTGACAGCATTTTCGTATTCAAGAAATATAGACACAAAAACACGAAAGAGTAAAACTAATCGTTAGTCACTTAGTCAGTTATGACCATACAGGTGCGGTTTAGGTTGGGTTAAAGTTCACCACTATTGACAGGTCTGATAACAGTTTGGGTCCGCTTATCTTTGTCTTTCAACAATTTTTAACACCTGTATTAAAAACAAAAAAAAAATAATAAATTGTAAGGGTTTAGGTTTAGGGTATAAATCGGCAAAGTTTGACTGAAACTTTTTTACTTGTTTTTTTTTTCAATTTGTTTATTCCATGCCATTCGCTCAATTTTCTACGGATATTTTTTTTTTTTTTGCGTTTGTTCCTCACTTATAACCATTTTTTTTTTTCCAATTTTTGATAAATACCCGCAAAAAGACTTTGTTTTTGATTTTCTTAATATTTTTCAAGGTCAAAATAATTACAGGTTAATTTGTTACTTAAAATCTCAACATTTACACTGTTGTCTCTGATCAGGTGATTTAAGATTTATAAAGAAAAGAGAAAAAAATTACAATGTTATTTTCTGATAAGTCTCAATTTTTTCTTTAGACTCGTGCGCGATTATCTCTTAATTTTTGGTTTTTTTTTTTTTTTTGTTGAATTCAAAACAAAATTTTTGCTTATGACTTCCAAGTCTTTTATAACATTTCCGAATAGAAAATAATTTTTTGAATAAAAGAATGAAGCATCAATTATTTAAGATTCTTTATTCATCATTGGTTTTTTTTTTTTGGTTTTACTTTGAAATTAGAGAAATAATGATGCTAATTAGTTTTAATTTACACGGATGAGCAGAATGTCAAGAATATCAATTATTTTTATTTACTAAATATTTGCTATTGTTAATTTTAATTTGAAAGTACTTGGTATAAATGTGATTTTTTTTTGTTCAATTACTTTAAAATTTGTTAAAACTTAATGCCTCTGTAAGTATGTAAGTGTTTTTGAAGAAATTGACGAATTTGAGATTTATAGATTCATACTGTATACTTAATTCAAGGTATTTTAAAATTATGACAATATTATTAAGAATTTGATGGTTATAATTTTTTTAAGAATAAATATAAGATGGTATGAGTTTTGTAGAAATGTTCAAATCAAATTTTGAATAGATATATAAAGGGGGGAACCTTAAGTAATGAGTGTACTTTGACTATACATAGACGAGGAAAGAAATAAAATGTTATTAATGTATAAAGGAGCGGATTTCTGCATATAAGAGAAAATTTTGATGAGGTTAAGACGTGCGCCATCTCTTGAGTGAGATAAAAATTGGAGTTACAAATACTACACAGATAGTGCAATATTTACTCTAAATACCATTCCAACAGTTCGAACTTCTGTTCCGATTTCTGTTCAAGATATTGCAGCATAAAGGCGCATAGAATATTATACTGTGCGCCTTCTCGTATAATGTGAAAGGGGAGACGCTTATTGAATTACAAATTTGAATTAAGGTTTTGAATTCTCATTTATTAATAAAGAAATAATTCAAGTTGTTAATAATTGATAATGCGACCCTATACTTTAGGATTTCTAAATTTCTTGAGTCCACATACTGTAAATTGTATAAAAACAAATGTATAAATGTATATTTACTTGTATATTGTATAATTAAAGTGAAGTAAATAATTACTGAATGGAAATTCATAATTTTTAAAATATTATTATGAAATTTAATTTAAGTGACTTTGACGTCAAGAAATTCAAAAATTTCAACCAAATGCTTATTATAAGAACCTACATATTAGAAGATTTCTAGTGCGATTTAAATTTTAAGTAAAATTAATTAAGCGAAATAATGACACTTAATTTGTATCTATAGAATGATAAAACTAATCATCAAATCACATACCCTGAATTCTATTAATCACCACCTCATCTATTTAGTATTAGCAATATAATTAATTAAATTTTCTAATAAAATTCAATTTTAACTGGCATATTTTAAAATGTTTAAAGCAAAATGTACGTCAACGCCCATAAATAAAAGTCAAAACTGAAAATTAATCGCACATAAAATTTAAACTATTACTAATTTTAACCTTTATAACCTAACCTCACATTTAAATTCTTATATTCTATTAATGCAGTGTGAAAAATTTTGATTGTAAAACTTTTAAATTAAATTTACTCTGAATTAAACAAAAAAAATAATTTCATTTAATAAAATGACAAAAAAAATTTATCTTTAATTTATTCTCTTTAATAAATAAATAAATTAAATTTGCGAATCCCAATCTAATTTGTAAAGGAGTCACGTTTATTTTCATTTTTGGTTTAATTTTGCCTTATAAGTTGCAATCAAAAATTACTTTTCAAAATTAATGATCGAATTAAAATTTTGCTTTTAAAAATCGATTTGTCCCCAAAAAAAAAAAAAAAAGGCAAATAATAATAAAAATTTATTTATTTAAAATAACAATTTAATTTTTTTTAAAATTCAATCATTAAAATAAAATTGCAATAAAATTAAAACAAATTCTTCAATAGTTTAAAAATAAAAATATTTTTGTTTTTGTCAAATAACCGCAATAACAATTTCAATAAAATTGGATTTAAATTAAAAATAAATAAAAACTGTAAAATGAATTGTTAAAAACAAAAAAATTGTTAAGTTAACAAGAAAAACCTTTGGTTTTTTTGCAATAAATCTCAAGTACACATTTAAAATGCAAAATGTACTAGATTTAAAATAATTCAAAAAAAAATTAGTTCAAATAAAATTTAAGTAATTTTTTACAAATTTAAAATTCCAATTGAAATAAAATTAAATTAAATGGTAGTTAAAAATTATAAAATAAAAAAATTAATAACAAAATAATTTTTTTTGCAAATTTAATTTTGAAATCAAAGAAAAAAATTCATGGCATAAATTAAATTAAATTGCATTGGGCTCACCAAATTCTTATACTATATACCTAACGAAATTATATAAACACAATTTTCAAGGAGTATTCCTTTGTATATTTAAATAGTATACAAAAATTAACTAAATAGTACAAATTGGCTAAATAGTACAATATTTACAATCACAAATTCGTGCATTTTAAAAGTACATACACAATTTAACAATATGAAAATGTAAATTTTATTTTAAAAAAATTTTTGATTGTCTTTTTCAGTATATCTATATAATTAAGCACTTTTCTGCAATCACATATTTTATTAAAAATTGTATAACATTTTATAAAAGTTAAAATTATAACAGTTTAGAATTGTTTTAAAAGAAATATAACAGTTTTGGTGGTAAATATAATATAAAATAACAATTCTTATAATTAATAGAATAGTTTTTATAGTTAATATAACAGTTTTGTTTAAAATTAAAAAAACTGTTATACACTGTTATACTGTTATAACTGTTATATACTGAGAAGGCTACATTGAGAGAACATAATTTACTTTATTTTGGAATATCGCATTTCGGGAGCAGTAATTTGAGACATTATTATTGATGAAGTTTTTTTTTTGTAGAGTGTATAACAGTTTATACCTAAATAAAGTGAAATTTTAGTTAAAGTCTCTTAATAAATTTCACCTAAAAGAACTTGGCCAAAAATTATTAACAAATCGATCTAAACTGTTATATAAAATTCTCTTTCTCTCATTTTAGGGATAACTGTTATTGATTTTTCAGCATTTATTGTTCAATACATATACTCGTAAATACAGCAATTCATGCATGCGAAATTATTTTAAGTACAATGAGGCTCTAACAGGGTCTTCTCCATTCTGATTAACATGTACAGTCAATTAAGAGGATCGCCTGTACACGGGCTAATATATTAAAAACAAATATATTAAAACAAATTTAGTTGCATAACTCAACAAATTTTAAAGACTAAATGCACTGAATTATAATACTAAGTCATTTTGTGTTATTGATTATAAAAAATCCATAATCTAGAATTTTACGAAATCAACATAAAATAAATATTTATGTTTGAACATATTATGTAATTGTTCAATAATTTTTAGTATTATCGATTTAATTTTATGTATGCATTTGTTAGTAGTCACTTGGTAATTATACTAATTTAACACTGTATACAAAGTATTTATTAGTAAATTACCCAAAAAAAAAAAAATAATCATTTAAATTATTCAAACCAACATAATTATTTCTTATATAATAGCCAAACCCAAATATTTTTTTATGTTCATCGAATTTAAATTTGAATTTTACAAAGACTAGAAGCGTGTATACAATAATTATTATTCAAAAAATAAAATTCTATACTACTTACCATGTAAAATAAATATGGCTACCGTTTACCGTTTTCAAATAAAATGTAGTAATTACTAGTAGTATACTAGTCAGTATAGTAATAACTTTATCTCAATTTTTAATATTTCAGTGAAAAAAAAAATTCACCACTTCTTAAAAATTGAGTTTTAATAAAAAAAAAAAATTAAGTTCAATTTAAAATTTCAACTCTAGTAGGTAGTAATTTAAGAAATTATAAAAAAAAAATGGTGATACAAATTAATAGATTTTTTTTTTGCTTTTTTTTCTTAAATGTTAATAACCAATTTACATTTTTACATACCACCAATTTTAACATTTTGTTAAACAGAAGTCAACTTACATAAATATTTTTAGCTCAATTACATATTTTCAACTCAATTTATATTTATGAGTATTGCTATAATTGAATATTTAAATATGAAAAAAAAAGAAAGAGAAACAAAAATTTTAATATGCATAATAAATGTGAAGGTTTGTACATATGTGTGCAGTGTTAGTAAGTAATAACACACAAAATTAATAAAGTGGTTTTCAATTTCACACGATTTTTGTTTTTTAACTTAACCGAATTTTAACACTCAAAAAATATGCTTTCAAATTTTAACTCTCTCTTTCCCCCTCTCAATCGCTCATTCAAAATATATTCTCTTATTATTTTTTTTTCTCTTTATATGTATGTACTTAATGTGACTGAGCGTATGAAATTTATTTTTTGTTATTTTTTATTTTCAGTTGTTTTGGGGGCATTTTCTTAATAGTTTAATAACTATTATTAAAAAAAAAATGTAGGTGAAAAAATCAGATAGAAAAACTTGGTTCACTAATGACCTAAAACTAGAAAATTAAGTATAAAAACCAAAAACAGAAAAAAAATATTTAATTTACAAATTTTAACAGCTACATTTTCGTGCAAAATCAATGAACCATTTCAAAATTTAATACAGTTTATATATGCAACTCAGATGAGAGAGAGAGAGGACTGAGGAAAAAAAAATAAGCAACTATAAGGTAAGCAACAATATGCAAAATTATTGTAATAATGTTTGAATCACGTTTAAATATCATAAAATGTTTTTAAAAAAATAAATTTTATAAATTTTCGATGCATTCATATATTGCTACTTAGTTACTCATATGACAGGATGACTTAATCATAAAGTATAATCAAGAAGATTGATGTTATACATAATTCAGCGAATTGATAATAGCTTGGTATCGAAAATGCAGTAATATTATATTATTATATACAATTCAGCTTATAAATGTTAATTGCTGAATTGCAAACTGATACAGTACTCTTGTAATTTTGGTGTTAAAAATACTTATGCTTACATTTAAAAAACATTACAGATGATATACAGATGATTCAGCTTATAAGTTCCAATTGCTGAATTACGAATTGACAAAGTACTTGTGTTATTTTGATGTTAAGAATGCTTATGCTTACACTTTAAAAACATTACAGATGATATATAGTTGAAATATGTAAATCATTAGTATATTTTTATTAATAACTCGAAATATGCAGTAATACTGTGTTGCTACACAATTCAGTAGTTGCGACTCATAAGGTGAATTGTGCTGAATAAATATCGTTGCAACTCATAAGCTGAATTAACATCGTATTATGGCAATTTTGAAGTCAAGGTATGTAAATGTAAATAGATGCTATTGTAATTTCAAATTCATGGACTCCAGACTATAGATTTTCAATTAGTCCAGAATCTATTCTTCTCAGCAATTAATATTGTACAGTTGAGTAAGTGAAATCACGATTAGATCTTCTTTTTTTGGCAATTTTTCTTCGATTCTATTCTAACTAAGAAAATCATTGAATTGAGGAATGAGCGCAATTTTAAATGAGAAAATACTTAACTATACTCTGAGAACTATAATTATACTCTCAGAGAGTACTTGAAAATTTGCAAAGAAAAAAAAAGGAATATTCAAAGGTTTAAATTTTTTCAATTTTTTTGCATTTATTTTTAGTTAGGGTACCTTAAAATTATTATTTGAATTTTTATTGAATATTCGTGACTTAATGAGTCATTATTAAGACTAAAGAAAACAGTTAAAATAAAATTACTTATTAAAACAACAGTTTTATGAGCACAAAGATCAAAAAATTTAAAACAAAAAATAAACCCGCAAAATTAACAATTTTTATTGTTTTTACTATAAAACATTTAGCTGCTAAAGGGGCTAAAATTTATATCGAAAATAGTGACAATATAACAGTATAATTTTGCATAACATTAAAATTTCATTAAAACTAATACAAGCGGAGCATATTTACAACACAAAATTTACAATGCCAAAAAAATATAACAGTATGGAAAAATTACGAGTGTTATATTACTAGAATTATAATATTAAAATTACGATATTAGAATGTAAATGAACGTTTTAAGTGTATTAATGAGATGTTTATGAAAATTTATTGCACCTTTTACAGATTCAGTTATAGTATTTAATATGTGAGTTCCTATATATATACATATAACACATAATATACTTTTTTACGAAATAATTTTGCAATTTCTATATCTTTTTTATTAAGTTCAAATTTAATTGAAATGCTAATGGCGATATTTACAAGTTTATAAATACAGAATTGAAATATTATTGAGTTTAAAATTTACGAAAACAGAAAGTTATTGCAGTAATTTAGAACAATTAGGAAAAATGTAGATTAAATTTTTAAATAAGTGATTAGAAGAACGAGACTGTTGTATATCCAAATTGCACATGTTTCCAGGATTAGTCTCTTGTTAATCTTTGATAAGCGTATCTGAAATCAATTGTTAATGTATTGAATAATGCTAATTTGTGTTTGAGAATTAATTAATTATCAAGCCTTGAGTTCAAAATTGTAATAAAATTGTATTGTTATACAATTCAGCAATTATAAATCTTAAGCTGAATTACATATTATTGCAGTATTATTGCAATTCTTATGTCAGGCAAGAAGCTATTATTTTTAAAATAATGTGAATAATTATGTGATATTAAAATTCAGAACCTTTCTCAAGAAAATGTTTTCAAGAAAAACAGTTCCAACTCAATATTTTGATATTTTTGGACTTGTAACATTTTCACTTTAGATGATACCGTATTATACTTAAATTTAATTTTATTAAATTTCATGTTTCGAATAATAATTGAATTATTTTTTTGTTGAAAATATTTAATGTCATTAATTTGGATTTGACTTAAACTATAAATTTAAGATATTCCAAAATGGTTCATTATTTCTGACTCATTATCGTATTTATAGTATTATTGTTTTCTGATATGCATATGCGGTATTAATGTACTTAAATGAGTTTTATGCATTGAAAACTAGTTTATATGCATAGGGTACACAGAATATCAATAAAAAACTATTCACTTTACAATCACTAGATGTCGCCAGTAGCTAATCTACGCATTTTGTTATCTACATAAAATAGGGTTGTCAGAGGTCATTGAACGGTTTTTGAGAATAATATAAAAATTTGCATGAAAATCTAGAAACTGAATAAGCATTTCTAACGATAGCGAAATCAAATTTGGTAGTTATTCAAGGAAAAACTAGTGAAATTAATGAAATTTTTTAAGAAGGTTGCAATTTTTTCGATTTTCTCAATGCAAGCCAAGAATACGTTCTTTGATTTTTTGAATAAAAGAGCCGATCCTCAATGACACCATTTGAGATTTCCAATGGTAATATTAACATCTGCTAACAGTCTACTATTTTAAATTAAAATCTACATGCGTATACATATTTGAGCCTCGTATCTGTTATTTGAAATCTCAATTAATTTTCAGGCATCAAACGCTAATATCATCAATTTTCAATTATTAATATTGTACCCACTACATACGTATATGAATGAATTATTCATTCAAGGAAAATTCATATTTAAATTTAGCGATTAATTTTTAATTTCAACTACTTTATTCGATTGTGCACGCAGCGCAAGACTTTTAGAAAGTAAAATTTTTTTTTAAAACAGTGTGCAGTGTACAGTGGAATAAACAAATGGTATTTTCAGCTAAAATTAACCATCATAATAAATTTTTATTATTATACGATATAATTTTTGTTTTTTATTAATAAAGATTTTTATCCAAAAATTTAAATTAATTTTAAATTGTCATGGAAGATAGAAATGTTTAGATATTATGATAGGAAGCTAAAAAAATTGTTTTTTCCAAATTTGGTAAAAGTATTTTATTTTTATGTCCCTTGTTTTTTGAATCAAACACTTTAATTTTAATTTGAAAATTTTTCATAAAATAAACCCCTACTGAAAATCTATATATATGTATAAATAATTTATTTGAATGCTCAATATTGCATATTTAATGTTGCGCGAGCATTATGCGCTTAAAATAAACGCAATCGAATATTTGGCGGGGTCTTATAAAATTTAACAAACAAATTTTATTTTTAAAGTGTTCCCTATGTTGCTTAAATTTTTTTTTTAAATTTACATATGCAATAAAAATTTTTTTTCTGTTTTTTTTTTTTTTTAATTTAAAATTGTTTTGTCTAGCCAATTTTGGGTAAAGGCCCGCATAAAACATATTAAAAATTCCGATATAAAATAATAAATAAAATTGAATTTTATATAGAAAATTAAAAAAACAAAAAATATTTGTTGATCAACATTTTTTTTTTATTATGTTGCAAGATAGAGTTGCCAGTTTAAATAAAATTTTTATCATGTCTTGTCTAAAAGTTAAAAACAGAACGTAATTTTCTGCGGCGAAATAACAAAATTCATATAGAATACGAATAGATGGAAGTGTCATGAATCAAGTGAATTTAATATCTGCAACAGTTTTATTACTGCCACCAGGTTACTGCCCAGAGTCAAGTAAATTTAACTTGCCTTTTTTGTTATTTCCGTGGCGAAATAACGAAATTCATGTAGATTACGCATATATATAGATGAAACTGCCCAAAACCAAGTGAATTTAACCTCTGCAACCGGTTTATTACCGCCACTAATTTATTCAAAATTTGTTCAAAATTTGTTAAAATTCATCAGATTTCATTGTTTCAAATTTATTTTTAAGTTTTTCAGTGTACTCATACAGAGGCTCAGTTCTGGCAGTACTCTTTTTTCTTTAAGTAATTAATGTTGATTGAATATACTACATTTTGATATTATGTGCTCATTTTAATGTTATTTTGTACAGTAATTATCTTTCAGAACATTGCTTAGGACATTAATAATACAATACAAGTCGTACAGGACTAGAACAAAATTTTTGATTTAAATTGTAAAATTAAGGCTTGAAATTAAAATTGCTTTCAAAAATTCATATAATTGTGTTGCATAATAAAATGCATAGTAAAAGAAAAATTCTGTTTTTCCTCATTTATGGCGAACATCTGCCAAAAATTTAAGTAGGAATGGCAATCCTACAAATTTCTAATATTAAGTTTTATTTAAAATTTTTTAAAAAGACATCATTGTATGTAAGTGTATAATAGGCATGCACCTAAAATACAAAACTTTCATCCTGATCCGACTGGAAAAACAAAAAAATATACAAAAATGTATGAATAATAATAAAATGTACGAAAATATTGCACTAGATTGCGCATACGTTGTAGGTATATGCATACCAGTAAACATAGCAAGTATTTTTATGAAATGGCATGCATAATACCATCGCAACAGTAGTTCATACAATTTTTATTTAGTGTTTTCTTTCTGTTTTTGTTTTGATTGTCTGTTTGGTTTGTTCATTTGTTTGTTTGTTTGTTTGATAATGCAATAAAAAATAACTGTTATTCATTATTTTTCTCTTATTTTGTTTTTTGGTTTTCTTTATTTATTTAATATTTTTGCTGTAGCAAGTCAATGCGCTAGCGCTATCCATTTTGTTTTTTTTTGTATTCCTTAGAGAGAGAGAACACAAAATAATTCAATTTTTAATTTTTGTTTTGTTTGTTTTTTTTATTTTTATATTAAACCAGTTAAAAAATAGTTGAAATTATTTCTAAAGGAAATTTTTTATGTGCATAAGTACTTGCATATACGTACATGCATACATATATATCATATACAGAGTACGGAGTACTGAGTACAGAGCATATAAGTTAAAATTTAAAAGTGAATTACAAAATGAGCAAAAAAAAGAGAAAAAAAAATTATGAAAACAGAAAAATAAAAAGTCACGTTGTTTTCACTTTCATATTCCCATTTCTGTCTGAATAATGTATATTATGTGCATATGTTTATAGAAAAGGAGAGATAGAGAAGAAGAGGAAGAGAATGTAAATATAGACTATATAGCTATTGCATTACAACATTATAAAAAATTCAAGTTTTTGCTGCACTTCAAGTTTTAATTTCGTTACAAAATACTTGTGTATGTAAGTATGTAATATTCTAGCATAATGCAAAATAAGTGCAATAAAATAAGAGTATACCCTATGGTCGATCGATCGAGTCCTCCTTATGCTCGGTATAAAATAAAAATAAAAATATTTGGTGCAGACGATTTTGTATTTGATTTTTTTTTTTGTAGCAGCGAAAATATGTATATATGTATATGCATGTATGTATGTATGTATTTAATTTTTTGTGTCGCTATTTAAAATATTTCGTATTATTTAAAATAATATTATGATTATTTTCGTAAAAAAATTATTTAAATAAAATAAAAACAAAACCAAATTTCAGAGAATTAAGAAAATAAAAGTAATTGTTGATAGCTATCAAAATTTATATTTATTTATGTACATATGTATGTATTCTTGTGTATCCATAATTTAGAGAGCGCAATGTGACGTATTTACCTATATCAGTACATACACATATATGCTTTGCTTATAATTTTTTCCTGTTACTTGTTACATATTATAATAATTTAACATGACGTATAGAATTTTGACAGCTATACAAAATTAAATTAAATTTAACTGTTCATATAAAATTATCATTGCTGTTACGAAAAAAAAGTTACAATTATTGTAATATTTTAATCTATTAATCCTGTTACATTTTATAGTTTTGATTAAATGCTTTTAACTTCATTTCATATGCTCTCAGCAATAAATTAATAAATGAGAAAGAAAGAGCACATTTACTTCTGTAAATAAAAGAAAGCTCCAAAACATATTTGACATTTTAACTAATTTAGACTGTAGAATCGAGTATTCTGTAGAATTATTAGTAGTTAAATTTTGTAGTATATTTTTCAATAGCTTGATAATTAAATAAAAATTTTCTCTTTAACTGCTTGATTTTCTTAATGTTATGATGTCCGCTGCCTGCTGTTTAAGTAATAATTTTTTATGACATATGACAAGAAACAGTCTTTAGAATGAAAACATTCTTAATATAAATTATTACAAGACAAATAGTGTTATGCTATGATTTATAATTGAGTGGCAGTGGAGAGTGTCAGAAAGTAATTATGTATATAGTTCTTTTTAAATTATAATGGGAGTCGGAGTTTTATGAATTAATAATCGAATTTTTGTACTCAGAAATTTTGATTGACTATAATATGGCTATAGCATTAACGATTTCATGTTTTTATACAAAAAAACTTTAATAAATTTGAAATATGTTTGTATTTTAAAAATAAACAATATTCTCACGGCAACCTGGTTTTCTATTAAGTTCCATTCCATTCTGCCTGACAAGAATAATTGAAACCATTTTTTTTTTTGAATATCAAAAACCTTTTTGTGTTTCCTTACCTGAAAGAGAGAAAAAAAATGAAAATTAAAGATTTATTTAATTAAATTTTTTTTCTAAATAATTTATTAATAATATTGATTTTCGTAGCATATGTACGCGTCTGGCCACATATTCCGAGATTTAAGTAATTAACAAATTTCAAATTCAAAATATTTGCAAAATTTTGGAGTACAACATATATGTATACATTAAATTGTAGTATACCACATTTACATTCATTGCAGTTTCAAACAAAAGATTTCGTAGTTATAGAAATGGCACATTGTAAGCGCTTCTTCTGCGATTTACAATTCCGTTTTTCTAACCCAAGTACACTATCCTATGTAAAAGTGTACATGACAGAAAATATTTACCAAAATTTTTTCCGGTAGATAGCTTCACATTTTCATACAGAAAACAAAACATATTTAATTCAATATTTAAGCTTTTATCCGTAAACTGTATAACATTACAGTTCCATTTACCAAACTATACGAAACTACGACCAACTACATAATTGTTTCATTGAAGGGGAACGCGCCCATTAACTCTAAATTTTCTACGTTTAGTTTCTTAATTTCAGATTAAGTTTTAGAATACATTTTTTTGCATTGCTTAATTTTCAAATATGCTATACAATTATTATACTTGCAAGGCAGTATTTTGGAATGCGCTGCAATTTAGCTCAACATTATGGAATTAAATTATCGAAACTGCCGAATACTGGTGAGTTATTTTGTTTTCTTATATACGTATATACATAAAATTCTAAACTAGAACTATATAAGTGCATAATTTTAGCAATTACACAAATCTAAATTAAAATATTTTCCATTAACAATAAATCAAAACCTGAAAAATTTAGAAAATATTTTTTTTTTCCACTAAACTACTAAATGTAATTTAATTAACACTTTCCATTCTATGAAATCACAGATTTTCAAGTAATTCAATCATTCCATTTAATTTTACAGTTATTTCAATTATAATAAATCCTTTTAAATATTTCACGGATGAAAATTTTAAAATTAATTTTTCCAAATTATAACAAAAAAAAAATTTCAATGAACTTCTTATTTCTATAATAAATTTTAGATTTCATGCGAGTTCAAAAAAATTTTTTTTTTTGTATTTCTTAATAAAAAAAATTTCACGTTCTAATTCTCTTTTATACTGCACTCTGCTGCAACACTACTTTTATAGCCACAATATTTTATATTTCGAATTTTGATTACAATGCACCACAAAAAAAAACAAAAACAAAATAATGCACCAAATTTTCTTATAAGCAAAATTCAAAAAAAAATTTTTTTTAGTTTAGAAATTAATTTCGGAAATCGGATCATCAAAAAAATCTCTAATATGCAATTGCTATACAAAAAAATAGTGAAAAACAGCAAAAATACGAAAAAATATTCAAAAACTCATAAGTTACTTGAAACTCTCTATACATACACACATACGTACCTAGATATGAAATTTATTTTCTCTATTCACTTCTAAATCATCATCTAGCATTAATATCGGCATCAGCATCATCATCAACGCTAGCTATATAGCCCGATAAACTTTAAAAATTATCCAACTTTAAAAGGCCATTAAAATTATTATCAAAGGAAAAAGAAGAAGAAAAAAATTCTTGAAAATTTATTGCTATTTCTCTTTCAAGTTTTTCCAAATCTCTTAACTTCATAAAATGCAATTTGAAAAAATATAGATGAAATCTTCATACTCGTATTAAATTTTTAGAGAAGAAAAATAAAGTTCACTTTTGAGGTCTGAAAAAAAAAGGCAGCTATGTGTGTACAAAAAAAAAAAACAGAATGAAAAGGAAAACTTTTTTTTTTTTTAAATTAAGGTGAAATGTACATAAAAATCAATTTGTGACCATTTTGATCTTTTTGATCTTTAAGGAGCCTAGCAACAAAACATCTTTTCTTTTATATTCGATAGTAAGCAGTCACAGTCTCTAGTCAGTCAGTATGTTTTACTCAGAAAAAAAAAAATAAACAAAAAAGGAAAATCGAAAATATTTTTTATTTAATCTTAAATATTTTGAATTTTTTCTTTTGTTTTTTTAAAGCTCGCCATTGTGAATGAATCATTCTGATGCAAAAATATAGATATACACATATACCCAATAGGAGTGAAGCTATAAATATGTAAGTATAAAAAAAAATTATGCAGTTTGATCCAAAAATTTTTCTCATTTTTGTATATTGAAGAATGCAGGGCATAGAAAATTAGAGAAATATTCACGTTGACAGCGACACTTGTCCGAATTGGCAGAAAGCATTTAAAACTGAACCAAAGCAGAGAACGAAAATTAGATTTCTATTTAGTAATAGACGATTTCCAAAACATCAGCCGAAGAACTGTAAGAAAGCAGCAATTGCCCGAAATTGCAAAATATTTGAAACAAGACTTATTCGAATGTAAAAAACAAACTAAAGCGCAGAACGAAAACGGACGATTTCCAAAACAGCAGCGGAATGGTAAAATGAATTGTTCAGTATTTTGCATATATTATCACAAACCAATGGAAACGGATGATATAAAAAAAAAAACCCTAGCGGTAAAATAAGATTTTAGCATATTTTACCGTCGTCAGCCTAATTTGCGCCGGTAATTTCGCTTCATTCTGGACAGTCTCATTTATGTAAGTATATGCATTCTATTTTAAATTTTTGAAATTTCACGGCGGAAAATCACTCTCTTGTTCTGTTTTCACCTCAAAAGTGTATTCAAAAGTTCATCCCTCTTAAGCTCATTTCGAATTTTTTATTTTATTAAATTTGATTTGACATTCTTTTGACAATTAATGCAAGTACGTAATTGTAGTAGTACGCTAAATAAACCAATGATAAAAATTAGAAATAATTTAGAGAGAGAGAGAGAGAGAGATAGAAAAACTACTACTTTAAAAATAAAAAGAATGCCAATTTCAAAAAAAAATACGTCAGTAGATTGTCGCGACCGAAACCGATGATTGACGAACCAATTAATCCAGCTCAATATAGTGCAACAAAACTTTTCAATCAGATCTTTTTTAATAATAACAAAAAAAAAAAAAACAAAAGGAAAAAAATCTTGAGGCTCATAAATTGTAACCACACACAAGTGAAGATAAAATTAAAAAAAATTTAAAAAATCAAAAGACAAGAAACGAAATAGAAAAATTAATCGCTTAGAGATGATCGTCAAAAACCAAAAAAAAAAGTAAAAGAAGCTGTGAAAGAAGCAAAACAACAAATAAGAAAACGAAGATGAAATTAGAAGAAGAAGAAGACAGAAGAAGCAAAAAAAGGAACGTGTTCAATTTGGTAATTGAAAATATCAAAGTTCGTCACAGTTTTAAAGAAAAAACTTCAACTCTAAATTAAAAAAAAAAAAACAAAAAAAAACAAGAGGAAAAAATGAAAAATATGAAAAACTGAAATTTTCTCAATTTTTTTTTTTTCATTTTTCTTCTCTAAAACTGAAAATTTAAATTTTATTGGTTTTTAAAATGTTACAAATAATATTTTAGATTACAATCCCGGCAGTGAAAAGCCATGGTTTTAAAATCTTTAAAAATACAAGGTTAAAATTCTATATCTGGAAGCCAGAGTTCATATAGAAAATATAGAATGTCCAATTCCTTACATGCATATGAATTGTAGTTTTAAGAGGAAATATTAAAAAACAGGACATTAAAGTACATCAATAAAATTGAGGTCTCTAAGGATTATACGAAAAATTGTACGAGCGCATTAAACAATCACACAGGTTAGATTTAACAACACCAGATTTGATTTCTCAAACCAGATTTAATTATTTTTTGTGTATTTTTAGGTCCAGCTCCGGCTCCAAAAATCATTTCGTCTGGCAAGAATTTTATCATGAAATCATGAAGTTTTGCAAGTTTTTTTTAAAAATTCCATTTGGTATTTATGACAAGCCAAATTTTCCACTTAGATAACCCTGACAGTTTTGCCCTTTATTTTGTAAGGTCGATGATTACAGGAACCATTTACATATATACAATCCCATTGATTTTGATTTCAGCATAAATCAAAATTTTTGATTTTACTGTGATTTATCGGGAAAGAAAAATAAAGGGAAAAATAAAAAATTGACGATTGCAATTTTTGCTTATAATTTTTTATTTTTTGATTTTGTAGAAAATTTTTAAAGATTTTTTTTTATTTTTAGTTTTTCATTGGAAAATTGCACGATTTTTCATTTAAATTTTTGTTTTTAAGACTTACACTTTTCCTCTCTCTTTAATTTTATAGAAAATTTTTCATCATCTTCTTAAAAAACTTTTAAATATTTTTTAAATGGTTGAAATTGGATTTTTTGTTTTTAGAAAGCTTTTAAATTTATTGTAGTTTGAATTTCAAATGAAAATTTTCTATTAAATTTCTGATGGTATTTGAATGGGAAGAAGAAGAAAGAAAACAATAAAGAAAATTCAAATCCAAATTACAAAATTTAAATGAAAATTAAAAGCAAAATTTTACCAGCTCAGTTAATTTGATTTTCAGAAATTTTGTAAGAAATAATTATTTAATTATATAGTTAGTCAGTTAGTTAAGAATATTGTCAAATTAGTAAGCATTTAGTGATCATTACTGTTTAAAATTAGTTAAGAAGAAAATTAAAAAATGAACGAAAATAAAATTTAATTTGTAAGATTTCTGAATTTTTTTTTTGTTACAAAACGAAGCTTGTAAGATGTTAAAGGTTGAGATCAACTCTATAGATTAATTATGGATTAATTTTGGTATTTTAATCGGGTTCTAACTGGAATGGTAATTATTAAATGTGTGATTAGACTATGGGAGGGGTAACCCCGCGTATTAAAATTTATAATTTTAATTCTTTTATTTGCAAAATTTCAATAATTACTTGTTATAATTTCCTTTAAGGTCTTGGGATGCAATGAAATTTGAAAAATCTGATGAAAATCTTCAATGAATATTCCGGAATTATGAAGCGTAATTAAAAATTATTTAAACATTTAAGTGAACAACGATAAGAGAAAGGAAGAGAGAAGAAGACAGAAAATATTTTTTTTGAAAACTCTATTCCAAAAATTAATTATTCATAATTGAAATTTAAAAACTTAAGAACTTTCCAGGCTAACATAAATTTTTGTATTATAAAATAAAATGCTTTGTTTATTAAGCATATAAGGCGAGACTTTTTAAAAAGGAAGACCAGTTCAACCTTAACACCTGTTTTTTTGAAGAGATAATTACCAAAAAAGGTTAAAGTAAATAATTTTTATGTAAACGTGTCATTACAGGCTAAATAATGTCACAAAGTATGAGTGAAAAGTATATGAATTTTCTTGGTCAATTCACTGTTTACTTAATTTTAATATATAATTTTAGTAACGGTAGTCAATAATAAGGAGGGTATATACTTAAATAAGTCGCAGATCTACAGGAAGCAGAAAACAGATATGACAATCGATATTGAATCGATATTGATAATAGTATTGATATACACCAGTAATATAATAATAGTGGGGAGAATTATGACACCTCAGTGCACCTTCTGGGAGAGTGTGATGTTCTCTTTCTTAGGCGAAGAGAGGTACTGGGAGCTTAACTCTCACGACGGCGGAGTTGCGTTCTTTAGAAAGTCACAAGTTATCTGAGATAATCAGAAGGATAAGTCTCGAACGTGTGTTGTAAAGCATGCCCCGCACTCAAGCGAGTTGACGCACAATAGACTCCCTATACGTGGTCGTAGTACACTGTTGCCCTGTTTATACAAATCTACAAATCTGCAATGGAAATACACTCATGTGTAATAAAATATTTATTATTGCAAAAGTTTCTACCAATTTACTAGAAGAATATTTCTTTTTATTTACTAAATATGGTGCCTTCCCATATTAAGGTACTTTGAATGTATTTATTTCTTAAAATTTTGCAAAATCAATAATTGAAATGATAAAAATTAAGGATTATCAAATTTTTTTTTTTTTTTTGAAACTTGTCGTGACTTCAATATACTTACAACATGTTTCATAAAATTATCCAAAAAAAATTCAAATACATTGCTTATATGAATTGACGTTACACTTACATTCATGCCAATTGTGAGTATAAGCATTTATATACAATCGCTGTTTGCAGCAAAAACAACAAAAACTCAATGAAAATCAAAATTAGGTAATGATTACAAAATCTCACATTTTAATAAAATAATGAAAATATCATGTGTATTCTCTCTAAGTATATGTACCCATTATGCACCATACATCATGTTATGTACCATCTCACATTTAATATTCACAAAAAGTTTTGTTTTGAAAAATTCAATTCATTGCATACCTTCTCTTATAAAAACTATTTTTATCTACATATTCCAAAAACAAAAATTTTGCAAATAATTCACTACTTATATGCAAAAAGGCCTTGGCTCACATTAAAGCCAAAAATTTGTATATGTATAACTATGGGTATACACAAATAAAGTATACATGGCTGTAACTCTTAAAAAAAACACTCTAAGAACGTAAAGTCTCTCTGTATAACAAGTTAAAAATTGCAATAAAACCTACAGAAAAAAAAAATATTAAAATAAAAAATAATTTATAATTTTTTTTAAATAAAAATCGTGCAGTATAGGTTAAAATAAATTAAATGTTATGTTTGACTTATTTGTAAATAAATGTGTATATAACAGATTATATAAATATAAAAATATTGTTATGACAGCGAAGATTCACCTAATTTTCAATAATAAGTTGAAATTGTTAAGTGTATGTAATAAAAGAATAATAATAGCAAAATATACTAAATATGAAAATTTGTAGTACATCTTAGTGTAAAAATAAAAAAAAAAAGGTGAAAGAGAGAGAGTGAGAGAGAGAGAAACACATTTTGTTATATTAATGTTATGGCTTAGAATGTCATGCCATATAACCGGTCACAACACAACAAAAATTATTATTCTATTATATCATTTTTTCATTAACAATATTAAGTGTTTAATTACGTATTTCTACCTCATAATTTTAAAATGGGAAATTTACTCAAAAAACAAAAAAATTGATTAAAAAGTGAAATTATTTCTCATTTTGATCAAATGCTGTTATAAGAAGTGTTACCATATTATTAATTTCATATAAAATCTCGGAAATTTCACCAAAAAATTGTAACAAGATACAAAATAATTCATTCAGATAAATTTTATTCATTCATTCGGGAAACAATAGCTGCTGTCTATCTTATTTTACAATAATGTAATTCTTATTGTTCAACTGCAGCGTCACCTGTATGGCGTAAGTGCGAATTTACTTATAATGAATATATTTTTTTATTCATTGATCATTGACGATATTGGGTTACGGTTCTTAGTAAAATAAAAATTATTCACAAAAACTTGAAATTCACAAAATGTGAATCAAATACATTTATTTTTTTTTTACCATTAATGCCAGGTTATGGCAAAAAACTGGCGTTTTTTGAGTTCTCAGGCGAATTTATAAAAAAACAGATAAATTTGGTTATATGGGAATGCGGGTTAAAAAATTACTATCAATTATAAATGACAGAAAAAAAAAATACCATTACTTTCATATGGGAAATTATCTCAACCATATTATAGAGAGTATTAGAGGGAGAGATAAAGAGGGAGAAAATATTCTGATTGTTTAGAATATACTTAAATATATAATTTCTGGCAATTACTTATAACATATATCTCAATTAAAATCAAATTTAATTGTGTTCATTGGTAACCGCTACTAGTAACAACAATAACCGGTAACAAACACTTCTCTGGATCACACGAAATTAATAGAAACACAATTATACATAAAACACACAACACAACATTAAAAATAAATTTAAATTATACATACATACATAATGTAAGTATGTGCTTCAAACCATAAAATAAATACTGACAACAAAAAAAAAAAAATAACTAACATTGCAAATTACGTAACAACATTTATAAAAATTTCTCACAAATTCTCATGAGAGTTCTATGTATAATGTAAATAATAATGTAAGTGAAATAATTTTACTGCATCGTCATCACATCACACACTACCTGTTATAACATTATTGTTATTCCATAATATCATCATCATCATTACTATTTTGATTATCATCACAATTTAATGTTTATACTATACCTAGTACTTACTCATACAATTTTCAGGGAAAATAAAATTATCTGTTATATTGTTGACGTAATAGTATAACAGAAAAACAAAAAAATGTAGCGCTTAAAATAGATAAGAAAACACGTTTCTCCTAATTTTCATGATTTTGATTTGAAACCGTTACAAGAGTCACTTAATAACGTAATCGAAAAAACAAAATGAAGAAGAAAATTTAAGGCACAAAATAAAAAAAATTCGCGAACGCCATTAAAAACCATTGCAAATGAGATTAAGATGAATTGATTATTAAATTTTGTGGTTTTGTTTTTTTTTTCGTACAAAATAGCAATTTAAGGCGAATTCAAAAAAAAAAAAAGCAATAATAAAATTACAAAATAAAAAAAAAATGAAAATTGAAGATGTTGCTGATGGGTTGGTTTTGGTATTTGCTAGGTTTTTTTTTTTTGTTTTCGTTTTTTATGGGTTAAAAGAAGGTGATGGCAGTAAGTTGCATCATCTTATGAAAAGTTAATTTTTCTATTTGAATTTTTATGCCATTTTTAACCATATTTTTTTTTTCCTGTGTCTTTTATTATGATTTTTTTATATTGTGTCTGTCGAATGCAACAAAACATTTAAAATTTATTCACAGAATTTTTTGTTTTTTGAGGCAACAGTATTTTTAGCAACAGTATTTTTCTTATGATTGTTATTGTTGTCAAAAACTGGGATTGTAGTTAATCGTGTAAAGGTAATTTTTATTTTTGATTGTAGGTACTATGCTTTTTGTTCTCTTTCTTTTTTTTTTTATATTTTATCTCTTCCTGTTTAAATATGAATTTTCAGTGTAACCAGGTACTTATATTTTAAATTGAGTTTTTTTGAATTTGTATACTTAAATATTATTAAAATTAATTATTTTGAATAATTTTAGGGAATTTTAAATTAAAAGTATAATTATAAATAATAATTTTTGATTTTTAAATTAAATTTTTTTTTAAATATTTTTTTATTTTATTATAAATTTAAGGAACTGAAAATTTTACATGTACTTATACAATAGAAATAAAATCAATTTACTGTTGCCGAATTTAATTGCATTATTGGTAAATAATTAGCACGCCAGTAACACTTAATTGCTATAGTAATAATTGCTACCAACTACCTTTTAAGATTTTAGTTTTGTTTTTTTTTGTCCAGTTTTATTATTATTCTGTCGGTTTATATGTTCGGCTCTACGAACGGATTCACTCTCTGAACAGGTTTACTCTCCGAACAGGTTAGTAATAATTGAGAACTATTATTTCAGTTTAGTTGTAGTTGTGGCATAATTATTTTTTTCTTCTGTTGTTAAATGTCGTTTAAAAAATTTGAAGTATGGTGAAATTTTAATTAAATTTGTTGATGTCTTGCTTGTATAATGTATATATATTCAACTCAGAATTAAATTCCAGAATCTCTTTACTATTTTCAACACTCTTTACTCAACTGTTCTGTAAGTATTTAATATATTTAAAACAGTATATATAAAAAACCTAAAAAATCGGCTTCTTTGGAATTAATTTGCAATTTTGGTCTTAATTGAATTCGATACTTTCGAAATAAAAATTTAAGTGTAATTATTAAAATATTTCAAAAATTAGTATAATGTAACAATACGAGTAATACACGTTTCTTTTACCAACAATCCTATACCATAATTGTGGCGGAATTTTCAACATAATTACTAGCTACTTACTTATACTGTGCCTACTCAGCTCTACGTGAAACCTGCGTGCAAATTATAATTTTCATTAAAAAAATATCAAATAAAAATTTAAATTTTAATACAAAAATCTATACCTTAGTATGTACCCTACTTATTTTATTTAAATATGATTCAGCCTTTTGGCAATAATATACGTGTGTGTATTTTTGCATAATTAAATCATAAGACAATAGGAAATATTTGCATGAATACTTGACAAACACAAAGAAAATAAATAAATCGTAAACCAAACTAGAGAAAAAAACAAATGTTCATGGTCCAATATATTACGGCTATGGGGTTATAGTAACCGTCTGTATATTTTAATTTTTAAAATATAAAGAACCTGTTCGTAGAGCGTTAAATATATAACGCGACAGAATAAATTAAAACTGGACAAAAAAAAAAAAACAAAACCAAAATTTTAAAAGGTAGTAGCAATTTCAACTGAAGAATTCATTATTATAATAGTGTTACTATCATGAGAATTGACAAAAAAACAATATAAAAAAAATATTGGCATTTTTTTTCTGTTTTTGTTATTTTTTTGTTTTCTTATGGAAAGTAAAAAAAAATTCACACGAATAGTTTCTGTTAACACAACAATAACAAAAAACAAAATTAATACCTGGCTACTTCTTACTTATATGCAAGTAGCTATTATTGATTTAGTGAGTGTTATAACTGCATACAGAATTCACTCTCATCTTAACAATTCAACACACTCTAAAATGGTAAACACATTAATTTCAATTTCAATATTATTAAATGAAAGTAAAAATTCAATAAAATTAAGAATAAAATAAAGCCAAATAACAACAACAATAACAACGAGATAAGCAATAACAAATATAGAGAGATAGAAAGAGAATCAATAACATTTACGTTTACATGTTAAATGTGTTTAAATATTTCTCAATGATGGCATGGCAATGCAGGCATGGCGACAACAAAATGACAAAATCAAAATGATATTTTTTTATTTTATTAAATACTTAGAGTTTTTGTCGGTTGATCGTCTCTCTTTCTCTCTCTCTTCCTGCAATAATAATACAATATTATAATGTCAAAATAAAAGCGACAAAATACCGACGACGATGACAATGATGACGATTAAAATAAATTCAGTGAAAGTAAAAACAAAATATGTACTTAATATGCACTTATATACGAAAAAAATAAGAAAAACATTTAAAAAAAATATTTGATTTTTTTTGCCCAAAAACAGAATATCGAAACACATGAATTGTTTTAAGGAATTTTTTCAATTTTTGCTGTTTGTTTGGACGGCATTGCCAGTTTTTGTATTTCGTTTTTTTTTTTTTTCATTTTTAATGTTGTTTTATGTAAATTAATTCATGAAATTCATTTTTATGTTGATTCATTGTATTTTTTTCTTATTTTTATTTTAAATATTTTTTTTTTAAAGAATACCAAAAAAAAAAATTGTGGTATGCAACCTATAGTAGCATGCATGGGCATAGAAAATTTACTAAGCCAGGAAAGGTAAAGAAACAAAAACAAGGAATGAATCAGTTAAAATCACAAAACAAAAAACAAACAAAACGCAATGCAAAAATTAAAGAAAAAATGTAAGTGAGTAATAAACACGCAACGCAACGTCAAACGTGCAAGTAGAAAACCGGCGCATAATAATACAAAAAGAAAAAAACAAAAAATTAAAATATCAAAAACAACGTTCACTTTCTATAAAAATTTTTATAATAAGAGAAGTGAAGATGAAATGAGAGGTGGGAGAGGAAATACGAAGAATATGTTATAGCGAAAGAGTGTTGTGAAGGTAAATATAAATAGATTATGGCTGCATTTGAATTTAATAAAAAAAAAAATTTTCATATAGAAAATAGGCAAATTTTTGGGAATGGATATGGATACAAGACTACAAGAGCCGAGTTAACTGAACTGAAATCTTTGAAAGGCTTAGTTCTCAATTAAATTTTTGCATGTCCAATTCTCATATCATGTCTGTCTGCATTTGAATTCTCAAATAATATGGAATTATTGTCGAAAATACATTTAACTATAAATGAACCTGTACTGTAGAGTGCTACTGTAAACTGCTAAAATTTGCACTAATAACATTAAGTCATTTAAGCAACCAGCCGCTAGATCATCCTTGAACTCTTTGCCTCGATATTAGAAACTATTCCTTTTAATATTCCTGGTGACCACAACAGTAAGTAATCTTAAGATGTTATTTAATATAGTCAATTTAAGTGTGATAATGTAACCGCAAATAATATCACTCCAAGAAACTTGAAATACTAACTCACATAAAAATCCTTCAAAGTTACTTTACCTTCTTTCATAGTTGATAACATAATTGGTCATAAGTTTTGGTATATAGATGCAGTGTATTTCAGTATTTTAGGGATTATGGCTCAAATGGGAGTCATGTTAGCTATATGGGAACACTAGTACTTTAAAGCACTAGTGTTACTAGTGCTTTACTTACAATACTTACTAATCTACTTAGTTATGAGAAGTACAAGAAATAGGTTCGTGTCCAAAATATTAACAATATGGACAATTTATCACGCACTCACTGTCTTACATCTTACGCCTCGCATTAAAAATTATCTTTAATAAATAGACCTAATCTATACACCTTTATAAATAAATTTAATTTAACCATTGAATTCATTATTATGTAAGCATTCTGTTTTAGAATTAGAAAAGCCTACTTAAAAGCCGATTCAACGAACATTTTTATTACCTTAATTACTTACATACATAATTTTAGATATGCATGAAATATGTACATATATATAAGGTTCTCCTGTAATATTAAATTAATTAAAAATTATCGAGCCATCATCATTTTTACTAGGAAACATGAACTTAGCATATTAAAGTTAGATTTAAAATTTCTTCTTTTACTTATGTATTTTTAGAATTTTATTTTATCATTTTAACTCTATAATCTATTGAATATTCAAATTAAGTTCCACCAAATGCATATTTATATAATATACCTATATATACAGGGTGATTCAGTATATATACTATCCTTTCGATTGTAAAAAAATATGTAACACTAAAATTGGTGTTAAAGCTCGAATAATTTTGAAAATTCGGCAATTTTAAGAAATTGTTTTAGAGTTTTATAGTAGCTCTCATTATTGAGTGTATGCGAAATATGAGCTTCGAGTAAATTTTATTTTCAAAATGCTTATTAAGGGCTTTAATATAACACCTGATTTAATTTCCTACCCCTTGTAGTTTCGGAATGACAAGCATTAAAAAATTTTGAAAAATTTTTCTAAAATTCCCATAATTTTATTTTAAATAAATTCCGACAATAAAGAAAACGTATAAAAAAATATCAAAATTTTTAATGCTTGGGAATTCGCAAACAACAAGGGGTAGAATATTAAATCAGGTCAAATTAAATCATGCCTCGTCTTAGAGTTCTCACTGATTATAAATTTACAACAGCAATTAAAAATTATACCAAATTTTCTTAAAATCACTGGCATCTCGGAAACCATTGAGATTCGTTTAGAGAATTCTCTCTAAACGATTGTACCGAATCACCCCGTATATATTTACTCCAGCTTGGTGTTACACGTTTTCCGTATAAAATATTTTTTTTTAGATAAAATTTGCATGCACATAGGTTCATTCTTAAAATAATATTAAAGTTAATTTAAATGTAATTAAATTGTTATTTTTATTTGCATTTAATTGAGAAAAATTGATGATCCATAAAAATCTGATAATAAAAAAATTTTTTTTTATTTTTCCGAATGATTAATTATTTTGAATGCATTTAGTCTTATAGGGGGAAAAAAAAAATTTAATTTCAAAACTTGATTGCAATTTATAAATGTCTACACAGAGAGAAAGAGAAAAAAAAAATTTTTTTTTAAATTATAATTTCCGCATTAAATAAGGTTTTTTTCCTGTTTTAAATTGAAAAAAAATATTATCTGCCTAATATAAAATAATAAGGAAAACAATTTCAGGACATTTTTACGAGAAAATTAAATAAAAAAGAGTTCAATAAAACTAATTTCAAATTGATTACTTATAGCAATTAGTAAGTATTATAAAAATGTTATCGTTGATATCAAATGGCAGTAGAAGGTACTGATGTACAAATAATGTGATTTAAATGCAAGCATAACAAGTAATAATAAAATTTTTATAAATTAAACTTGAAATAATTTCAAGATTCGCTTTCTTTTCCTATGTCTTTTTATAATTTTTTTTTTTATTATTTATTAATTTCACTCTTGAATAAATATTTTAAAATTAAATTATTAAAAAATATATATTGAACGGATATTAAATATGGCAATATATAGAAGGTTTGTCAAAATTATATTTAATTTAATTTAGTATTCATGCAATGTATAACAAAAATATGGAATCCAGATGATATAAAATTAATTTTTTATAAAATCGAAACTTCAATACTAAAATATTTCTATAATTCCGATTTTAATTAAAATTTTAAATAGAATTATAATTAAAATAATAAAGATTGAAATAAAATTAAAGTGTTTACACTTAAATTAATATACAAGAGAAAATATAACAAGAGAATAAAATGTTACAAGCAGGACTGCACGATGGAAAATGAAAAATTACCCTAAAAAAAATTTCTTACCTCACGACGAAATTACACGACTTTTGGCAATCCTGGTTATAAAATATAAAATAATTGTACTCAGAGAATTTCACGCTCTGCACTGTGTAAAATAAGACACTCTTATATTCGTACTTGTACGTTACTCTTATATTCGTACTTCTATATAGGCGAAGATATAGACAATCAATATTCAAAACATGAATAATTGCGGAAAATAAATTCCTGAGAGAGAGAGAGAGTGAGAGAGAGGAAATTTATTGTTTTAATTAATTCTTTATTGTAAATGAGTTCGTACGTGCATTCTTTTCTAAATTATATAAGTAGTATTACGATATTTAAATTAATTAATTTCTTACGAAATAGATCCTTTAATCTAGATTTTCTCACAAAAAAAATTTAAAATTCTCAAAAAATAGTCTCTCATTCACTAAATGTTAAAAATATAATACGAAATTCGATATTAAGAACAGATGACTAATTGTAGTGTAAGAAAATTCTTGTACATGATTAACTAAAATTTACAATAAAAATAATTTCTATACAAAATATTATCCAATGGCTAAAAGAAATGTCATAAATTTTCAAGTAAAATTAACCTTGTGGAAACCCAATTTTTGGAATTATTCGTTTTCAATATTTTCATCAAAAATAGT